>NC_057800.1:514219763-514569227 GCF_018294505.1 Triticum aestivum | reverse complement strand
GTGTGGTGGAGGGCTGGATGAACAGTAGACGGTGGAGAGGTGCCCGTGGAGGGGTGGTTGAACAGGACCCCTTGGTGTGGAGGGCTGGATGAAAAGTACACGGTGGAGGGGTGCCCGTGGAGGGGCGGTTGAACAGTAGCCGGTGGAGTAGCGCGCGGTGGAGGTTGGATGAACAGGAGCCCGTGGAGGCTAGAGGAGGTCGACGGTAGCCTGTGGAGGCTGGAGGAGGTCAACGGTGGAGATGAACAGTATCCCGTGGAGTCCCGTTTTGCGGTACGCCACACCCCTCCTGATGAACAGGACCCCCGTTTCGACCGTAGCGCTCTAACACAAGTACGTTTCGTCTGTTTTGCGGTACGCCATACCCCTCCCGATCAATAGGACCCCCGTTTCGACCGTAGGAGGTCCGTTTCCTCCGATTTCCGGTACGCCAGACCCCTCCCGATCAACAGGACCCCGTTTCGAACATAGGAGGTCCGTTTCCTCCGTTGTGCGGTACGCCAGGCCTCATTTCCATCGCATGTTCCATCCAAGCCCTCCCGATGAACATGACCACGCATTCTGTTCCGACCCAGCCGGTTGGCTCCCACGCGTTCCGTTGCCTCCCGATGAACACGACGCATTCCGTTGCCTCCCCATGAACACGACGCATTTCGTTGCCTCCCCATGAACACGACGCATTCCGTTGCCTCCCCATGAACACGACGATGATGCTGTTTCTTCGTTCTGACCCAGCCATGTACACGAGCCCTGGCCGTATGTATGCGCGAGTAGGCGTTCAAGACCCTGCCCGTATGTACACATACGTGGCCGTATTTTCTTTCTTGCACCCTGGTCGTTGTACGTACGTGTACATGCTACGTGCGCGCCTCTACGACACATACGCGCCTCTACTACGACACGTGTGCACCTCTACATCCACCAGTATATATGTACATACACGTTCACGACCAGAATGACAATGCTACGTACGCTTCGACCAGGTGGGTCCCGACTGTCAGGCACTTCCTTGCCTGTGAAGATGTAGCTGGTGGGTCCCAGCAGTCAGGGGGGCGAATCTTTTTTTTTGCCCGGACACACTTCCTTGCATGCGAAGATGTAGCTGGTGGGTCCCAGCAGTCAGGGGGAAATGTTTTTTTCGTGAAATAAAGTGGCCCATCCGGTGGGTCCCAGCTATCAGGTGGAGGAATCATTATTTTCCGTGTAATAAGGAGGCACTTCCTTGCTGCGGCCATGGACCCAACTGTCAGCCTCTCCACGTACAGTCCACGTCCGATGGAAGTCGTTCCTTGACCACGTTGACCACGTCGCACCGAGAGCACCAGGGCGGTGGACGACGGCGAGGCCTAGGAAGGGGACGACGGGGAGCCGAGGAATACGCGGCAGCGGAAGCCCGCGCAGAGAGGAGTACGAGGGTTCACTGGTTCGGCTGCGGCGTGAGGCTGTCGTCGCCGCAGGGCCTGTCCAGCGGTGGGAATAGTAGGGGGCAGTGAGGCCTCCGCGTCAGCACAGCCGGCCACGGGAGGCAGGAGCATGCGGCACAACCGGTGCTGCTTTGGGTGGCTGGAGCAAGAAGACCAGAGGTTGAAGAAGCACTACGGTCGTTGGATCGACATCGTACGGTCACTGGAGCTAGAATCATTCATATTGACTAAAGTTGACAAAGGCCCCCGTCCCAGTCAACTTAGTAGGCCCACAAGTCAGCCTCCCACCATGGTGGGTCCCGGCTAGCAGGGGGAGTATTCATTTTTTGTGCGTAATAAGGAGGCACTTCTGGTGGGTCGGAGCTGACAACGGGGGGGGGGATGTTTTTTTCGCGAAATACGCTGGCTCGTCCGGTGGGTCCCAGTAGTGAGGGGGGAAACGTTTTTTTTCACGAAATAAGGTGGCCCGTCCGGTGGGTCCCTGCTGTCAGGTGGAGGAATAATTATTTTGCGCGTAATAAGGAGGCACTTCCTTGCGGCCGCCTGGACCCAGCTGTCAGCCTCTCCACGTACATTACTCTTCCGATGGAAGTCGGCCGTTGACCACGCCGCGCCGAGAGCACCAGGGTGGTGGTCTGGACGACGGCGAGGCCTAGGAAGGGGACTACGCGGAGCCGGGGAAGACGTAGCAGCGGAAGCCCGCGCGGAGAGGAGTACGAGGGTTCACTGGTTCGGCTGCGGTGTGAGGCTGTCGTCGCCATAGAATAACAGGGGGTGTGGGTGAGTAGAGGGATGGCCGGGCCAGCGGTGGGAGTAGTACGGGGCGGTGAGGCCTCCGCGGCATCACAGCTGGCCATGGGAGGCAGGAGCACGCGACACGACCGGCGCTGCTTTGGGTGGCTGGAGCAAGAAGACCAGAGGTTGAAGAGGCACTACGGCCGTTGGATGGACATCGTACGATCACTGCAGCTAGAATCGTTTATATTGACTAAGTTGACAAAGTCCTTGGTACACGTCAACTTAGTAGGCCCACATCTCGGATTTGGCAGAGAACATATAGCCCATTTGCGATTTGTAAGAATGTACAGCCCATTTTTTAATTCTAATGGAATTTACTACATCCCATTTACAGTTTGTTAAAAGTACAGCCCAACTTCTAGCTAGGACAACGATTAATAATTTCAAACAACTGCACAAAACAGAATTCAAAAAAAATTCCCACATTTTGATGGGATCCGAAATATTTTTATCCGAAATTTCTAGTCAGGTCAAATATAATTTCAAAATAAAGTTGTATTACGTTAAAATCCTACGAAATATTGCGCGCGCAACAAGTAATGAAATTAAAATTTTCAAATTCCAAAAATAATATATTTTCAAACTAATTACGTGTTTGGTGCATAGTAACTGTCCAGTTATTATAATTACATCTGATTTATTATTTCTTAAAGTCCATTTTCTTGTTAAGCCTAATGCATACCTCCTAGGAAAGTTTGCAGCCCAGCGGGGCGGAGAATAACAAGTTGACCCAGATATTGTGTACAACTGTCGGCCCAGTTGCATTGCTGATGTTGAAAAAAAAGGCCTGTGTAGTATAGTACAACATAACATGGTTACTCAGCCCACATTCAGCGACGCCGAAAAGGCCCAAACAAGGCTTTTGTACAGCTTTTTGAAGTCACTGAGCTCAATTAATAACTAAAGAAAAAAGTTAGATTACAGTGGAACCTAATTAAAAGCTGTCACGAGCAAATAAATAATTCAACGGGTCCCACTTGTGCGTCTGCGTGTGTGTGTGTGTGTCCATGTGTGTGTGTGTGTGATAGAGAGAGAGATAGAGAGAGACCCATCGGTCGATGCTCGTAAATACATCTTTCAGCCATATGCATTGCTGATGCTCAGTAAAAACTTATATAGTTGACACAATCATATAGAACATCATAGCACACTGAACTTGCATACAAAAATTTCACGCAGGCGGCACAATCAGGATAGAAGCAGTGAGTCGCCACGGGAAGGGCTATGTTGAAACCAACGAAGTCATACATAACGGTTCATCGTCTTTATCAATGATAGGGAAATATCTTGAATGTTGTGCAAAGAAAGCAGATAGACAACACAATAAGTTCTACTAGCACATTAAGTTGACGTACAACCCTTTCTAAAAAAAGTTCAGATACAAAATTAGAACATGTCACAATCAAATGTACTGGCATATCAGTGCTTCACACCCATAGCTCGGATTTAACTAGTACTCCCTCTTTCTGGGAAAAGTTGTCCACATGGCAGTGTATTTGTTTTTTTGCAAAAAAACCACAGAGTTTTAAACACGTCACAAAGAAGTCCATCTCCTTCCTTCCTCCTCCCCCGTCGCCCGCGCCTTGCAGCCATCGCTGGCTACCCACCTGCGCCGCCGCCCGCCTGGATCTGCGTCGTGACCAACACCAGAACCATGGCCCAGCCCGCGACCAACAACAGTGCCGCCGCCCGCTTGCACCTATGCTGTGCCTTACCACCTGCACCGCCTGCCGTGAAGGCGACCTGCGCCGGCGCCCTCCTCGAGCTACGCCGCCGGCCCCGTTGAAGGTCGCCACCCACGTTCACTGCCCACCTGCGCCTCCGATTTTGTCCGCTTCGGCCGCCGGTGCCGTGGACAATTCTGGCCACTCCCTCCTCTCATGCTGCTACTGGTGGACGATGTAGGCGCGGTGGACCTCTGATGCTGTTTTTTCCTTTTTCCCCTGCCTCGCCTCTGTTGCCACTCCCGCCTGTGTTGGTGAGTCTGGCCCGCCCGCCTCTGCTACTGTTGTTGTTCAATTTGTTGCTGTGAGTCTGAATTTGTTGTTCTCGGTATAGGTGGAGAAAATTCAGTGAGGGGATACAAAGCTAGAGAAATAATCCAGGACAGAGGATGTACACTGCTACTAAATGATGAACAAATTATAGTGAAAATTTAGTTTGATGCCATCAAATTCATTGAGTAATACTCTTGGCATTCTTGGAGATCTGCTAGTTTTTGGAAGTTTTTCTTGCTACAGTTAACTGAAAATGTTCAGTGTTCCAATACTATAGAGAAACTACAGTGCCTGTAATTCAGTTATGACTCCTTTACTGAAACTGTAGTGTTTGCTAAAACTGAGATGTAAACTAAAGGAGTTTGTGATTTGCAGAAGTTGTAGCATACTCCAACAAGTGATAAATGCACTCAAAAGTTCACTAAGAAAATGCAGAGGCTTCTCACTTGTTACTGGAAGTTTTCTGGAGTGATAAATGCACGCAAAAGAAGTTCAGTTAACTATTACTGTTGCTGTATGAATTCCAACCAGGTCAATTTGTTGTCAATTACTCTGTAATACTCAACTAGGTTTATGCAAAATGAAGATCAACCATGTTTATTTGGATTTATTTGAATCATTTGAATTTATTTGCTTTATTTGGATTTATTTGAATCATTTGAATTTATTTGCTTTATTTGGATTTATACACCATTTTTCCAATTGCAAACATACCTAAAGTTTCCAATTGTCCAATTTCAGTCATTCATTTTACAAAGAGCTAAGCATAGCCATGACTCTTCCCTAAATATTCCTGTAGAATCAATTCAAGCAGCACAAAACTGAAAACTGAAAACTGCCACAACCCCTTAACTAAGAGTTGATAAAAACATGTCCCTAAAATTGGAATTATTTGAATTAGCTAGGTTTATTCTTCTTCATATACAGAAAAAGATGAATATTGTTCGTCTACTAGTTATTTCAAATTTAGAACTGAATAAACACTTGTCATCTTCAGTAAACACTTGTCATCTTTAGTAAACACTTGTAAATCAAGAGTGGTTTTAAACATAGAATGCACCAAGTACTATTATCCTTTGCCAGGCTACACACCATCTACTTGGAGTAGACAGCAAGATTCACAGAGACATGCACGCTTCAATAGACTTATGAATGCTAGCAAAGTGATAAGTAAAAACTTGGATGTTCTCAGAAATATAGCACCAGAGGACATTAAGTGAACTGGCTTGTATGCTAATGGCAAGGAAATGCCACCTTCTTTTCTTCTTCGAGCAGTTGTTGAACTAGCCTGTATGCTGCAGCTACACATAGGTTCTGCACAAAATGCACCAAAAGAGTTACACACAGGTGAAGTAAGTGGAAAGCAACATTTAATCTCCACTTCTTTTCTTTTGGTAGTGAAATTCAATCTAAATTTTGTAAGCACATAAAATGCACCAATACTGAACATTTATTCCCACCTCCACCACCATCTTGTCAGTTTCGACAGTGTGTGTATGGTGTAGTTTTGACGGCAGTATAATTGTGCATCATGTAAACATTATGAGAATGATTAAGGGTTCAGCAATCAGATTATAATTATGACCAGAACAGAGGAACAGATATCATGGTTAGTTTTATGTAAAAAAATCAGAAATGGAGTTACTCACTTGAAGTTACTATAGTTACTCACTTGAACTTACTGTAGTAGTGGCCAAAATTCAGAAAAGTTACTAAACAGCAGAAGTAGTGGCCAAAATTCAAAGTACTAAAAAGATTCTACACTAAATATACAGTGTTATCCATGTTTTGTATCCAAGACATTTTTTATATGTTTGCATGCATAGATCCCACCTATCAGGAAGGATGGGCATGTACACGAACAGGTACGACTCATCAGTCTACCCGCATAGCCTTTTTGTTTAGTCTACCTAGCCGTATAATCAACTGCCTGCACGCCACTTCTCCCATTTACTTCTCCATCAGGAACCGATTCTCCTCGGCTTCTTCACCTCCCCTTCGTCTTCATTTGCATCCAAACCCCACTGCATTCACATTGTTTTAACCTCTTTAAATAATCATCTACTACTTCAGTTAGACTAGCATCTAATCCTAATTCTCCAAACCATAGCCCTCCATTCCAGCGGTTCCAAATGGCGGAAGAGATCGAGATCCAGGTTTTTAGCGTCCAACATGTCCTCGTCGAAGGCTCGATGCGCATAGTTTCCACCATCACCGTCCACCCAAGGGTTGTTCGGCAGTGGATCAACAATGTATCCAACTCCCTCAAAAAAGTAGAGACGAGGGTCATCGGTCTCGATGCAGAGTACACGGAGCGTGCCCCTGGGAAGATCCAGTGCGCCGCCATCCTTCAGCTGTGCCACGAAGATGATGTTTTGGTGTACCACATCATACACTCACCCTCCATACCACGTGAGCTTCACGATTTCTTGTCTCGGGAGGACGTATACTTCTGTGGGGCAGCCATCGAACAAACAGAAGCTGAAGCCGTATAACCTTGATTTGAAAAGCATCGCTAACCTACAAACCAGAATCAAAATTCCTGTAGAAGCTTGTGATAAACAGACACCATCCATATTCGACGTAGCAAATTTTGTGCTCGGTACAAATCTTCAGAAGGGTGATGAGGCAGTGGCATTAAGGTCGTCTGTATGGGAGAATTATCCCTTGACGTACAAGTGGATAAAATATGCTGCCCTCGATGCCCATGTGAGTTTCGAGATAGCTGCAAGGTCCAAAGAGCTTGTTGCGAAGCCGTCTCCATAGAGAATGAGAAAAGGCTGCACCAGCAGGAGGGCATTATGGATGGATGAACTATTTCCTCTCTTGTAAAAAAAATTATTCCCTCTCGGTGTATATTGATATAGATGGACTATTTCGATGGTGTGCATGTCTTTGGAACAGAGTAGTAGCGTGGGTCCGCTTGACTATAAGGAACTATTTATCCGCATATATAGCTTTCTCTGCTACTCCTTCCAGTGATCGGTATGCAGTGCATGTGTCCGTAGACATGACAGCTTGTGTGTATGACATGTGGGCCACCTAAAATGTAGCAAGCATCAAGTTTCTACCACAGCCACCCGCGATTCCCACGACGCCGCTCGAACCCATGAAACCACACGTCCCCCGACTTGCGGCTCACCCCTCTTGGCCCCACTGCCCCTCTGCCTATGGGAGCATTACATATGGACCAGTCACCTATCGGGTCCACATGTTATTGACTCAAAGGTAGGTGTAGTAAGGCGCTGAAGCCCAGTCCTGACGGCCCTAAGAGGGAAATGTAACTCATGCGCCCGGGCTTGTGGTGCTCCCGCAGCACGAACTCGTGCCAAACTCGGGATTTGTTTCTTTACTATACATGCACGCAACGATTTAATGGACATTGTAATCTCAACATGTGATGGGGAGCTCTAAATTTGAATTTGAAACTTATAAAACAAAAAGATTCAGAACAAATAAACTGGGAGAGAGGGAGTATATCGTAGGATGTGTCCCATACAAAATAAGTCCCCTGGTTTGTCACCGCGAAGATGCGGTTAGAAAGGAGCACATCGTCTTCCTACTCGTACGGTAACAAATCGGCTGCAGACAGCATGGTCCGCCTTTGACCGCCATGTGCAAGGTTCGTGCTATCTTATTCAATCTCACCGTGGTTCCATCGTACCAATTCATGCGGTGGCCCATTGCATGGCTGATCCCAATGCTGGACAAAGGTTCTACGGGAACGGTGTCACCATTGTAAATGTTGTGCAAATTGATGTTGGTACCCTCCTGTAAATATGCAAGCCAATCTCCACTCGCACCGAGCCTAACCTGTGAAACATTGGGCAGGGGGAGAATTAGGAAATGGAAACGGAAGTAGTCTTTAGAATGCATTTACTACGTGATCAAACTCATCTTACCTGCTCATCGGAGGAAATCAGAGTGCCCCTCAACGTCGGCATCTCAAGGGGCGTCAACTTGCAACTACGGCCACGCCGCTCTGGAGAGACCCCCAAGGAAACATCCTCGTGCGTTCCATGGAACATCAAGATGCATTTGTATGAGTAGTTTATCTTGTGAGAGAAAAGGATGAACGAGGGAAGGCCTCTAGAGATAGAAATGGACACTACTACTACC
This sequence comes from Triticum aestivum, assembly GCF_018294505.1. Classification (NCBI taxonomy): domain Eukaryota; kingdom Viridiplantae; phylum Streptophyta; class Magnoliopsida; order Poales; family Poaceae; genus Triticum; species Triticum aestivum. The sequence goes on along the minus strand of NC_057800.1, from coordinate 514,560,889 downwards.
AATGTGCTGGCCCGTGCGTTGCAATGGATCCAAAGTAGTAGAATAATACTTGTTCACGTGCTTGAAATATAAACACTCTAGTTTTGATATACATGTGTCAGCAGACATGACAGCTTGTCCATGGAAGTTGAACCACGGCTACCATCACGTTTCTTGTTTCTACCACTGCCACACCCACACGTGATTCCCACGACGCTGCTCCAATCCATGGCACGACGTCCCCCGACGTGGACATGGATCCTCTGACGTGGCTATCATTGCCTTGCCCTGCCTTTCCTTCGCTGACAGGTGGGACCCACGCTTATGGGTCCCACATGTCAGTGACTGAATAGTAGGATTGTTCGCGTCAGGGGATCCTCATCCCCCCGACGTGCCCCTCATCCCTCTCGGCCCCACCGCTCCTCTGCCTTTGTGTGCATGACATGCGGGCCAGCTGAACTGCGGCGACCATCAACTTTCTACCACAGACACACCCAATTGGATGCGGTTAGCCTGCTCTGCTGCTGTGCTCTAATCCGTACTCCCGCACCATCGAATTTTCATCCAGCGGTTGTGACATATTTCGTCCCGGGCATTAATCCTCAGCTGGAGTACTTATGTACTCCCTCCGGTCCTTTTTACTCTGCACATTGGATTTGCCGAAAGTCAAACTTTGCTAAGTTTGACCAAATTTATATTAGAAATTATTAGCATCTATAATAACTAATAAATATAATATGAAAATATATTCCAAGATGAATCTAATGATATTGGTGTTGTTATGTGAATGTCTATAATTTTTTATATAAACTTGGTCAAAGTTGGATGAGATTGACTTCAGACAAACCTAATATGCAGAGTAAAAAGGACCAGAGGGAGTACTACAGGTATTACCCGCCGGTGTGGCCATCTACGCCTTGTAACGCCCCGACGCCCAGCTGTGGCACCCTCGCGACGGCCACGCCACCACCGGCCGGTTCATCTCAAACGAGTGAGTCGCGAACCACGCCACCACCATGAGAATGACATGTGGGCCAGCCGCATTTAAGGTCCGCATGTCATTGACTCATAGGCCGGGCACTAAGCCACTGATGTTCGGTCCTGTGGGCCCCGAGAGGGAAATGTAAATCCTGCGACAGGCCTTGTGGTGCTCCCGCAGTACGAGCTCGTGCCAAAACTGGAATTTGTTTCTTACTACTACCAACTACTAGTACTAGTAAGGTACACGTGCATTGCACGCATGAGATTCTAGTGGTTTGTGCATTATGCTTCTACATGTGGAGCTTTCTGGATTCTAACATGTGGCAAAATCTGGTGGAATGTAAGGTTAGGCAAGTTTGATTAACTTAGGTGACTATTTGGTTCAAGCCACACCTTAGGCAAGCCACACTAAGGCCCCACGTGACATACACACAAAAAATGTGGCAAGATTCCCTTAGGCTTGCCAACTTGTTTCTCTTGTTTTGAAGAACTAATAACTTTGCCTAAGCTTAGTTGTGGCAAAGTTAGGGTCTGTTTGATTCAAAGGATTTTCATAGGATCTTTGAAGGATTAGAATCCTTAGGAATTTTTCCTACGTTGGTCGTTTGATTCGTAGGATTGAATCATGTAGAATATTTTCCTAAGGATTCATTTGTACTATGTTTCACAGGAATTCTAACATGCACTCCAACCTCTTGAAAGAAATCCTTTGTTTTTCATGCGACACAATCAAACAAACTCAAATCCTATAGGGATCCAATGAACATGCCATTCCAATCCTACTTTTTTCCTATTCCTGTGTTTCTGCAATCCTATGAATCAAAGAGGCCCTTAGTCATGAATTAAGTTCAACCATGGATTATTCTAGATTATACATGTGGCAGAATCTGGTGGATGATATCCAAGGGCCAGTAGTGCTCGGATTTGCCATCTTTTTACCGTCGGATTGGCTTCATCCAACGACCAACTTTCAAAGTTTTTCACACACTATATAGGGGGTATAGATATAGATGTGTCGATCCGTTGCAATGGATCCAAAGTATATATATATATATATATATATATATATATATATATATATATATATATATATATATTTAGTGGAGTGCACTCTAAACACATTATCTATTTATTTTTCTCTAACCTTCCGTAGCCATGCAACCAAGCCACATAAGCTTCATGGGTGCCCCCCACATCATATTATTCATACTACGTTGATTGAAAAAAAGATAAATCACCCAAAACAAGATCTTCCCGTTTTCTGTTCCTACGGTGTTGTGTCATGCACGTACCTACTAGTTGTATAGTGGTAGTACTAGTAATATAGTATTAGGAGTACAAACTTGGTACTAGTAGGACTAGTACTAGTACAAAATTCTCCTACTCTATCAATGAGCCCCGTCTGACACCAAATTTCTTAGCTTCCGTGCTACAGCTAGATCTTCCCCTCGTTTCTGTTTTCCAACCCGGCGGCGGGCGAGGTGTCGGTTTGCTCAACGGCGGTCCCACATGAAAGTGACAATGCTAGGCAACACGCCTTCCCTAAGCTATGTGTCGTGCTGGATGGGCCATGTTCTACTCCCGATTCTCGGGCGTGTGGGGGTGCGACGCGAACGCGGCAGGCCTTTTCCTTTTACCAGCAATGTGCTCGTGTGTTGCAACGAATCCAAAGATGTAGAATAGTAGTATTTGTTCACAAATTTGAAAGAAATCACTATTGTTTTGATATACTCCTAATATATTACTCCCTCCGTACCTAAATACTTGTCTTTTTTGAGATTTCAAATGGACTATCACTACGGATTATATAGACATATTCTAGTGTTTCTAGCAAGATGCCCGCGCGTTGCATGAAGTTGATGGAAAAGGTAAGCACAACTTATAAATTGACGGATGGAGTACTAGTTACAGTGATGCATATAATTAAGCAAAGGGATCGCACATGTCGGTATTGACTGGAACGAGAATGCAACATCACAATAAGAATTAAGGCCACGATGATGCAATCGTAGTGGTGGTTACAGAAGGCAAGAAGAAAAGTGGATCCATGAACGTACGACATCCTCCTCCTCCTCAACTTAGTGCGCCGGGCAACCGACCGGCGGCTAAGGAGCGGCGGCTTTTGTGGCGAGGTCGAGGTGCTTCTCAGCAAAGGCATCCAAGGCTTCCAGCCGGTTGAGGAAGGCCAACATCGTAGCGTCCTCACTAGCCTTGTAGATACCTATGTACACGATTTCCTCATACATGTGGATGTGTAGGTCGACGAATTCTTGCAGGGCGAGGCGCCTCGCGGCGAGCGCGACCTCCAGGTGGACATTCTTCGTGGCGTCGGCGGGCAGTCGCAGGGCCACCAGTGCTTGAAAGAGGTTCCGGCCATGGAGGCCGATTAGGGTGGCAGGCAATGAGGAGCCCGGGCGCGCGGGCTGGAGGAGTACAGCGATGTTGTCTGCGAGTTTCTTCAGGACGATGAACTTTTGCTGGTGGCAACGATCATCTGGTCCAACTGAGAGTCGTAGTTGGCGTCGAAGGCGGCCATCCACCAGTCGGTCTCCAACACCGTCTGGAGACGATCCTCGGTGCCATGCCGCAGGCTGGCATCGTGGACCATCTGGCGCAGCCGCTGGCCGCTCACGAGCATCACCGCCATGGGTCTGGAGTGAGCTCTTTTGCGCTTAGTGTAGGTGCTTAGGTAAATGCTTAGGTGCGTACGATGTGGTAGATGCATTGGAATGGAGGGGCGCCTTTATATGAGGGCAATGAGGGCAAACTGCGTTGCATTCACATCGTGCAGCCTCTTTTCCTAGACCTCCTCCCATTACTTCCCTCATGCATTAATTGAAGGTGGATGCATTGGCCGTTCAACATATCAGGAACCGCTACTCCCTCCCTCGTCTGCATTAAAGCCGTATCGGGAACTGCGCCGCCCGCTGTCAAATCGAATACTCCCTCGGTCTAGGTGAGTATTAAGTCATCTTACGAAAACCAAATAGTAAACACATAGGCGTGGTGCATTAACTCTCACGATGTTTCTTATCTTTTGACATAAATAGAGGAATCAACCAAGAAGAGATGTGGGGCTTGTATGCTTTTAATGACTTGAGACTATCAAACATGACATGCAGTGGTCAGTTCGTTGCACAAGAACAAATACAACCCACGTCAGCACACACGCATCTTATATAGCATCACATCCAATGGCTATAAAAGATGAACGAGACCAAATTATATCTCATCTAGATGAGTTCTAGCAAAACTGTATTAATAATACTTAGTACTCCTGCGCCATGTATCATATATTAGTATCATGTAGTACTTTATTTATTTATGAGGTATCCAGATGGCACTACACCGCCAAGAAAAGAGGGTAACATCAAAATTATGGACAACTTTTTTGAGTATGTTGGTAAGGTCCGGTCATAGTCACTTGTTGAAATCTCTAAAAATACAAATACTCCCTCCATCCGGAAATACTTGTCATCAAAATGGATAAAAGGAAATGTATCTATGCGTATATTAGTTTTAGATACATCTCTTTTGATCCATTTTGATGACAAGTATTTTCGGACGGAGGGAGTAGAAAACAGAGTTGGAGATGATGGTGTGCGTGCCATCCTGCAATATAGGCCGTCGGATTTATATCTAATGGATAGGAAAGAAACTATGGCAATTTTGCAAAAATATACCCACACGTCTCTCCACGTTTGCAAATAAGGCCTTCCCTTGTTCAACCTTTTCTCTCACAAGATAAACTACTCATACAAATGCATCTTGAGGTGTCCATAGAATCGAAGAGAGGGATGATGTGTGTGTGTGTGTGCGCGCGCGATCGATAAAGAGTGCCATCGAATTTGTGTGTGCCCACGTCAAAGATATAGAGTGGCTGACCTACTGGAATGTGAGATGGGACATGTGCAGTTTGTCTCTGTGGCATGGATACCTACCTGCAGCGCTCGACTATCGGTGTGCGGTGGGGGAAGAGGGAGTCCCAATTAACTATAGAGGTACAATGGCTGGTATATGTGTGGAGGAGGAGAGAGGCCTACCTCATGTATTAAGGAGATCGATCTGCCTCATGTATTAAGGGAGATCGATCAGCATCCATGCATATGTGCAGGAGAGGAATAAGGTTGGGAGAGAGACAGAGCTAGAGTGTTGGAGGGGGTGGTAGTGGAGTTGCTTCTAACAAATGTTGGGATAGGCTTGCTAGACAAACAGAGGGCACGCCCGCAATATCAATAAGAGAGGATACGGCTGCTTGTTGTTTGTGCACATGCGTGTGAGAGACGGGTCAGGAGGCATGCACGAATGATGAGGGGGGACGATGTGGCTGCGGTAAGCAGACGTAACTACATAGCAAGATCAATCACCCTTTTTTTAGAAAGGAGAGACATAACTTGTGAGGTACATCGATCGATGGGGGGTAGTTAAAGTCGATCTAGGTATATGTTGGGAGATCGATCGGTATACATGCATGTGTGTGCTAGAAGCAAATGAGGCACGAGGAGAAGGATAGAGAGAGAGAGGGATGCATGTAGGAGGTGGTACGAGAGGCATACTATATCGAGGGGGAGGAGTGTGCGAGTACGAGAACGATGAAAAGAGTGGTGGGAGTGAGGCATGGATGGTGACAAGAGAAGAGGGGAAGCTTGTGTTTGTGCTAGGCACACCTGGCTAGAGAGGCATATGGATTGATGTGTGTCGTAAAGAAGGAGCTAGGGGCCTACACACACCATGCGTGAATGACCTAAAGTGAAAAGACGAATTTGCGTGACGGAGCTAGAGAATGCTGAGGGAGGGTGAGAGGGATGCGGGCGTGTGCATGCACGAGAGAAAGTTAGCGCTAGCTACAAAGATAAGAGGGTCGTGTGGGTGTAAAAGACGAATAGAGATCAAATATACTTCATTATAAAAAGCGAATTCGGATATTTGAAGAATTTATCATAGTGTTTCAAACCGACGCATGTGTGAATTTTTATAACGGTGATACACATGGTGTGGTTATGAACATGTTATACTACATTTAATATATTTTATCTCTACTCTTATAAAAAACGGAGTTGTTGATGATGGTGTGCGTGCCATCCTGCATTATAGGCCATCCGATTTATATCTGGCGGATAGCAAGGAAACTATGATGGTTGAAGTTGGCAACAATCATGATTGTAGATTCTTATTGAAATAGAGAAACGAATTCAAATTTAGTTCGAATTGCAGAGGTAGTATAGACATTTGGAATGCACTAAAATGTTGGTATTAGTAGGTTACATGCATTATACAGCAAGCGAAAAAATTTAATCGGACATAACATGGATTCATACTCCCTCCTTCCATCTATATAGGGCGTAATGAGATTTTTAAGACTGGCTTTGACTATTGACAAGATTAATAGTACATGACATGCACAATGTGAAAATTATATCATTGAAAGAACCTTTCACAAACGAATTTAACGGTGTGCTTTGTGTAAGTTGCATGTCATATATCATTGCTCTAATATTTGGTCAAAGTTAGCATGGAAAAACGCATTAGGCCCTATATAGATGGAAGGAGGGAGTATCTTTGAATAGCATTTGTATAGTAAAACGGGGAAAGAATCTCTCTTTGTGTGGTGTGAATAGTTTTATTTTTTCACTTTCTTTTTGGTTGAGGGAAGTGCGAATTGATTTGGTACGTACAAGTACAATACTACTACACGTTAGGCTTGTCCCTAAAATTCAACCCGCGTCTTGTTATATCCTAAAAATTTAGATATCGTGCTCCCAAAACTGGCACCTTCATAACCCGCGCCTTGCTATCCCAAAATTACAACGCGCGCAAAAAATCCCTCTACTTGCCAAATCCCCACACGCGAAATCCTCCTTCTAACCCTGAGCCAAAAGGGCCGCTAGTTCAAATCGGTGGGGGGTACTTTCGTAACACACCCTACATTTTGGACAAGCGCGTCCCTATGTCATGCTTCACCCTCTCCCATCGCCCCCTTTTTGCCATTCGAAATCCCAGGCTGCCATAACCTCTCCACTCCAGCCACGAAACCCCACCCTCCTCCGTCTGCCACGCCACCGCTGCCAAGCCGAAGCCTCTTCCCCGACGATGTCGTCCACCGCAACAGCTCGACGTCCCTCGTCCACCTCCCCAGATGAGGATCCATCGTCCATCTCGTCGTCCCGCCAGTTCAGCCGCCTGGTCCTCCACCTCCAAGGAGCTGCTCCGACGATCGCCTCGTCTATGCGCCTGCTTCATCCCCACAGCGCTGCCTTAACCTGCTCCACCGGAACCACAACATCCTCACCGACTCCTCGGACAAAGCCGAGGCCTCCTCGGCACCACCAAAGAGGTTGTACACTCATCGCATCGCACCTTCTCCTTAACTCGACCTCCCGGCGCCGAGGTGCTCCATCCCGCACCCCATGGAGCGGCTACCTTGAAGCCGGCGCCGCGGGCGACATCTCCACGGCGGCTCTCCCCAGTGCGAGGCCCCTTCGGCGGTGACATCCATACCAGCCAGATCTGCTGCTGCTGCTCCGGCTCTTGCTCGATCGCTCACTCACCCAGCTGCTGCTGCTGCTCTCCCCCTCGCTCGTGCTGCTGCTCTGCTCCGATTAAGCCACACTTCAGTCGACTAAATCGACTTTTGGGTCAGTCAATTTTCAGGGGTTGGGGGGGCTCGTCGGAGTTAAGGAAGAACCACCTGCAGCGGGGACGGGGGCTCGCCGGAGAGGTACCCCACTATCTATCTTAGGGTTTAGGGTGGGGGCGGGGGGCCTAGAGGGCTAGCTGGGGCGGCGGTGGTGAGTTTTTTCGGGGCGGTGAGGCGGCGCTGGGGCCGGCGGTTCGGCCGGTGGTGGCTGGCGGCTCAGGGGGTGCAGGTTGAAGATGAACTGCAGGCCCTCCCTAAACTACATGTCAAGTGCCTCTCTGCTACCATTGCGTTCAGTTTCGATAGTAGCATTCAGATTCCACAGTAAATTTCAGTTTCGACAGTTAAGTTCAGAGTCAACAGTTTTTACCTCATTTGTTGTAGTCAGGTGGTTTTTGGTGATGTTAATTTTACATCCATTTTACATCATCTATTGGAGATGCTATTAGAATCCCACTTGAGATTGACGATGTCTGTCTTGTGCTGCTTCAGCCTTGACGTCTTACGGCTCATCGGAGCTACTCCAACGAAAGAACGATCCATCACAACAGAGCAGTGCCCTGGACGCTGTCTACAGATTCCTCAGATCTTCCTCCACACCTCTGACAGTCACCTCTGCCTCAACTGCTCGAGCGACCAACCCAATGATGCTGACGTCGACATGGCTACGGCAAAGAGGTTGTACACTTGTTGCATCACTTATTACTATACATTCACGTCGATCCATTAGGGCTATTTTGGTTCAACGGAAAAACGTCGATCCACTGGTTGTTACCATCACTCTAAATTTCTGCATGCTCTCCTTACATAATCTCACCATATTTTTTTCGTATGCATGTCAGATATTGTACACAGTCATGCTGAACATGTAGAGAAAAAGAGAAGAGTTTTGCGCGGCAATACAATGTCAGGCAGACATCGCTCCATGGTGGGTTCAATGGAAAACCCTCCCCACCCCTCTCCAGATTGTAATCCAGAGGAAGATATCTGTTCTGAGGCGGAATCAGACGCCGCTGACCACTCCTATTTACCCACCAAGGTGTTTGCTCTACCTTGGCATGATGATGTTAGTCATATCATGCATATGTTGCCTTGCAGTGCCTACTTTTGACATCATATATGTCATCCGCTTAGTTTAGACATGTTCTGTAATACCACCTATTTAGTTTCTATATCATATATGGAATTATGTAGTCTCATGTCTTTTAGCCAGCCATAATATAAGTGAAATGTGCAATGCCATCCTGTTTAACCAGGCATCATATATTTGAATGATATCTTGCCCATCCTTTTCTTCATTACATTTCCATTTGTCAACAATGTTTGTACATTAAACTACTCTTCCTATGAATTAGCCATTTGGGTGGGAGATGGAAAAATCTGGAGTGAAAACAAGGCCTTCAAAGCAGACAGTGCTACCTGTCGAAGCAGATCTCTTGTTGGGTCCCGATAGCTCCTTAGAGATGGATTCAGAGACAGATGACTAGTCCTATTCCCCCACTGAGGTGTATGCTCTAACTTGGCATGGTTATACTGCTCATATCATGCATACGGTTGCATTGCATAGTTTAGACATCACATACACAATATTCAACACCATGTTCTTAGTTCAGACATCATATCGAATGCCCTCTGTTTAGCATATAAATCACATATGTGAATTAATGATGTGATCCTAATTACTTAGATAACATGTAGGTGAATTATGGCATGCGATCATGTTTAGTTATTCATCATATCTTTGAATTATGTTATGCTATGCTATCCGGTTTAGATAGACATCATATATGCGAAATTATGTCATGCTATCCGTTTTAATTAAACAATATACATGTCAACTATTTTATGCCCTCTTTTTCCACACTATCTATTGCATCTGTCTCTCATACAATGTATGTAGATTCAACTATGTTTCCTGTTTATCAGCCATTTGAATTGGAGCGGGTGATGCCAGTATCTAGCGGACTAAAAACACGGTCTTCAAATAAAACAGTGCTACCTCTTGGTGGAGATAGCACCCTAGTTGTACATGCACAAGAACCAGCCCTACCACACATAACCCAAACTCTCGCAGATTGTACCCCTACTGTGATGGACAGAGAACCAGCTTCACCCAATCTAACCCCAACCCCAGCCGATAGTAACCCAGTTCCTGTTGACACAGCACCATCTTCACCACAGAGCTCCCAAACAAGAGCAGTTAGTAAGGCAGCTCCAGTGCCCAAAGGGCCAGTACTATCACGGCGAACCCCAACTCCACCAGTTAGTACGCCTATTCCTGTGGAGGAAGCACAACCAGCTAGTCATAGTTTAGCATCTATCGCATTTGATGTTGTTAAATCGTATGTGCGTATCTTCCCATCTTGGAAATATTATACTGAAGATGAAGGAAAATGCCAGTTGCAGGTGTTTCTCCAGGAGTTATGTGTAAGTAATGTTATTCATGGCTATTACTTTGCTTCGTCCCATACATCCTACCTCCATGATGGTTATAATACAACAAATTTTCCCATTTTTCTCTATAGAGAAGGACCGATTTGGAAACTCGGGATGAGGTAACCTGTGCTAATACCTATGCTATCTTCAAGAATGCTTGGTGGCAGTATGGGAATTACCTGAAGAAAACGTACTTCACCGGCAAACAAACTCATCAAATTCCCTTATGTTCTCCTGAGACACATTTACAGGACGATGACTGGGAACGCCTTGTTCTGTACTGATCTCGAACCAAGAATGTGGTAAGGTCTATGAGCTCATTTTCTATTTTTTAAGTATTATATTCTTGCGTCATGCTGTACTCTGTTCATGTAGAACAAGTGCCTAAACCTGAAGAACAACTGTTCTAATTTAAGATTCCATTGCTATCATAGTTCAAAAAAGCGCTAGGCGTTAATTGTGCGTTTTGCCACCGCCTTGCGCTTTACTGACCAAAGCGCATGCTTATGCACAGTTATGCACAGATTATGCGTAGTTATGCGCAATGCGTTTTGCCAACGCCTAGAGCCTAGGCACGCTTAAGCGCTCGCTTAGGCGCGCCTTTTATGATTGCTTTGCTCTTGTATCACTGTATTTACTCATAGAAACTTATTTTTAAATTGAAGGATCCAATCAAAACTCCAATGGCACAGCAGGTATGTTCACGCATGTTTCTTTAACATGTTTGCTCTTATCAATAGCTCTATTGATTTCAATTTCAATTGTGTATACAGTTGACTTTCATATCATGCACATTACTAGCATCACAACAGAGCCAATAGTGTTATTGTACATGTAGACCCGTGGTACCCATCTGAAATCTTGTTGTGCCGTGTAGTTTCCCATACTTTGTATTCTTTCACTACTGATTTGTCTTGAACTGATATGATTTGAACCGTGTCTCTATTTTGATTTGGCAAGACAATGCAGTGACCATAGGACATAGATATATGTTTGTTTGATGCTTTTATTATGTACTAGTACTTGGCAATAGAAGACTTGGTAGTTTAATCCTATCCACCTTACTAACGAACTGGTTCACCGAAATGAGTTTCATATACTAGTACATGCTAAACTTGTTATGTGTCTGCTTGTTTCTTCTTTTAGAATGCTGATAGAATATTGGGGAAGAGTGCCTTATTAAGCAATGGTAAAGGAAGTAATGCAGATAAGGTTCAGGATAGTAACACATCCTTGTTGGTCTCCAACAAAGTTGATAAAACAGCTAAGGAAGACTATCTTGAAGACAGCGAGACAACCCCAAAGTCCTGTCTTGGTTTAGTGTTCGAGTTACTGGCCACTACCGCTTGCACAAGCTATTCAAACTCACTGTCTGAATCAGTTCGGTTTCTTGAGTCTCAACTACAAGTTGAAAGACATTAATCAGCTGTGCTGCAACAAGAAGTGGAAGGACTGCGGAAGTCCCTGGAGCATTCAGATGCATACTTTCTGGTGCAACAGCAAGCGTTAGAGGATTTTAGCGCCAAACAGGACAAAGCTAATCAGCTTGCTAAGCTTATTGCCAGCATGGTGGATACCCAGGATAACGTTTCTTGAGCTCTTCTAAAGTTGTTTCAGTTATGCTCTTGTTTTGCTGCCACGTTTATTTGCACTAGTGGCCAATTTTGACGGCCAGTGTATGTAATGTGCTGCTTTGTTCCCTATATTTGCACTGGTGGTGAATTTTGATGCCCAGTGGATGTAATATGTGTAATAGCGGTAATAGGCTAGCGTTAATTGCTTGCTTATTTATTTCCTTATTGTCTTGTTTAGTTGTTTGCTTGTAGTCACTGTAGTTCTTTTTCTGTTTTTTTTTCTAGTGGCCACAATAGCCTATTTTTGGTAACTAGGCCAAAATAATCATGGGCCTTCTACGGGCCGTATGATCCATGGGCCTTCGTTCGGCCGTAGGATCCATCGGCCTTCTATACGGGCCTTAGGGTCCATGGGCCTTCTACGGGCCGTAGGGTCCATGGGCCTTCTACGGGCCGTACGATCCATGGGCCTTCTACGTGCCGTACTATCCATGGGCCTCATACGGTCCGTAGGATCCATGGGCCTTCTACGGGGCGTATCATCATTTCGCCAATCATGGGCCGTACTATTCATGGACCATAACGGGCCGTTAATAGGCCATATTTGATAACTCTATGAAAACATCCCAACAGGTTTTTTACATGAAAACGGCCCAACGTATTAACGGTCCGCAAACGGGCCGACTGTAACGAAGGGCTGAATTTGGCCCACAAGCAGAAAATGACAGTAACGGGCCGTATGTAACCGAATGCTACAAATGAGCCCAAGAATCAACGGGCCCTGAGAAGGCCGAAAGATAACTTGGGCTGGAAACGGTCCAATGGAATAACGGGACGTTAATGGGTATAAAGTGATACGCTGTTCATTACAGGCCAGTTTCACCACGGGTCGTTAATGGGCCAAGAGTTACAAAGGTCCTCATATGGGCCAAAAGAAGTCATGGGCCACACATGGGCCGGAAGTTAAAATGGGCTGAATCATATTGGACGGCCCAGATGACGCTACTGGGCCTAATTCAGAAAGGGCGTAACGGGCCCTGGGTTAGCGGGCTGTAAATCGGATATATGCGAACAGGCCGTTAACATGCTTTCTGTGGGCCGGCCCGCCACCTTTTGACCAAGTCAAACGGGTCATCCTTTTCACAGGAATGGGCCTCTGTTGGGTTGTGCCACGTGTCACCGTATCATTGGCGCCTTCGGTCCAATGAGCGGATGACATCTGTCCCAATGGTGAGCCGACACGTGTTTCCTCCAGCCAATGATGATTTTACACGTGGAAAATCCCCATTGGTCGGGGCTGTTAACGGGTTATTGGATCCAAAATCCAACCCGATAGCTTAACGGCGTTCCGTTACGGTGGATGCCACGTGTCGGTCACCCTTGACGAAATCACTTATGTGACACGCGATTTATCATCATGGAAGTGGACACTTCCGTGATGATAATTTTGGTAATGTCATGGAACACTTCTACGACAGCACAGGTATGACTATCTTGATTCTGTCATAAATTTGTCATGGATGTACATGCATTACAAAAAACACGACCTACTATGGCAAACACGTATCATCACGGAAGTGTATTTTTTTCGTAGTGAGGGGTTAAAATCGTTTGTATAGCACCGACGTGTACCAGTGCATGTCCTCATGAACAAACATAACTACTCACAAAGCATATTCATGTTCATAATCAGAGGAGTATTAATTATCATTAAGGATCTAAACATATGATCTTCCACCGGATAAACCAACAAGCATCAACTACAAGGAATAATCAACACTACTAGCAACCCACATGTACCAATCTGAGGTTTTGAGACAAAGATCGGATACAAGAGATGAACTAGGGTTTGTGAGGAGATGGTGCTGGTGGATATGTTGATGGAGATTCACCCCCTCTCTATGAAAGGATCGTTGATGATGACGATGGCTTCGATTTCCCCCTCTCGGAGGGAAGTTTCCCCGATAGAACAGCTCCGCTCGAGCCCTAGATTGGTTCTGCCTAAGTTCCGCCTCGAGACGGCGGCGCTTTGTCCCGAAAGCTTCCTTCTAATTTTTTCCACGTCAAAACACACCATATCACAGAAGATGGGCATCGAGGGCCTGCCTGGTGGCCCACAAGGCAGGGGGCGCGCCCAGGGGGTAGGGCGCGCCCCCCGCCATTGTGGATGGCAGGTGACCCCCCTCTGGTGCTTTCTTCGCCAATTATTTTTTATATTCAAAATAATTCTTCATGAAGTTTCAGGACTTTTGGAGTTGTGCAGAATAGGTCTCTAGTATTTGCTCCTTTTCTAGTCCAGAATTCTAGTTGCCGGCATTCTCCCTCTTCATGTAAACCTTATAAAATAAGAGAGAAAAGGCATAAGTATTGTACCGCAATGTGTAATAACAACCCATAATGCAATAAATATCGATATAAAAGCATCACGCAAAATGGACGTATCAATGCTTTACGGCTTGGAACCGGGACTTCAAAAACATTTTGAACGCCACTGAGCTTATGAGATGTTCCAAGAGTTGAAGTTGATATTTCAAGCTAACGCCCGGGTTGAGAGATATGAAGTCTCCGATAAGTTCTTTAGCTGTAAGGTGGAGGAGAATAGTTCTGTCAGTGAACACATACTCAAAATGTCTGGGTACCATAACCACTTGACTCAGCTGGGAATTGATCTTCTAGTTGAGAGTGTTAGTGACAGAGTTCTTCAATCACTGCCACCAAGCTACAAAGGCTTCGTGATGAACTATAATATGCAAGGGATGACGAAAACGATTCCCAAGCCTGAAACTGAGTGCTTCTACTGCGAAGGAAATGGTCACTAGAAGCGAAACTGCCGCAAATACTTGGCAGATAAGAAGGATGGCAAAGTGAACAAAGGTATATTTGATATACATGTTATTGATGTGTTCCTTACTAATTCTCGTAGTAGCGCCTGGGTATTTGATACTGATTCGGTTGCTCATGTTTATAACTCAAAACAGGAGATGCGGAATAAACGAAGATTGGCTAAGGACGAGGTGATGATGCGCGTCGGAAATGGTTCCAAGGTTGATATGATGGCGGCTGGCATGCTACCTCTACATCTACCTTCAGGATTAGTTTTAGACCTCAATAATTGTTATTTGGTGCAAGCGTTGAGCATGAACATTATATCTGGATCTTGTTTATTGTGAGATGGCTATTCATTTAAGTTAGAGAATAATGGTTGTTCTATTTATATGGGTAATATCTTTTATGGTCATGCACCTTTGATGAATGGTCTATTCTTCTTGAATCTCGATCGTAGTGATACACATATTCATAATATTGATGCCAAAAGATGGAAAGTTGATAATGATAGTGCAACATACTTGTGGCACTGTCGTTTAGGTCGTATTGGTATAAAGTGCATGAAGAAACTTCATGCGGATGGACTTTTGGAATCACTTGATTATGAATCACTTGATGCTTGCGAACCATGCGTAAGGTGTAAGATGACTAAAACTCCGTTCTCTGGAACAATGGAGTGAGCTAATGACTTATTGGAAATAATACATATTGGTGTATGCGATCCGATAAGTATTGAAGCACACGGCGGGTATCATTATTTTCTGACCTTCACAAATGATTTGAGTAGGTATGGACTAGCACATATGCCCGTGCGTTGCAACGGGAAAAATGATGTTTTGTTCAAGCATAATGTCTCATAGCATCCTTCTATAAATGAACATAAAAAATACGATGCAATTTAGCCATGTTATATTTTCTTTGCCGGGCATAATCTTCCATCGATTCCATTTAAGTAAAATTGTTCCTTTAGTTACCATGATGTCCTCACCCGTTTTAGTCGGGAATCAAATTATTCCTTTTCTAATTTAGTAGTCCAACACATTAAAGCCTACAAAACTTTTTTAAATTATGTTATATTTTTTTACCTCAAGTCCTTCCTTTAATTAGCTCACCCTAAACACAAGGGCTGCCACTCATATATATAGAACGAGTTGGGATTAGTAAATGTGAATGGTGTATAGGTCGTTGGTTGTTACATAAAACATCCAGATAGGAGTTTCTGTGATCAATTCTGACAATATTGATTTATTTTGACCTAATTATTATTCGTGGTCTCTATAAAAGCCCATAAAAGGCCCATCAACGTACAAGTACCTGGCCCATATCGCTTAGCATGCACTCAAACCAAACGAAAAGGACTAAACCAAACCAAGAATACCTATTCCCTTTAATAGTAGGTATAGATATATCTAGTTGATGAAACACAAGTATGAAACATTTGAAAAGTTCAAAGAATTTCAAAGTGAAGTGGAAAATCATCATAACACGAAAATAAAATTTCTACGATCTGATCGCGGAGGTGAATATTTGAGTTATGAGTTTGGCCTTCATTTAAGACAATTTGGAATAGTTTCACAACTCACACCACCTGGAACACCACAGCGTAATGGTGTGTCCAAACATCATAACCGTACTTCATTAGATATGGTGCGTTCAATGATGTCTCTTACCGATTTGCCTTTATAGTTTTGGGATTATGCATTAGAGACAACTGCAATCATGTTAAATAGGGCACGGTCTAAATCCGTTGAGACGACACCATATGAACTATGGTTTGGCAAGAAACCTAAGCTATCGTTTTTTAAAGTTAGGGGATGTGACACTTATGTCAAAAGGCTTCAACCTGATAAGCTCGAACTCAAAGCGGAGAAGTGCGTCTTCATAGGATACCCTAAAGAAACTATTAGGTATACCTTCTACCAAAGATTCAAAGGCAAAATCTTTGTTGCTAAGAATGGCTCATTTATAGAGAAGGAGTTTCTCTCAAAAGAAGTGAGTGGGAGAAAAGTAGAACTTGATGAGGTAGTTGTACCTTCTCTCAAATTGGAAAGTAGCACATCAAAGAAAATTGTTCCCGTGATGCCTGCACCAACTAGAGAAGAAGCTAATGATGATGATCATGAAACTTCAGATCAAGTTACTGTTGAACCTCGTAGGTCGACTAGAACACGTACCGCACTAGAGTGGTATGGTAATCCTGTCCTAGAAGTCATGTGGTTAGACAACGGTGAAATGTGAACTATGAAGAAGCTATGATGAGCCCAGATTCTGACAAATGGCTTGAGACCAAGAAATCTGTGATAGGATTCATATATGAGAATAAAGTGTGGACTTTGGTGGACTTGCCCGATGATTGGCAAGCCATTGAGAATAAATGGATCTTCTAGAGGAAGACAGACGCTGGTAGTAATATTACTGTCTACAAAGCTCGACTTGTCGCAAAAGGTTTTCCACAAGTTCAAGGGGTTGAATATGATGAGAATTTCTCACCCGTAGCGATGCTTAAGTCTGTCAGAATCATGTTAGCAATTGCCACCTTTTACGATTATGAAATCTGGCAAATAGACGTCAAAATTGCATTCCTTAATGGGTTTCTTAAAGAAGAGTTGTATATGATGCAACCAGAAGGTTTTGTCGATCCTAAAGGTGCTAACAAAGTGTGCAAGCTTCAGCGATCCATCTATGGACTGGTGCAAGCATCTCGGAGTTGGAATATACGCTTTGATGATGTGATCAAAGCATTTGGTTTTATACAGACTTACGGAAAAGCCTGTATTTTACAAGAAAGTGAGTGGGAGCTCTGTAGCATTTCTGATATTATATGTGGATGACATATTGCTAAGTGGAAATGACATAGAATTTTTCGATAACATAAAAGTATATATGAATTAAAAAATTCAATAAAAGACCTCGGTGAAGCTGCTTACATATTAGGCATCAAGATCTATAGGGATAGATTGAGATGCTTAATAGGATTTTGACAAAGCACATACCTTGCAAAGTTCTGAAGAATTTCAAAATACACCAGTCAAAGAAAGGGTTCTTGCCTGTGCTCCAAGGTGTGAAATTGAGTCAGACTCAAAGTCCGACCATGGTAGAAGATAGAGAGAGAATGAAAGTCACTCTCTATGTATTATCCATAGGTTCTATAATGTACGCCATGCTGTGTACCAGACCTGATGTGTGTGTCGGCGTTCTGGGAACGGGGGTCCCCAAACTTGCCTGCCTGCGGCCTGCGGCATGGCTGAAGTGGGGGCCCAGCGCGGCCCGTCTTCATCAGCTGAAGCTCAAGACCCTCGCGAGGGGCCAAGCCTCGCGGGGCGCACAATAGAAAGCTTCCTCAGAGGTAGCCTCATCAGGCAGGCTCACGAGGAGGCGGAGAGATCAAGGCAGGGGTACCTCGCGAGGAGCCCGTGACGCAAGCCATGACGATCGAGACCAGGCGGGCGCCGGCCTATGCAGTGTCCTTGTTTCCCCTTTGGTGCAAAGGGGGCAAGCACAGGCCAAGGCATCGGGCAAAGGTTACCATTCCGGCGCAACGAGACCAAGACCAACAGAGCGGCAGGACGGAGGTCACCATGGAGCCCAAGATGGCGTCATCACCAGTGCTTTTGGCAGACGAAGACCACCTTTGGTCAGGATAACTTGTACTATATGTTCCCCTTCAAAATGGCCAATTGTTGGCACCCTTCCCGCTCATTATTTGGGGAGAGGCCCAGGGCCTCTATAAATAGAGCTAGCCACCATAGAGTAAAGGGGGAAGGAAGGACATCTAGAGATTGGACAGAAGGGAGAGGAAGGACATCTAGAGATCGGACAGAAGGGAGAGGAAGGACATCTAGAGATCTGATAGAGCCCTAGCAGAGAGAGAGAGGCGACTGAACTCACCCAAGCAGTTCATTGCACCAGCACAAGAACACCTCTCGCGAGGCTGTTCTTCCCTTGTACTGTTCATCATCAGCCCCTGAGGCAATCCACCACACCACACACTAGAGTTGGGTATTACACCACAACGGTGGCCCGAACCAGTATAAACCTCGTGTCCCTTATGTTGTTCGTTGTTTCCAGCTTAGATCACATGAGGAGATTGGACGTAGATCGATAGGGGAGAGATCTCCGCGCGCACCCCAGTGTTCGAACCTCAAGGGTCTGCCGGAACCCGAAATCCGACATTTGGCGCGCCAGGTAGGGGTGCGCCGGAATCTTTCTTCCGCTATTCGCGTGTGATCTTCTGTCGTGTCCATGGCTGACGCTCGTCGGGCTCATGCCAAGCGCCGGGCTTCTCTCACCACCCACGTCGCCTAGACGGTGCCCGTCGGTGGACTCCCTCATCGTTACCCGTCGCCTGCCGCCAACGCCGCCACCGGCCCGGCGGGGAATGAGCAGCAGGCCTCGTCCCAGCATCCTTCGGTATGGCGGGAGGGCTGCACCGCTACACCGTCACTGACTCCAGCCGCTTCGTCATCCCACGCCCGTCGTGCCGCCAAGGACGCCGCGCGCCGCGCTGCTCCTGGCAAGAGAGCTCCTGCACTACCGCCCCGTCGACGACCTCTACGAGGACTGGCTCGCCCGTATCACCGAGCTCGTCAGTGCCACAGGGGCTCCCCCTTGCCGTCCTTCTCGCTGCCTCGCCCTCCAATCTGCGCAGGAGGCGAGGATCAGGAGGTGCCTCCAACACCTCCTCCCCAAGAAGGCGCCCTGGCTCCAAGGCGCGCAGCCCCAGGGCGAGACCCTCTGCGTCCGGCACCTGCGCAGCAAGAAAGGAACTGCCAAGAGATCCCTCATCCCCAAGAAGGTGCTCGCGCGCTCCCAGCGCCGGCGCGCCAAGATTGTGTCCCTGCACCTCCACACCAAGACCCCGCGCTACTCCAAGATGCGGCGCGCGGTTATCCCCAGGAACAAGCCCAGCATCAGCAAAAGGCGCCGGTGGCCATAGCAGGCTGCCGTGCCCTCACCCCCGAGCTACGCGGCATCGCATGGCCAGGCAAGTTCAAGCCTGACCTTCCCCCTCGCTACGATGGCACGGCGGACCCCGTGGAGTTCCTAAAGCTCTACGAGCTATGCATCGAAGCCGCCAATGGAGACGAAAGGGTCATGGCGAACTGGTTCCCCATGGAGCTCAAGGACGGGGCACGCACCTGGCTCCTGAACCTGGCTCCTAGCACAATCTCCTCCTGGGACGAGATGCGCACTCGCTTCATCGCCAACTTCCAGGGCACTCGCGACCGGCCCCGGCCGTGAGCGATATGCGCTGCATCAAGCAGCAGCAAGGGGAAACCCGGCAGAAATACAGCCAGCGCTTCAACAACGCTCGCCTCAAGATCCCCTAGGTGACTTAAGAAGCCATCATCTCGGCCTTCTCCGATGGCGTACGCGACATCAAGATGAAGGAGGAGCTAGCAATCCATGAAGACCTGTGCACATCCCTGGAGCAGTTCAACTTGGCGACCAAGTGCGCCAGGGCTGAGGAAGGGCGCCTTTCCCTCCTCGAACTCCTGGCTGCCGACCCAGAAGAGAAGAAGTCCAAGGCCAAGGACGTGAAGCGCAAGGGGCCTGTCGTGCTTGCAGCAGAACTAGACACCAAGCGAGGCAGGGATCAGCCTGAGTCATCCAAGGGCAGCCGGTACTGCGTGTACCACGACCTCCACGCCCACAACACCAACGAATGTCAAGAGCTCAAGGCCGTGAGAGATGGACGTATCAGCCGACACCCCGAGCGCAACGACAGGGGCTATGGACGAGGAGGAGGAAGAGGTGGCGGATGATGGGAAGACCGTGGCCCTCGCCAAGGGTGGCGTGACCGACCTCGCGAGGATCGCTGGCAGGACCAGCCTCGCGAGGGAGGCTGGGGAGATCAGCCTCATGAGAATCGTCCGCACAGCAACGCAGGCCTTCCTCCTCTGCCACCACCGCCAAGGAGGAACGAAGATCAACATCAAGACGAGGGAGCTGGGGGCTTCCAGGAGCCGCGCGCAATCGCTTGCATCTTGGGTGGCGCGTAGGCCCCAACCTCACAGCGCATCTTCAAGCAGTTTGCTCACGAGGTGAATGCAGTCCTTCCCAAGCTTGAGGCCACGCGCCCTCTCAGGTGGTCTGCGTGCGCTATCACGTTCAGCTCAGCGGATCAGCTCAAGTGCACGGCAACGGCTGGAGCCCTCCCGATGCTTTGCTCCCGGTCATCAGCAACGTGCAGGTCACAAGGACCCTCATTGATGGCGGAGCAGGACTCAACATCCTGTCCGTCTAGACGTTTGACAATCTCCAAGTGTCGTACGATCAGCTTCAGCCGACCAAGCCCTTCTCAGGAGTGACTGATGGTTCCACTGTTCCAATAGGGCAGGTTCACCTTCCAGTCACCTTCGGGCAGCGCAACAACTACCGCACCGAGCTCATCGACTTCGACATCGCCCACATTCGTCTGCCATACAACGCCATCCTCGGGTACCCAGCCCTGGCCAAGTTCATGGCAGTGACTCATCATGGATACAATGTCCTCAAGATGCCAGGAAGCGGTGGAGTCATCACCGTACCCTGTGAAGAAAGGGATGCAGTGTGTTCACTTGAGTGCGTGTTCCAAGCCGCAGCAATCGAAGACCCGGACCACAGGAACGGAAGACTTCCCGAGGCGACCCTTAAGAAGAAGGAGGTTTCGCCTGGACCAAGCCAGAAGGAGGCATGCGCCTCCGGAGGTGTTGTGTCAGGATCTGTGCCCAAACAGGGAGCGCCACCCTCTCTCACATAGGAAGGCGCGCCCAATGCCCTCCTCAGGCAGGGCTCGGGGGCTCTTTCTTGGAGAGCCACCGACTTTGCCCAGGACGCGAGGGAGGCGCTCGGGCACCACTTGGAGGGGTGCTTCCAGGCACGTTTCCCTTAGGAAGGTACAAGGCAAGGAAGACCAAACCCTCAGGAGTTCATCGCAAGAAACACCCAAGAGCTACAGGAGTCAAGAGTCATGCGCGGCAGCCGCCGCTTGCCCACCATAGCCCCACATCCAGGCGAGGATGGTGGGCTGCTTGTCTACATTGACGTGCCAGGGCTCAACCGAGCCGCGTCTCAGGAGTGCCTCTGGCCTTCGCGCGTGGGGCGTTGCGAGGGTCCACCTCACAGTTACGTTCGCATGCCTTTTGGTCTGCCGAACGCGGTCGCCGCTCATCAGCGCCTACTGACAAGCATTCTGGAGGCTTAGGAGGTCAGGCATTGTGTGGTCCTGGCGGAGATGGAAATGGCCCTCGGAGACCCGCCTGTGCCCCCAGAGCCTCCCGAGGCTCCTGGGCCTGGGGGCTCGTAAGGCTCGACGTCATCATCGCGCATCATCCACTTCTTCAACATCACTTCATCTTCAACGGCACCAGGTGACATCTTTCTAAGTTCCGTTTTTAGCTGGGAGCGCCCACAGGGCCACCTCATTCCCAGGTCGCGTGGGTCCGTCCCTGCGGCATGTATCTGTTTTGCTTATGCTCTTTACTTACCTTGTTGGGGGCACCCCTCGGGCTGCATCATCCCCGAGCTGCTCGGGCCTGGCCCAGCGGTGTTTGCTTTTCCCACGTCTACTTAAAATGAATTTGCTCTTTCGCGCTTAATTGTCACCTGCTGCTTATCACAGACTCCTCCGCTTTCACGCAAAGCGCTTGCACGTTAAAAGGGGGGTACCTGAGCATCGCGACTCATGGGCTCCTACTGGCTCTCCAGCCCTCACCCCCTGGCCTTGACCCACGGCATCGCTTCCTGTCATGCCAGCGGTGGCTAAGCTCGCTCGAGGGCCGGGACCTGAGGACGTAGAGCATTTGCATTCTAACCACCCTACAGGAACACACCATTGATAAAGGCCCAGAGCAAGGCGCAACCCGCCTCGAGGTGGGGCCTCGTGAGTCCCGCGCTGGCTCACGAGTGCCTAGATACACCTCTCCTAGCCCTACTGTGCTGACCATGTGTCAGGGCGGGGTTGTACACGCCCCGGGGGCTCCTCCCGAAGGGGAGCCCCCTCCCACGTACCAGTGGAAGCACCATGCTCCGTGCTGGCTCACGACACTGCCGAGGAGCGGCTGTGCCCATACACATACGAAAGCGCTATGCTCCACGTTGGTGATAAACAACTGAGGGCGGCCTACGGCCGTACCAACCTCAGGGAGCCCAGAGCTTAGTCTCCGGCACCATTGCAATGCTTCCCCTCGGGAGCGCAGCGCGAGGGGGCTGGACACGGGGGCTACGCCTGGGCCTTGCCCGAGCGCACGCCACCCAGCCAGGTCCCTCGGACATGGTCGTCACGCGCCCCTCCCTGAGCGGAGCCAAGGTATGGAAACCCGTTTGAACGTCAAGGGGGACTCCTGAGCATCGCGACACAGGATCCTAACTTGCCCCGTAGCCCCTCACTCCTTAGTCCCGTCTTGGTTTCCGGTCGGGGCTAACGCTGGGTGAGGTATGCGCGGGGCCGGGCCCTACCGACGCAGAACGACCAATCCACTCCTTAGTCCCCCTTTCCTACTTGTTGCTTATGCGTCAAGGGGGACTCCTGAGCATCGCGACTCAGGAGCCTAACTTGCCACATAGCCACTCACCCCTTAGTCTCGTCCTGGTTTCCGGTCGGGGCTAACGCCGGGTGAGGTATGCGCGGGGCCGGGCCCCGCCGACGTAGAGCGCGAGCAAGTAGGAGAGAAAAATGCAAAATCCAGGAAATTCAAAGCAAGTATTACAAGCCATAGATTGTTTCACGGCACCAAACACAAGTTTAAACGCCTCCGCGAGGCATGGTGCATGTTGCAGGAATAAAAACAGGATAGAAGTCGCGAAGGGATCACTCTCCAGTGGCACCGCCGCCTGTGGTGGAGTCGCGCTGGGCGACCCCGCCTCCTAGGGCCATGGAGCTGGCGGCACCGCACCCAGGCAAGATGCTGAAGGCGTGGAACCTCCACGGCAAAGCTTCGGCTCGCCCTTTCACGGCCTCAGCGGCAGCGGCGGCAAGGTCGCCGCTCACGGGTTCCAACAGGCTGTCGAAGTCGACGTTGGGGTCGCGCAGGTAGACGTGGCTGAGGACATGCGTTAGTTCCGCAGAAGACAGGGCACGCGCCTCGGCCTTGGTTGTGGGGCCAAGGTCGTCTACGACATCTTCAAGCGCACGGACCAGGAAGGGAAGCAGCTTGGCGGGGCCGTCCTCCGCACCGGCAAACGGCTCCTCCAAGCCGCTCTCGTAAAGCGTCTTCAGCGCGGCACGAGCCTTCTTCTCCATCTTTGCGAAGGCCACCTGATCCTCCGCCAAGACCTTCGCCTTGGCGTCTAGCTCGGTCCTCTCCGCCTGCAGTGACCGCTCCAGCGTCTCCAATCGGCCATGGCGATCATCAAGCTCGACGTTCCGGTCCTTGACGGCAGCCTCCTGAGCCTTCATCTCCTTCTCTCTCTCCTGGCGGCCGTGGACCTCCTTGGAGATCTCGTCGTGCAGGCCTTGCAGCTCGATCTCCAGCGCCTCGCAGCGAGCCTTGGCAGCCGCAGCGCCGCCCAGGGCAGCGTCGCGAGCGGCCTTGGCTTGGTTGGCGGCCTGCTTCTCCCCATCGGAGGCCGACACGGCCTGGCTCAGCGCTATTCGGATGGAGGCAGCGGAACGGGCCCAGCCAGAAGCTAGCTCCAGGCGCCCGGTCGCTAGGCGAGGGTCCGTGCTCAGAAGATCCTCCTGCAGCTGGCTCAGTTCGCTGGCGGCCTGGTCCAGGATGGTGACAGAGGGAACAGAAGAAGCGGGAACTGGCAGAGCGGGCGAAGAGGACGGCAGCGTGATCAAGGCTTGGCAAGAAGGAACCCCCTGGGCCTTGGCTGCCCCGGCTGCAGCATCGAGCGCAGTCGACTCCAGGGTCAGCGGGGCCATGGGGCTGACTCCTCACCGAGGCGTCCCAGTCGGCCTCGCGAGGACGACCGGGCAGGGGAGGCGCGAGCCGCACCGTCTTCCTCCCCAGCGGACGAAGGCGCCACCCCGGCAGATGGACTCGCCCCAAGCAGGGCCGCAGAAGCCCCTCTCAACCTCTTCACCGGAGGCGCCAGCCTAACAAATAATATGGACATCAAGCCTCGGCGGCAGAAACCAAGCAAAGCACGAATCGAGCACTTACTGGTCATTGCTCGCGGACTCAAGCAACCTTCGACCAAACTTGAAGCCCGAGAGCCTGCAGCTGGGGTCAGCCTCAGGAGGCCCGGAAGCAGAGGGCACGTCAGGAGGGCTGGAGTTGGCCTCAGACCGCCCAGGGACCAGAACAGACCCTGGTGGAACCAGCCCCGACCTGCCCTTCCGTGTGACCAAGGGAGAGTCCTCCCCTCCTTGCCTGGCGCCGGCCTCGTCATCGTCCGGCATGGAGCATAGGGCCTGGGACCTCCGCTGAGGAAAAGAATCCCTCGACTCCTCGCCAGTCGCCTGTGAGTCAAACTCTTCCTCATCCGCCTCTTCTTCCCCCTCGCTCCCGCTGGAGCTGCCGGAGGACACGTTCACCATCGCCAGCGCCGCAAGACCCTTGGGAGCTTCCGCAGGCACCAGCCCCTCACCATTGAAGGTGTGCATGGTGTTCACCACCTGCTCCCAGTCGTCACGAAGGAACAGGGGGACGGGGGCGCCCATCGGGCTCGCCATGTCTCCCGCAACCAAGGAATGGAGGGTCGCGACCAGATTCTCATCGGTCAGGGCCACATAGCTTAGACGCAAGGCGGCGTCCACTTCCCCAAGTCTCCACAACGGGAGCGAGTGCTCCTGGAGTGGAGCCACCTGGTGCTCCAAGAACTGCCTCAGGAGTGTGGCCCCGGTCAGCTTCGCCGGCCCCAAGTTGCTTGGCCTCAGGTCCGCATTCATCCTCTTCAGCACCGCCTTCGCACGGGGGTCAACGAGCTCCGCGCGGGACCACGCGTGGACAGCCTTGGGCTGCCCCGTAGGCAACACCAGACGGGGGTGGATGCGCCCGAGGTCCACCATGACCCACTTGCTCCGGAAGCCTTTGATCCGCTTCCCGGGCTTCGAGATAGCATTGGAATTGGAGTATGCAATGAAGCTCGCACATGCGGAGATATGGCCACCAGAAACCCGGAGGGAAAAATAGTGACGCAACAAGGCCACCGAGGGCTTTACCCCGACGTGAACCTCACAATAGTAAGCAAAAATCGCCAGGAGAAGAACAGAGTTGGGGTGGAGATGTAGAGCCTGCAAGTTGTACTGGCGGAGAACAGCAAAGAAGAACTCAGAGAAATGAGGCACCAGACCGGCAACGATGGCGCTCACAAAGAGCGGATAGAAGGTGCTCCCCTTGCCTTTAGGCTGGTCGGAGCCGGCCTTGAGCACATTTGCCCCCTTGTTGCCCTGCGCCACCGTCATCAGGTGCGTGAGGGCGAGGTTCTTCTCCGGCAAGTTCGGGGAATCCAGAGCCGGCGAGTACCAAGCCTCGGTCGGGGACTTGCGAGGCGCCATGGTGTGCCGGGCAAGGAGGATTGAGACAGATCTGGAGGATTTCGGGAGCAAGAAGGAGGAGAGCGAGAAAGGGGATCTGGGGCGAGGCGAACAAGAACAAGGCAAGTAAGTCTGGCCCGGGCACCCCTTTTGTCAGATGAACAGTTGCCGAGGCGTCGTGGGGAAGCGCAGACGCCCACGTCCAATCAATCGCCACGTGGCGCCCAAGGCCGCAGGCTGTTGGGGCCCGCGTCGCTTCGCGCTCGCCCCTTTGCTTCCCTGCTAGGCCAAGCCCGGGCGCGCCTTGGGCCTGAGGGCTACTGTTGGCATTCTGGGAATGGGGGTCCCCAGACTTGCCTGCCGGCGGCCTGTGGCGTGGCTCAAGTGGGGGCCTAGCGCGGCCCATCTTCTTCAGCTCAAGCTCAAGACCCTCGCGAGGGGCCAAGCCTCGCGGGGCGGACGACAGAAAGCTTCCTCAGAGGCAGCCTCATCAGGCAGGCTCGTGAGGAGGCGGAGAGATCAAGGCAGGGGTACCTCGCGAGGAGCCCGTGACGCAAGCCATGACGATCGAGACCAGGCGGGCGCCAGGCGAGTGCCGGCCTGCGCAGTGTCCTTGTTTCCCCTTTGGTGCAAAGGGGGCAAGCACAGGCCAAGGCATCGGGCAAAGGTTACCATTCCGGCACAATGGGACCAAGACCAACAGAGCGGCAGGACAGAGGTCACCGTGGAGCCCAAGACAGCGTCATCACCAGTGCTTTTGGCAGCCGAAGACCACCTTTGGTCATGATAACTTGTACTAGATGTTCCCCTTCAAAATGGCCAATTGTTGGCGCCCTTCCCGCTCATTATTTGGGGAGAGGCCCAGGGCCTCTATAAATAGAGCTAGCCACCATAGAGTAAAGGGGGGAGGAAGGACATCTAGAGATCGGACAGAAGGGAGAGGAAGGACATCTAGAGATCGGACAGAAGGGAGAGGAAGGACATCTAGAGATCTAATAGAGCCCTAGCAGAGAGGGGCAGAGATGCGACTAAACTCGCCCAAGCAGTTCATCGCACCAGCTAATGAACACCTCTCGCGAGGCTGTTCTTCCCTTGTACTGTTCATCATCAGCCCCTGAGGCAATCCACCACACCACACACTGGAGTAGGGTATTACACCACAACGGTGGCCCGAACCAGTATAAACCTCGTGTCCCTTGTGTTGTTCGTTGTTTCCAGCTTAGATCACGCAAGGAGATTGGACGTAGATCGGTAGGGGAGAGATCTCCACGCGCACCCCAGTGTTCGAACCTCAAGGGTCTGCTGGAACCTAAAATCCGACAGTGTGCCTTGCCATAAGTTTGGTAGGGAGGTACCAAAGTAATCCATGAGTGGATCACTGGACACCGGTCAAGAATATCCCGAAGTACCTGAAAAGGACCAAGATATGTTTCTTGTTTATGGAGGTGATGAAGAGCTCACCGTAAAGGGTTACATCGATCTGGATGACTACGTATTTATATTGAATGGTGGAGCTATTAGTTGGTGCAGTTCTAAGCAGAGCGTAGCGGCAGGATCTACATGTCAAGTGGAATACATAGCTGCTTCAGAAGCATCGCATGAAGGAGTCTGAATGAAGGAGTTCATATCTGATCCGGGTGTAATACCCAGTGCATCGGGTCCAATGATAATCTTTTGTGACAACACTGGAGCAATTGCCTTAGCCAAGGAGTCCAGGTATCACAAAAGAACTAAACACAACAAGTGACGCTTCAACTCCATTCGTGAAAAGGTCAACGATGGAGACATAGAAATTTATAAAATACATATGGATCTGAATGTGGCAGACCTGTTGACTAAACCTCTTCCACGGGCAAAACATGATCAGCACCAAGACTCCATGGGTGTTAGATTCATGTAATCTAGATTATTGACTCTAGCACAAGTGGGAGACTGTTGGAAATATGCCCTAGAGACGATAATAAAGTGGTTATAATTATATTTCCTTAATCGTGATAAAGGTTTATTATTCATGCTATAATTGTATTGATTGGAAACTTAAATACATATGTGAATACATAAGAAAATACTAAGTCCCTAGTAAGCCTCTACTAGACTAGCTCGTTGATCAAAAGATGGTTAAGGTTTCCTGGCCATAGACATGTGTTGTCATTTGATAACGGGATCATATCATTAGGAGAATGATGTGATGGACAAGACCCATCTGTTAGCTTAGCATATGATCGTTCAGTTTATTGGTACTGCTTTCTTAATGTCAAATGCATAATCCTTCGACCATGAGATCATGCAACTCCCGAATATCAGAGGAATACCTTGTGTGCTATCAAAGGTCACTTCATAACTGGGTGATCATAAAGGTGCTCTACAGGTATCTCCAAAGGTGTCTATTGAGTTGGCATGAATCAAGATAGGGATTTGTCACTCCGTATGACGGAGAGCTATCTCTAGGCCCTCTAGGTAATATAGCATCACAAGAAGCTTGCAAGCAAAGTGACTAAGGAGTTAGTTGCAAGATGATGTATTACGGAACGAGTAAAGAGACTTGCCGGTAACTAGATTGAACTAGGTATGGAGATACCGACGATCGAATCTCGGGCAAGTAACATACCGATAGACAAAGGGAACTACGTACGTTGTCCTAAAGGTTCGACCGATAAAGATCTTCATAGAATATGTAGGAACCAATATGGGCATCCAGGTTCCGCTATTGGTGATCGGAGAAGCGTCTCGGTCATGTCTACATCATTCTAGAATCCGTAGGATCTGCACGCTTAACGTTCATTGACGATATAGTACTATATGAATTGTGTATGTTGGTGACCGAATGTTGTTTGGAGTCCTGGATGAGATCATGAACATGACGAGGACCACTGGAATGGTCCGGAGGTAAAGATTCATATATATATATATATATATGAGGATAGTATTTGGTCTCTGAAAGAGTTTCGGAATGCACCAGATATTTATCAAATTACCAAAAAGGGTTCCAGAAGGCCACGGGTGTTTACTGGGCCAAACGGGCCAACGAGGGAGAGCACACCAGCCTACATGGGACTGGCATGCCCCACCTCTTGGTCGTCGGCCCTAGAAAAAAGGAAGAGGGCTACCCCCCCCCCTCTTGCCTTCTCTTCCACACCCTAGGAAATGAAAGGGGGCGTCTCCCCTCCTACCTTCTCCTCGGGTCCTTAGGAAGGAAAGAGGGGGGCGCGGCCAGGGCAGGCACCTAGGACAGCCGCTAGCAACCTTGGGGCACGCCATAGGCAGCCTCTCCTCCCCCTCTACCTACGTATATGAGAGAAGGGGAGGGGTTGAAGGAAATATGCCTAGATGCAATAATAAAGTTGTTATTTATATTTCCTTATATCATGATAAATGTTTATTATTCATGCTAGAATTATATTAACCGGAAACTTAGTACATGTGTGAATACATAGACAAACAGAATGTCCCTAGTATGCCTCTACTTGACTAGCTCGTTAATCAAAGATGGTTAAGTTTCCTGACCATAGACATATGTTGTCATTTGATGAACGGGATCACATCATTAGAGAATGATGTGATGGACAAGACCCATCCGTCGTCTAGTTTTATTGCTATTGCTTTCTTCATGACTTGTACATATTCCTATGACTATGAGATTATGCAACTCCTGAATACCGGAACAACACCTTGCGTGCTATCAAACGTCACAATGTAACTGAGTGATTATAAGGATGCTCTACAGGTGTCTCCAAAGGTGTTTGTTGAATTGGCATAGATTAACATTAAGGTTTGTCACTCCGTGTATCGGAGAGGTATCTCTGGGCCCTCTCGGTAATGCACATCACTATAAGCCTTGCAAGCAATGTGACTAATGAGTTAGTTGTGCATGATTCATTACGGAACGAGTAAAGAGACTTGCCGGTAACGATATTGAACTAGGTATGAGGAAACCGACGAACAAATCTCGGGCAAGTAACATACCGATGACAAACGGAATAACGTATGTTGTTATGCGGTCTGACCGATAAAGATCTTCATAGAATATGTAGGAGACAATATGAGCATCCAGGTTCCGCAATTGGTTATTGACCAGAGATGTGTCTCGGTCATGTCTAAGTAGTTCTCGAACCCGTAGGGTCTGCACGCTTAACGTTCGATGACGATTTGTATTATGAGTTATGTGTTTTGGTGACCGAAGTTTGTTCGGAGTCCCAGATGAGATCACGGACATGACGAGGAGTCTCGGAATGGTCGAGAGGTAAAGATTCATATATTCGAAGGTTGTATTCGGACATCGGAATGGTTCCGAGTGATTCGGTGATTTTTCTGGAGTACCGAGGGGTTACCGGAACCCCCCAGGGGGAATATTGGGCCTAAACGGGCAATAAGGGAGAGGGGAGGCAGCCCACAAGGTGTGGTCATGCCCCCTCCCTATAGGGAGTCCGAATTGCACTAGGGAAGGGGGCGTGCCCCCCTTTCCTTCTCCTCTTCCTCTCCATTCCCTCTTTCCCCCTCCGGAAAAGGAAAGGGAGTCCAACTAGGATTGGGAGTCCTAGTTGGACTCCCCCCCTTTGGTGCGCCCCCTAGGACAGCCGCCTCCTCCCCTCCTCCTCCTTTATATACGGGGGCAGCGGGCAACCCAAAGGCGCATCAATTGTTCTTAGCTTTGTGTGGTGCGCCCCTTAACAGTTTACCACCTCGGTCATATTGTCGTAGTGCTTAGGCGAAGCCCTGCATGGATCACGTCACCAACACTGTCTCCATGCCGTCGTGCTGGCGGAACTCTCGCTCGACCCTCTACTAGATCAAGAGCTCGAGGGACGTCATCGTGTTGAATGTGTGCTGAACAAGAGGTGCCATACGTTCAGTACTTGGATCGGTTAGATCGTGAAGACGTTCGACTACATCAACCGCGTTACTAAGCGCTTCCGCTTTCAATCTATGAGGGTACGTGGACACACTCTCATGTCTCGTTTCTATGCATCTCCTCGATAGATCTTGAGTGATCGTAGGAATTTTTTTGAATTACTGCATTCCCCAACAGTGATATCAGAGCCAAGTCTATGCATAGATGATATATGCACAAGTAGAACACAAAGAGTTGTGGGCGATAATAGTCATACTGCTTACCACCAATGTCTTACTTTGATTTGGCGGTATTGTTGGATGAAGCGGCCTGGACCGATATTACATGGCCGCGTTCATAAGACTGGTTCTACCGACGTGCTTCGCACACAGGTGGCTGGTGGGTGTCTGTTTCTCCAACTTTAGTTGAATCGAGTTTGACTACCATCGGTCCTTGTTGAAGGTTAAAATATCACACTTGACGAAAAATCATTGTGGTTTTGATGCTTAGGTAAGAACGGTTCTTGCTAGAATCCCGTAGCAGCCACGTGGAAACTTGCAACAATAAAGTAGAGGACGTTTAACGTGTTTTTGAAGGGCATGTTGTGATGTGATATGGTCAAGATGTGATGAGATATAAACTGTTGTATGAAATGATCATGTTTTGTAAAAGTTATCGGCAACTAGCAAGAGCCTTATGGTTGTCGCTTTATTGTATGAAATGCAATCACCATGTAATTTCTTTACTTTATCACTAAGAGGTAGCGATAGTTGTAGAAGCAATATTTGGCGAGACGATGACAATGCTACGATGGAGATCAAGATGTCAAGCCAGTGACGATGGAGATCATGACGGTGCTTTGGAGATGGAGATCAAAGGCACAGGATGATGATGGCCATATCATGTCACATATTTTGATTGCATGTGATGTTTATCCTTTATGCATCTTATTTTGCTTAGTACGGCGGTAGCATTATAAGATGATCCCTCACTAAATTTCAAGGTATAAGTGTTCTCCCTGAGTATGCACCACTGCTACAGTTCGTCGTGCTGAGACACCACGTGATGAACGGGTGTGACAAGCTCTACATTCACATACAACGGGGGCAAGCCAGTTTTGCACATGCAGAATACTCGGGTTAAACTTGACAAGCCTAGCATATACAGATATGGCCTCGTAACACTGAGAACGAAAGGTCAAACATGAATCATATAGTAGATATGATCAACATAGTGATGTTCACCGTTGAAAACTACTCCATCTCACGTGATGATCGGACATGGTTTAGTTTATATAGATCACGTGATCATTTAGATGACTAGAGGGATGTCTATCTAAGTGGGAGTTCCTAAGTATGATTAAATGAACTTTAATTAATCATGAACTTAGTGCCTGATAGTTTTTTGCATATCTATGTTGTTGTAGATAAATGGCACGTGCTACCATTCCCTTGAATTTTAATGCGTTCCTAGAGAAAGCTAAGTTAAAGGATGATGGTAGCAACTACACAGACTGGGTCCGTAGCTTGAGGATTATCCTCATTGCTGCACAAAAGAATTATGTCCTGGAAGCACAGCTAGGTGCAAGAACCGCTATAGGAGCAACTCCGGATGTTATGAACATCTGGTAGAGCAAAGCTGATGACTACTCGATAGTTCAGTGTGCCATGCTTTACGGCTTAGAACCGGGACTTCAAAGATGTTTTGAATGTCATGGAGCATATGAGATGTTCCAGGAATTGAAGTTAATATTTCAAGTAAATGCCCGAGTTGAGAGATATGAAGTCTCCAACAAGTTCTACAGCTGCAAAATGGAGGAGAATAGTGCTGTAAGTGAACACATACTCAGAATGTCTGGGTACCATAACCACTTGACTCAGCTCGGAGTTAATCATCCTGATGATAGTGTCATTGACACAGTTCTTCAATCACTGCCACCAATCTATAAAGGCTTCATGACGAACTATAATATTCAAAGGATGGAAAAGACAATTCCCGAGCTCTTTGCGATGCTAAAGGCTGTGGAGGTGGAAATCAAGAAGGAGCGTCAAGTCTTGATGGTGAACTTAAGGGCAAAGGGAAGAAGGGGAACTTCAAGAAGAATAGCAAGCCAGTTGCTGCTCAAGGGAAGAAGCCCAAGTCTGGACCTAAGCGTGAGACTGAGTGCTTCTACTGCAAAGGGACTGGTCACTGGAAGCGGAACTGCCCCAAGTATTTGGCAGATAAGAAGGACGGCAAAGTGAAAGTTATATTTGATATACATGTTATTGATGTGTACCTTACTAATGCTCATAGTAGCGCCTGGTTATTTGATATTGGTTCTGTTCCTCATATTTGCAACTTGAAACAGGGGCTACGGATTAAATGAAGATTGGCTAAGGACGAGGTGACGATGCGCGTAGTAAATGATTCCAAAGTCGATGTGATCGCCGTCGGCACGCTACCTCTACATCTACCGTAGGGATTAGTTTTAGACCTAAATAATTGTTATTTGGTTCCAGCGTTGAGCATGAACATTATATCTGGATCTTGTTTGATGCGAGATGGTAATTCATTTAAATTAGAGAATAATGGTTGTTCTGTTTATATGAGTAATATCTTTTATGGTCATGCACCCTTGATGAGTGGTCTATTTTTGTTGAATCTTGATTGTAGTGATACACATAGTCATAATATTGAAGCCAAAAGATGCAAAGTTAATAATGATAGTGCAACTTATTTGTGGCATTGTCGTTTAGGTCATATTGGTGTAAAGCGCATGAAGAAACTCCATGCTGATGGACTTTTGGAAATCACTTGATTATGAATCACTTGATGCTTGCGAACCATGCCTCATGGGCAAGATGACTAAGACTTCATTCTCTAGAACAATGGAGCGAGCCACTGACTTATTGGAAATAATACATACTGATGTATGCGGTCTGATGAGTGTTGAGGCTCGTGGCGGGTATCGTTATTTTCTGACCTTCACAGATGATTTGAGCAGATATGGGTATGTCCACTTAATGAAACATAAGTATGAAACATTTGAAAAGTTCAAAGAATTTCAGAGTGAAGTGGAAAATCATCGTAACAAGAAAATAAAGTTTCTATGATCTGATCGTGGAGGTGAATATTTGAGTTATGAGTTTGGTCTTCATTTGAAACAACGTGGAATAGTTTCCAACTCACGCCACCTGGAACACCACACCGTAATGGTGTGTCCGAACATCATAACCGTACTTTACTAGATATAGTGTGATCTATGATGTCTCTTACCAATTTACCACTATCGCTTTGGGGTTATGCATTAGAGATAACTGCATTCACGTTAAATAGGACACCATCTAAATCCTTTGAGACGACATCGTATGAACTATGTGTAACATCCCAAATTTTCAATTTGGAATGTTATACAATAGATCATCTTTGCATATCATATTTATTTGCATTTTGGTTGATCCTAGAAATTCTACGCAACTCAAGGACCCTCGGAGAGAGTTGGGGATTTCGTTATTTTCATATTTGAGTTTTCTCAGATTTGGAAAATAGGATCATTTGGTTTTATTTATTTTATCTTCAATTATTTCTATTATCAAAATATGAGAGAGGGAATAAAATGACTTTCCCAAAATAAAGAAATATTGAGGATTTAATAAAAAATCAAATAAGATTTTTTTATTTGGATTTATTTGCTATTTAATTTGAATTTAGGAAAAATGCGCGTTTTTCAAAATTGCATTTAGGCCCCAAATAAATGTTCATCCTGTGCGGCTTGATTTTAGAAGCCAGGAAAATTTATTTCGGGATTTTTGGAGTCCGTTTCGTATTCCTTTTGTTTTTTTCTGAGCGTAATTATTTAAAAAAAACGCCGAACCGACTTCGGGCCATATCCGGCCAGGATTCCCTGGTCGAGGCCTTTATATACCGCCGCCCCGGGCCGCCCCCAGCCCACCCGAGCACCCCGCCGCCCGAAACCCTAGTCGCCGCCAGCCGCCGACGCCTCGCCGTCGCCGGAGTTCACCACCGACGAGGTCGAGCAGCCTCGGTTTTTTTTAGAAAAGAGTTAGGTTTTCACCGGTTTTTTTGGTTTTTTTAGATTCGTTTTTTAGATAGATCGGTTTTTTTCTCGGTTTAGTTATTTAGCGAGCGTTCGCTCGTTCATTCGTTTTAACGAACGCGTTCATCGTTTAGATTCACATAATGAACGTTCATTCGTTAATCTGTTCGTCGTTTTTCTTTTTCTCGGATTAAATCCTTGATTTTTCTGATCGCGATTCCTGATCCGATTTTCGTTCTAATATAACACTTCGCTCGTTTATCGGAATCAGGCGATTCAAGCGCCTGGAGTTTCATCTCGAAACCCTCTTTCTGTTTAACCAACTCAAACAAGTTTTTGCCTCTGTAAAATTTGACCTAGATCCAGATTAGTAAACGAAGCATGTTTCTTTTGCCGTTTGTCTTTCGTTGCTTCGTTCGATTTGAATCTTTTTGCCAACCGGAGTTCTTAAGTTAAACATTTTGGTTAGATCTCTTATTCGAGTTTTACCTATGCATTAGTTGAGTACTTATTGTATGCTTGTTTGTTTGCGATAGAGTACCCGGAGTGCGCCTCTTGCTACTTCGAATCGCTAGGTTTCGCAGATCATCAGCAACGCAAGTAACACTTTGATCATACCTCCTACTACCCAGTTTTATTGCATGAGATCAATTCTCACACATTGCACGATTAGGATCTAATTAAATTGTGGGTTTGGGAAGTAGATGAGGTAGTACCTATTACCTGTTATTATCAAACCTTTGGGAGTTACTTCTACGTTTGCTTATTATGCTATGCTATGCTAGTAGACGTGGATTGGGTGAGTGAAATCCATGACAGATGTGAGTTTGTTAAAGTTAATGGTTTATCTGAGGTGGCAACTTAAATACACATCTGGGTGGATTGAGGCACGTGGGTATTCCAGCGATTGCCTGTTTTTCTTTTGGACCTCCACCCAGGCTCAAAGGGATCATGAGATTATTCATGCTAGAAACTTCCGTGTGCAGCCACAAGCTACTATGGGCTCTAGCATAGTTGAGTAAGTCATGCGAACTCTTACAGTGGTAGACTAGCAGATGTAGGGGAAAGTAGGTGTAACGGTCTACCCGATCGTAAGGTGCTAGCGCTTCTGAAAGACTATGTCTCGGTCATCCGTTTCTCAAACACCATGTAGTGCGAGAATCCCAACGGAGGAGATCGAGTCTTGTGGGGAAAAGTGCACAAACCTCTGCAGAGTGTATAAACTAATCATGGTTAGCCGTGTCCCCGGTTATGGACGTCTTGAGTATCTAGTACTTGGATTATCATGTGAATCTCATCATGTTACTCTAAATAATGTTACTCTAAATAATTTTGTTGGGTTTTAATGATGATGCTTAATTGGGATTGAGAGGGTGTCTATGCTCTCAATGTTTAACAACCACCATGATAGTTTAATAAAAAATTATTCCTCTACAGTAGGGAAAAATTGGCTTTACGCAAAATTGTAACCATAGATCTTTCCACCAGCCAAATATGCACGTAGTATAGTCTTATTTCTTCATTGCTCTCTATGTGTTACATTGCCAGCATATTCCATGTGTTGACCCGTTTCGGGCTGCAACGTTCATGTTACAGACTTTTCAGACGACGAGTAAGGTGTTTTTAGGTCGTGGTTCTATACTCCGTGATGCCATTGGAGTTGATGGACTCACTTATCTTCCAAACCTTCCGCTGTTATCGTTATTAGATGGCCTTAAGCCATATTTATTGTAATAAGTTCTCTTTTGAGACACTCGATGTAATAAGTGTGTGATTGCTACTCTGTTATAAAACCTTCAAGTACTGTGTGGTGTCAGCATTACTGATCCAGGGATGACGCTGGAGCACAGAGATTGGACCATTTGAGGTCTGGTCGCTACAAGATGGTATCAGAGCACACGCTGACTGTACGACACGGCCACTAAGCTAAAGCCCTAGATCACTACTCTCTTCTCATTCTGACTTCTCATCTTTTCTACTCTTTTAGGATGGCGGATGCAAGGAACAAGTTCATGCAACCAGATGAAGATACACCCTTTGGACGTCACTTGAAGGAAGTCACTAGATATCTGAACATAGGAGTACTAAGCTTCACCGGAACCTACAACGCCACTTTACCTGAAGAAGAGCGCTGGATGATTCAAGTTCAAGTTCCAGGAAGGATGTTCATGCCAGTCACTGAGCCCATAGAGTTTTCCTTTGATGCACCAACCTGGAGTCTAGGAAAGAGCATGGCAGCTCACATCGCCATGGGGCATATTGGAGAAGTTTACCGCAATGATCTCAAGGATACTATCTACCAGATTTGTGGGCTCCGAGATGAGCACTGGGAGATGATCAGTACCAGGAAGGATAGATCAATTGCAGCTTTTATCCAAGAGTTAAACCAGCACATTCGACGTCAGGAGAACCAGATGTGCGCCGACATGATAGATCTGAAGAAGGCAAGAACAAGAATCAAGGAACTGGAGGAAGAACTCAAGGCTACACGTGAAGATTATGAAGAGGAAATCGAAGTACTAGTGGATAAGAATGCCGACCTAACAATGAAGATCGGAATATTTATCGGAGGCCCTACACCAGTAGAAGAAGACGAAGAACCCAAGGAGATTCGCCCGAAAGACTACATCATCATCGACGACACCGACTCAGATCTAGATGATAGCGATGATGACTATGTTGATGAAGCTGGAGCAGATATCATGGAGTCTGCAACCGAAGAATATTTCTAGTAGACCACCCCATCAGTAGTAGTAGTCCACCATGTAAATATAGTAGTCCGAGCACTTTTGCGATAGATAGATCGATTGTATGCCCATGTTTGATTGAATGAAGTGAATTGTTTGCTTTTGCCTCATGTGCATATGGGTAGTGTTTTCTCTCTAGACCCCTCTCTATTCTTAAATCTCATCTTTTCTAAATCCTCAGATGCCTCCGAGACGTGACCCCGATTTTACCTTCCCACCGGAGCTCACTCAGTTGATCCAGCAGCAGAACACGTTGAAGCAATTGCTAGTCCATAATCAGAATCAGGGGAACAACAACAACAACAACCCACCACCACCACCTGTTGATCACTTATCCCGTTTTCTTAGGCTGAATCCGCCAGTGTTTTCCAGTAGCACCGAGTCGATAGTAGCAGATGATTGGCTCCATAAGACAGCAAGGGAATTGACCACGGCAGGATGCACATATGCGGGAAAGGTGAAGTTTGACGCACATCAGCTTGACGGACCCGCAACATCATGGTGGGAAAATTTCACCGCCACATTCCCTATCGACACTGTCACATGGGAACAGTTCCAGTAGGCTTTCCGTACTTCCCATGTTTCAGCAGGAGCTATGGCCATGAAGAAGCGTGAGTTTCGCAACTTGCACCAAGGAGGACGAACAGTTGGCCAATATGTGGATGACTTTAGTAAGCTTGCACGTTATGCCCCAGATGACGTTGCTACGGATGCAGCCTTGCAGGAGAAGTTTTTGGAAGGACTGAATGATGAGTTGAGCATGCAATTGATGGTAGAAACCTTCAACAACTACCAGGAGTTGGTAGATCGTGCTCTCATGATTGAAGGGAAGCAGCAGCAGATTGAGAATCGCAAGAGGAAGTATGGACAAGGAAAGTACAATTCTGGAGCTCAGCAGAAACCACATTTTACCCCTAGACTAGGAGGACATTTTCAGAATACCCATGGAGGAGGTAGCTCGCATAATCATAATGGCCCCAAGAATGGTAATTGGTATGGAGGAAGCAACATCCAAAACCGTACCAACCCATCAACCCCAGCCAAGAGAGACATGAGCCAATTCACTTGCTTTAAGTGCTAGAAGACCGGACATTATGCCAATGAATGTCCTGAAGCCCAGAATGGAAATGGAAATGGAAGCTTTGGGAAGAAGCCTAACCCTTTCAACAGGGGACAGGTGAACCACGTTAACGTGGAGGAGGTTGAAGAGCAGTCGGATGCAGTAATCGGTAAGTTTTTGGTTAAGTCATTTACTACACTCGTTCTTTTCGATACTGGTGCATCGCATTCATACATATCAAGGGGATTTGTGGATAAGTATAACCTGCCCACTAAAGTTCTTAGAACACCTATGTTAGTGAGCTCACCAGGAGCGGAGTATATGGCTAGTAAGGGATGTTTTCAAGTGCCATTGAGTATAGGTAGGCATGTGTTTCCCTCGGATTTGATCATTTGGAATCACAATGTTTGGATGTAATTCTGGGTATGGATTAGCTGTCGATGTATGGAGAAAACATCGATTGCGCCAGTAAGTCGATTTTTCTTACCACCCCAGAAGGGAGAAGGATCAAGTATGTATCCTAGCATGTGCCAAAAAGGACTCAAGTAAATTGCTTAACAGGAGTTGTGTAGGAGGAAGTACCAGTAGTGAAGGATTTCTCTGATGTATTTCCAAAAGAGTTGCTAGGCATGCCACCGGATAGAGACATTGAGTTTTTGATTGAGCTTTTGCCAGGCACAGGGCCAATATCTAAGAGACCATATAGGATGCCCGCAAAGGATTTGGAAGAGATTAAGAAGCAGATTAAGGAGTTACTGGATAAAGGATATGTTCACCCAAGTTCTTCGCCTTGGGGATCGCCAGTACTTCTAGTGGAGAAGAAGGATGGATCGTTAAGGATGGTTGTTGATTATCGAGGGTTGAATGAAGTAATAATCAAGAACAAGTACCCACTACCAATGATCAATGATCTATTTGATCGATTGCAAGGAGCTAAGGTATTTTGCAAGATCGATCTGCGATCAGGATACCATCAGTTGAAGATTCGAGAATAGGATATACCTAAGACGGCTTTTACCACCAGGTATGGGTTGTACGAGTATACCGTTATGTCATTTGGTCTGACTAACGCACCTGCATATTTCATGAACATGATGAACAAGGTGTTTATGGAGTTTTTGGATAAGTTCGTCATAGTGTTCATCGATGATATCCTGGTTTACTCGAAGAATGAAGAGGAGCATAAGGAGCATTTGTGTCTGGTACTTGGTAAGCTCAGAGAACATCATTTATATGCCAAGTTTAGCAAATGTGAGTTTTGGTTGAAGGAAGTTGGATTTCTCGGACACGTTATATCCAGAGAAGGTATAGCAGTAGATCCCACCAAGGTTGACACTGTGACGAATTGGGAAGC
Organism: Triticum aestivum; assembly: GCF_018294505.1. Taxonomy (NCBI): domain Eukaryota; kingdom Viridiplantae; phylum Streptophyta; class Magnoliopsida; order Poales; family Poaceae; genus Triticum; species Triticum aestivum. The sequence goes on along the minus strand of NC_057800.1, from coordinate 514,521,021 downwards.
GCCAACAACAGTCGGAGAGATCCGGAGTTTTCTTGGACTTGCAGGATACTACCGGTGATCCATTGAAAATTTCTCGAAGATTGCGAAGCCTATGATGGAGTTGTTGAAGAAGGATACCAAGTTCATATGGACTGAAGAGTGTGAGGCCAGTTTCCAGGAGTTGAAGAAACGTTTGGTTACATCACATGTGTTAATTTTGCCAGATCAGACCAAGGGTTATGAGGTGTATTGCGACGCTTCATGTCGAGGACTTGGAGCAGTGCTTATGCAGGAAGGAAGAGTTATTTCATATGCCTCACAACAGCTTAAGCCTCATGAGTTGAATTATGCTACACACGATTTGGAGTTAGCAGCCGTAGTGCATGCATTGAAAACCTGGAGACACTTTCTCATTGGAAACCATTGTGAGGTGTACATGGATCACAAGAGCTTGAAGTATATTTTCACGCAGAAGGAGTTGAATCTCAGGCAAAGGAGATGGTTGGAGCTCATCAGGGATTATGATATGAGATTGCATTATCACCCTGGAAAGGCTAATGTAGTAGCTGACGCGTTGAGCCGTAAAAGCCATGCCAATACCTTAATGATGGGAGAATTACCAAGAGAGTTAGCCGAGAATCGTCGTGAGCTATGTTTGGAGATAGTCCCGAGAGGCTATGTAGCAGCCTTGGAGATTCAGTCTACTTTGATGGATAAGATCAGAGAAGCCCAGAAGACTGATAAGGAGATCGCTTCTATTAAGGAGAAAATGAGCAAGGGAAAAGCTAAAGGATTTCGTGAGGATGAGCAAGATACCTTATGGTTTGAAGACCGTGTTTATGTGCCCAATGACCCGGAGATCAGGAAGTTAATTCTACAAGAGGCCCATGATTCACCATATTCGATTCACCCAGGAAATACCAAGATGTATTTGGATTTGAAGGATACGTTCTGGTGGACCGGAATGAAGAAGGATATTGCGGAGTATGTAGCAGTTTGTGATGTATGTCAGAGAGTAAAGGCAGAGCATCAGAAGCCAGCGGGATTGCTACAACCTTTGTCGATACCCGAATGGAAGTGGGATAAGCTAGGCATGGATTTTATCACGGGATTGCCTAGAACTCGTTCAGGCTATGAATCGATTTGGGTTGTAGTCCATCGTTTGACAAAGGTAGCTCATTTCATTCAAGTGAAGACTACCTATACTAGTGCCAAGTTGGCAAAGATATACATGACCAGGATCGTATGTCTGCATGGAGTTCCAAGGAGCATTGTATCAGATAGAGGAACCCACTTTACCTCAAAGTTCTGGAATCGGTTGCACAAGACTTTAGGTACCAGGCTAGAGTCCAGCACAGCTTTCCATCCGCAGACAGATGGACAGACCGAGAGAGTCAATCAGATTTTGGAGGATACGCTGAGAGCTTGTGCGCTAGATTACGGACCTAGTTGGGACGAGAATTTGCCATACGCAAAGTTCTCTTACAGCAACAGTTATCAATCTAGTTTGAAGATGGCCCCTTTTGAAGCTTTGTACGCAAGAAGGTGTAGAACACCATTGTCGAGGGATGAAGTTGGAGACCGCCAGTTGTTTGGACTGGATCTGATTAAGGAGTCTAAACAGAAAGTAAAATTGATTCGCGATAGGCTCAAGGTAGCCCAGTCCAGGCAGAAGAGCTATGCATATTCTAAGCGCAAGGAGACTGTTTACGAAGTCGGAGACCGAGTTTATCTTCGAGTATCTCCACTTTGAGGAGTTAAGCGCTTTGGAGTTAAGGGAAAGTTAGCGCCACGTTTTGTAGGACCATACAAGGTTTTGGAGCGTATGGGAGAAGTAGTATGATGCCCCGAGACCATTGCGCCAAGTGTCTTCCAGTTATTCGTTGTCGTTGTCGTGTCATTTTCTTGCGTGTTGCATATTATCATGTCATCATGTGCATTGCATCATCATGTTTTAAAACTTGCATTCGTCCAGATCTCCCAGTTCCGCCCGTTGTCCGTTCTGAGCCCAAAAACACTTGCACGCGCCCGCGGCATGTCCGAAATAGTATTTTATAACTGGCCGAAAAATGTTCTCGGAATAGGATGAAAGTTGGTGTGTGGTCTTATTATCGTGTAGATAGACCGCCTGTCAAGTTTCATCGCATTCGGAGTTCGTTTGATAGCCCAACGGATAACTATAGCGACAGTATAGCCGGTCTAACATCGGACGTTTTCGGTCTCCGGAAACAGTCGTCGGGCCTCTCCTCTTCTCTCTTCTCAGCCCTTTGCCTTCTCCACTACCTCTCACCACCATGCCCTACCTAACCTCTCTCGTCAGCCCGCAGACCTCCTCCTGAGCGCGTCCGAAATCTGTCCTGGACCTGACCCGGGCAGTCGTCACCGTTGGGTTCGGATCATCCCCAAACGTCTATAAAACATCACCGTTTTCCTATTCGGACTCCCTAACTATTTTTTTGCGACCGTCCGATTGCGATCGTAGGGACGTGATAGCCCCTACCCAATTCCTAGCTGCTATTTATAGTAGATGAAACCCTACCTAAACTAGCCAACCCTAATTTCTAGGGATCCTCCCCTGTCCAATCCTCGCCGCCGCCATCTTCCCCTTGTTTTTAGCGCCACCAAATCAACTCTGCAGCAGCCACAGCTCCTCCCGATCCAAAAATCCATCCCTACCAATCCTGCCCGAGCACCTCGCCACCAACCCTCGCCGGCCATAGGAGCCCTCGCCGGCCGAACCACCACCGCAGGTCCAGCGCCCAGCCCCTGCTCCTTCTCTTCAGTCTTCCTTCCGTCTCCTGTATCTCTCTCTCAAACTCTCTCTGTCCAGGAGCACCATCGCCGCCATGGGAGTTCACCAGAGTGGAGCTCCTTCCTTGACGCCGAGCTCCCCAAGCCCCGCCGCCAGGGACCTCCTCCGCGCCCTTTTGACCCGCGCCCATCCGCCTCGGAGTCAGCCTCCTCTACATCGCGCCTGAACCAGCACCGAGCTCCGCCGCAAGCCCCTCCCATGGTCTCCTCCGCCCGAGAGCCACCAGCAGAGACCTCCCGCGAGCCTGCAGGCCGACGCCGTCGCCGTTCCTCCTCTGATTCTTTTCCTTCCCCTCGTTTCCTGCTCCCTCCTCTCACCTCTGTCTCTCTCTGAACCAGGCCGCCACCACCATGGCCTCAAGCTCCGTCGCTGCAGGGAACGAGGAGCACGACCCTACGATGCATGGACCCCGCGCCCAAATCTCGCCATCCCCGGCGAGCTCCACCTCCCGTTCCCGTCGCGCCACCGTCGCCAGGACTTCTGCCGCGTCGCTGCTGCCTTCATTGACCACACCAGCTCCCCTGCAACGAGCCGCAGCTCCCCGCTCGTCGTCCCGTTGACCGCGCCCCCCTCCACCTCCTCGTTTGGCTAAGCAGAGGCCCAGCCGCGCCAGATCCACCGGCCTGCTGTTTCCACCGCCTTGGGCCAAGGCCCACTGGGTGAGAACCCCCACTGTGCACTGTTGGCCCAGTCCGATTCGGCCCGCCTCTGTTTTTTTTCAGATCTGCAATTTGTCTATTTTTCCAGAGAAGAGCATTTTTGCAGGAAAGCCCTTGTGGATCATGCATATAATAACTCACAATTGGTGCATCGGATTAAAATGAATTATATATGAAAGTTGCTTAGAATTTTGTCTAGTTTAATAATATGCAACTTTCATCCATGTTTAAAATTTTAAAATGCTGTTTGTTTAAATTTGTTTAAATAACTTGCTAAAATGCTTTATTTCATAACTAAATAACTGTAGCTCCGAATTAAATAATCTTTATATGTAAATGGGGTAGAAAAATGCCTAGTTTAACATGGTGTACTTGTTTTGCATGTTTAATAACTCTAAAATTGTGTTTAGGGCAGAACAGTACCAAATCTATAATATGCTCATGAGTTTCCGGAATTGTTGTTCGTTGCTTCCGGCCTCATTTAAACTTGCCTAGATTAGATAGTTTCATCATGCTTCACCTCTTGCCATGCTAACAACATTTAATATTGTTGGATACATAAACGAGAGAGAACTAAATAAGCCATGTGGTGTTCTGTCAATATGCAACTCGTTGCATATTGAGCTCCACTTAACTTGTAGTGTTGTTTGTGCATTTTGCCATGCCATGCCTCATTAAACCGGACATGCATCATACTTGTTTGCGCATCGTGCCATGCTTATGTGATGATTGTTTACTATGTTGTTTGCTTTCTTTCCGGTGTACTTCTTCTCGGTAATCCGGTAACGTCGCGTTTGTGAGGACCCGTTTGACTACATCCGTTTGCCTTCTTCATGGACTCGTTCTTATTTGTTGCGGGATTTCAGGCAAGATGACCATACCCTCGAAATCACTTCTATCTTTGCTTGCTAGTTTCTCGCTCTTTTGCTATGCCTATGCTGCGATACCTACCACTTGCTTACCATGCCTCCCATATTGTTGAACCAAGCCTCTAACCCACCTTGTCCTAGCAAACCGTTGTTTGGCTATGTTACCGCTTTGCTCGGCCCTTCTTATAGCGTTGTTAGTTGCAGGTGAAGATTGAAGTTTGTTCCTTGTTGGAACATGGAGATGTTGTTCCTTGTTGGAACATGTTTATTTGTTGGGATATCACAATATCTATTATTTAATTAATGCATCTATATACTTGGTAAAGGGTGGAAGGCTCGGCCTTATGCCTGGTGTTTTGTTCCACTCTTGCTGCCCTAGTTTCCGTCATATCGGTGTTATGTTCCCGGAGTTTGCGTTCCTTACGCGGTTGGGTATAATGGGAACCCCTTGACAGTTCGCTTTGAATAAAACTCTTCCAGCAAGGCCCAACATTGGTTTTACCATTCGCCACCTAGCCTTTTTCTTTCCCTTGGGTAGGCCTGCCCAAGGGTCATCTTTATTAAACCCCCGGGCCAGTGCTCCTCTGAGTGTTGGTCCAAACTGAGCGATGTCCAGAGCTACCAGGGGCAACTCTGGGCTGGCCCACCCGATGTCTGGCTCATCCAGTGTGCCCTAAGAACGAGATATGTGCAGCTCCTATCGGGATTTGTTGACACATTTGGGTGGCTTTGCTGGTCTGGTTTTACCATTGTCGAAATGTCTTGTAACCGGGATTCCGAGTCTGATCGGGTCTTCCCGCTAGAAGGAATATCCTTCGTTGACCGTGAGAGCTTGTGATGGGCTAAGTTGGGACACCCCTGCAGGGATTTGAACTTTTGAAAGCCGTGCCCGCGGTTATGGGCAGATGGGAATTTGTTAATGTCTGGTTGTAGAAAACCTGAAGTTGACCTTAATTAAAATACATCAACCGCGTGTGTTACCGTGATGGTCTCTTCTCGGCGGAGTTTGGGAAGTGAACACGGTGTTGGTGTTATGTTTGACGTAGGTTGTTCTAGGATCACTTCTTGATCATAGTTTATTGATCGTGCTTTGCCTTCTCTTCTCGCTCTCATTTGCGTATGGTTGCAGCTCCACCTCATACCTTTACCTTACCCATAGGCTTAAATAGTCTTGATCGCGAGGGTGTGAGATTGCTGAGTCCCCGTGACTCACAGATACTTCCAAAACCAGTTTGCAGGTGCCGATGTTGCCGAGCAGGTGATGCAACCAAGCTCAGGAGGAGCTCGATGAAGATCTCGTCCTTTGTGTTGTTTCTTTCTAGTTGATCAGCAGTGGAGCCCAGTTGGGGTCGATCGGGGATCTGTGTAGCTTTTGGGGTAGTCTTCTTTTATTTTGGCTCCGTAGTCGGGCCCTGATTGTATTTTGATGATGTAATGCTTTATTCATGTATTTGTGTGAAGTGGCGATTGTAAGCCAACTATGTATCTCTTTCCCTTATGTATTACATGGGTTGTGTAAAGATTACCTCACTTGCGACATTGCTTTCAATGCGGTTATGCCTCTAAGTCATGCTTCGACACGTGAGAGATATAGCCGCATCGAGGGCATTACAAGTAGCCTACAAGTTGGAATTGCCCGAAGGATTGTCAGGAGTTCACGACGTGTTCCACGTTTCACAGTTGAAGAAGTGCCACGCAGAGATGGCTGAAATACCGCTGAGGGATACAGTGCCGCTGGAAGCGATTCAGTTGGACAGTGATTTGACCTATGAGGAGAAACCAGTCAAGATTCTTGAGTATGCCAGCCGAGTCACTGGCAGCAAGGTTATCAAGTTTTGCAAAGTTCAGTGGAGCCACCACACGGAGGATGAAGCCACCTGGGAACGAGAGGAAGATTTGTTGAAGGATCACCCTCACCTATTTTCTCGCCAACCCGAATCTCGAGGGCGAGATTCATCTTAAGGGGGTAGGTTTGTAACATCCCAAATTTTCAATTTCGAATGTTATACAATAGATCATCATTGCATATCATATTTATTTGCATTTTGGTTGATCCTAGAAATTCTACGCAACTCAAGGACCCTCGGAGAGAGTTGGGGATTTCGTTATTTTCATATTTGAGTTTTCTCAAATTTTGAGAATAGGATCATTTGTTTTTATTTATTTTATCTTCAATTATTTCTATTATCAAAATATGAGAGCGGGAATAAAATGACTTTCCCAAAATAAAGAAATATTGAGGGTTTAATAAAAAATCAAATAAGATTTTTTATTTGGATTTATTTGCTATTTTATTTGAATTTAGGAAAAATGTGCGTTTTGCAAAATTGTATTTAGGTCACAAATAAATGTTCATCCTGTGTGGCTCGATTTTAGAAGCTGGGGAAAATTTATTTCACGATTTTTGGAGTCCATTTAGTATTCCATTTGTTTTTTTCTGAGCGTAATTATTTAAAAAAACGCTGAACCGACTTCGGGCCGTATCCGGCCAGGATTCCCTAGCCGAGGCCTTTATATACTGTCGCCCCCAGCCCACCCGAGCGCCCCGCCACCCGAAACCCTAGCCGCCGCCGCTTCGCCGCCCCGCCGCCGCCGGAGTTCGCCGCCGACGAGGTCGAACCGCCCCGGTTTTTTTTAGAAAACCGTTAGGTTTTACCGGTTTTTTCAGATTCGTTTTTTTAGATAGATCGGTTTTTTTCTCGGTTTAGTTATTTAGCGAGTGTTCGCTCGTTCGTTCATTTTAACGAACACGTTCATCGTTTAGATTCAGATAACGAATGTTCATTCGTTAATCTGTTCGTCATTTTTCTTTTTCTCGGATTAAATCCGCGATTTTTCTGATCGCGATTCCTGATCCGATTTTCGTTCTAGTATAACTTTTCGCTCGTTTATCGGAATCAGGCGATTCAAGCGCCTGGAGTTTCGTCTCGAAACCCTCTTTCCGTTTAACCAACACAAACAAGTATTTGCCTCTGTAAAATTTGACCTAGATCCAGATTAGTAAACGAAGCCTGTTTCTTTTGCCGTTTGTCTTTCGTTGCTTCGTTCACTTTGAATCTTTTTGCCAACCGGAGTTCTTAAGTTGAACTTTCTGGTTAGATCTCTTATTCGAGTTTTACCTGTGCATTAGTTGAGTACTTATTGTATGCTTGTTTGTTTGCGATAGAGTACCCGGAGTGCGCCGCTTGCTACTTCGAATCGCTAGGTTTCGCGGATCATCAGCAAGCCAAGTAACACTTTGATCATACCTTCTACTGCCCAGTTTTATTGCATTAGATCAATCCTCACACATTGCATGATTAGGATCTAATTAAATTGTCGGTTTTTGAAGTAGATGAGGTAGTACCTATTACCTGTTATTATCAAACATTTGAGAGTTACTTCTACGTTTGCTTATTATGTTATGCTATGCTAGTAGACGTGGATTGGGTGAGTGAAATCCATGACAGATGTGACGCCCGGATAATTAAGCTACAGTGGTCCCACGCTAATGGTGCCACGTCATCACGGTTACTGCTGCTAGTCTATTGTTAGATCAAAACCGGTGCAAAATTCCAATTCAAAGTTTGGTAAATAATAAAGATTTTCAAACATTAAAATAAAAATGTTCGGGTTGTACTAAATATTACATAGATAAATATGGTATAGTAAACACATTTTTATAAATTGTCTAAGTAATTTAAAATGATTTAAAACAAAAGAGTAAAATAAATAAAAGGTATAAAAAAGGGACCCCCCCAATGGGCCAACCGGCCCAGCTGACAGCCAGGCCAGCCCACTGGCCCAGCCGGCCGACCCACCCCACTCCCTTATCCCCTCACACCCGCTAACCCTAACCCCCCGTCGCCCCACTTTCCCCCCTCTCGATCCAATCTGGATCGAGGAGACCCCCACTCCCTCGTCCCTCTCACCCCCCCCCCCCCGATCTGGATCGGGGCTCACCCACGACCGCACCTCGCCCCGCCGCCACACGTCGCTCACCGCCGTCCTCCACCTCCTCCCCGTTCCTGGACCGGGAAGTGCCCTTGACGCCGTGCGCCGCACCATCGCCGCCCGGAGCTTCGCTCCTCGCTGGACCTCCCCGACCGCCTCCCCACCGGACTGCCTCCTCCACGCCGTCGTCGTCCTCGGCCTCCACCACGAGCACCACTGCCCTGGACCCTACATCCCTCCGTGAGCGCCATCCCCATCTCCCTCTCTCCCCGTCATCGCGGTTGCCGTCCTCCGCACGAGCACACGCTCACTCGCCGTCGCCCCTCGCCCGTGCGTGGCCACGCGCCCGCGCTGTCCCGTCGCGGTCACTGCCCCTCTTGGCTCCAGCGCGTGCGCACTGCACGCGCCCGTCCCCGACTTCTCCCTCGCGCGCCGCTTGCTTCGGGCGACGCCCGCTGCGAACCACCCCCCTGAGCTCTGTCCACGAACGCGCTTCCTTGGAGCGCGCCGGCACCCGCGCTTGCCGTCACCGGCCACGGCCACCACCGAAGCCCCCTGCTACCCGTACCTCCCGCTCGCCGGTCCGGTCCCCACTCCGGCCACCACCCGCGGCCTCCTCCTTCCCGCGCTACTCCTCATCACTGCGCCTCGCGGCCACCTCCGCTGCCTCCCTTGGCCGGCGCCTTGGCCGCCGGCGCCCAGCCGCGTCGGGCCATGGCCTCTGCCTGCGGTCGGGTGCCCGTAGCGCCCGTTCGGGCCACCCCGCACCCGTCGCCCATTATGCCCCAGGGCCTATGACATATGGGCCCGCCCCAGAACGGTTTTATATAAAAAAAGATAATTAATAATAATAATAATAATAAATTTATTTATTTAATTAATTAAATTAATTAACTAAATTAATCCTGTTTAGTTAACCTAATTAACTAGTTAGTTAATTAAACAGTAATTAGATTAGCTAAGTCCAAACTAACTAAGCAGTCAATGACAGGTGGGACCCACACATCAGGTTGACCAAGTCAACTCTGTTGACTACTGATGTCAGCATGACATCATGCTGATGTCATTAAACTGTTTTTCGAATTAATTAAATAATTAATTAAATTTCAGAAATTAATAAAATCTTTAAAAAATCATATCTTTTAATCCGTAACTCGGATTAAAATATTTTCAACATGAAAGTTGCTCAGAACGACGAGACGAATCCGTATACGCAGCCCTTTCGTCTGCCACACACCCCTAACATATCAAACTCGCAACTTTCCCCCTCCGGCTCCTCTGCCCGAAAACACGGAACACCGGGAATACTTTCCCGGATGTTTTCCCCCTTCGCCGGCATCACCTCATACTGCGTTAGGACACACCTAGCACCGCTCTTTGTCATGTCTTGCGTCGTCTTGCTTATGTTTGCACTATATTTATTGTTTCTTCCCCCTCTTCTCTTCGGTAGACTACGAGACCGAGACTGCTGCTGCCCAGTTCGACTACGGAGTTGACGACCTCTCTCTCTTGCCAGAGCAACCAGGCAAGCCCCCCCCCCTTGATCACCAGATATCGCCTATTCTACTCTATACTGCTTGCATTAGAGTAGTGTAGCATGTTACTGCTTTCTGTTATACCTATCCTGATGCATAGCCTATCCTTGATACTACTGTTGTTACCTTTACCTGCAATCCTATATGCTTAGTATAGGAGGCTAGTATATTCATCGGTGGCCCTACTTTCTTGTCCGTGAGCCGTGCTATACTATCGGGCCGTGATCACTCGGGAGGTGATCACGGGTATATACTATATACTTTATACATGATACATGTGGAGACTAAAGTCAGGTCGGCTGGTGGAGCACCCGCGAGTGGATATTTGTGGCGGAGCGACAGGGCAGGTTGAGACCGCCTAGGAGAGAGGTGGGCCTGGCCCTATTCGGCGTTCGCGGATACTTAACATGCTTAACGAGATCTTGGTATTTGATCTGAGTTGGCTACGAGCCTATACCCACTAACCAACTACGTGGGAAAGATATGGGCACTCGGCGTCGTGGTATCAGCCGAAGCACTTCGTGACGCCAGCGACTGAGTGGCGCGCGCCGGATTGGAACGTAAGCCTGCTCTTGTATTAAGGGGGCTAGTTCTACTTTCGGCCGCGTACGCAACGTGCAGGTGTGCTATGGGCGATGGGCCCAGACCCCTGTGCGCTTAGGTTTAGACCGGCGTGTTGGCCTCTCTGTTGAGCCTAGGTGGGGCTGCGACGTGTTGATCTTTCGCGGCCGGGCATGACCCGGGAAAGTGTGTCCGGCCAAATGGGATCAAGCGTGTTGGGTAAGTTGGTGCACCCCTACAGGGAAGTTAATCTATTCGAATAGCCGTGATCTTCGGTAACAGGACGACTTGGAGTTGTACCTTGACCTTATGACAACTAGAACCGGATACTTAATAAAACACACCCTTCCAAGTTCCACAGGCAACCCGGTGATCGCTTTTCCACAGGGCGACGAGGGGAGGATCGCTGAGTAGGATTATGCTATGCGATGCTCTTGGAGATGCTACTTGGAGGACTTCAATCTACTCTCTCCTACATGCTGCAAGACGGAGGCTGCTAGAAGCGTAGTCTTCGACAGGATTAGCTATCCCCCTCTTATTCTGGCATTCTGTAGTTCAGTCCACTGATATGGCCTCCTTACACATATATCCATGCATATGTAGTGTAGATCCTTGCTTGCGAGTACTTTGGATGAGTACTCACGGTTGCTTTCTCCCCCCTTTTTCCCCCTTTCCTTTCTTTCTCGTTGTCGCAACCAGATTCTGAAGCCCTGGAGCCAGACGCCACCGTCGATGATGACTCCTACTACACCGGAGGTGCCTACTACTACGTGCTGCCCGCTGACGACGACCAGGAGTAGTTAGGAGGATCCCAAGCAGGAGGCCTGCGCCTCTTTCGATCTGTGTCCCAGTTTGTGTTAGCCATCTATGGCTACTTGTTTAACTTATGTCTGTTATCAGATATTGTTGCTTCCGCTGACTCGTCTATGATCGAGCACTTGTATTCGAGCCCTCGAGGCCCCTGGCTTGTATTATGATGCTTGTATGACTTATTTATGTTTTAGAGTTCTGTTGTGATATCTTCCCGTGAGTCCCTGATCTTGATCGTACACATTTGCGTGCATGATTAGTGTACGATTGAATCGGGGGCGTCACAAGTTGGTATCAGAGCCGACTGCCTGTAGGAATCCCCTTTCCAACTCCTTGGCCGAAGTTGAGTCTAGCCATTGCAAAACTTTTACTAACTTGGCTGTGTGCCTTACGGGCCCACGTCGCCATTGGGTGGTATTAGGATCTTTTACTCCTCGTCTATACTCTGGGACTCTGATCTCTCTTCTAGTCGGGTTAAATGATTTTCTAAAATCTAACTTTAGGTTCTCGAAAACACTTTCTCCCGGAGAGCCCCTTCAGTCTAGATGATCGCCGACTGCACATGAAGATTTCAAAGTTACTTTCCGATGCTCTTTCGGGACTGCCCATTGCTTTTGCAATTCACTACCACCGAAATATCCCTATGAATAAATCCATACACCATTCTTACTTAGTCCCCAATTGTTCTTTTTATTACAAGATGCCCCGAAATACTCGTTGTTGTTCTTAGAATACTTACGCCTACTGCCTTGCAGTTCCTTACCACCTGAATACCCATACGGATAATTTCTCGCACTTATCGAGTATCCGCTCATCCCCAGTTGATTCATGTATTTCACAAAAGTCTTCGAAATGCCATTCGATCTTCCGAAAATCCCGAGCAGCCTATTGCTCTTGAAATTCTTGCTTGCTTGCATTATGGTTAATCCCATAAGTCTCGTAATCAGATTGACATCCCTTGTCATTATCATTTGGGTCTGTTGATTCGATATGTTGTGAATGATCGCAATCCTCAATCAGGTCCCAGAAGTCATCCCTCCGGCTCAGACGTCATTTTGGACATGAGCTGGTTATCAACCAATTAAATTGCCGTCGGTTGTGCCCCTAAGTCTATTGAACTTATCCATCCTTGGTCAGAGCGTCTACTTCTGATCCTTTGTTTTGGAAATCATAATTCCTTTGTTATCTAAGCATCAAATTATTCAGTTGTCCTATAATATGATGCACGTGCATTCTTTCTTCCTCTGATTGAGTACCGATACTCACATCAGCTCCGTTGTGGATCGCCCGATCCATTGTTGGATTTTACCTGACAACGCCCTTCATATTCAGTAACCTTGTGAGCCTTTCCTCTGATACATAATGCCTTTGGTAAATTGTATCCTCTGCTTTCTCAACCATGCTCTGCCTTCGAGCTTGAGTTAATTACTTCTAAAAATTCTAGTATATGATTCTAAGATGCCCCGATGGGTTGAACCTATGCCTTCCTTAATATGTGTGAACTCGGAAGTTTTCACGAGTCGTACTCATCTGGTATTTCACCAGGTAAAACTTTCAACACTAATGCTTTTATCAAAGCGAGAAGTGAATGGAAGGTTATACATTGAAGAAGTGGGAGTCGACCTTGAACCTTGCGTTCATGCCCATGGACACGATGTATAACTTATCATGGAAGCTGCTCGTAAAAATAGTTACCCCCTTGCTATAAGTTCATCTTGTATCCGTGGTTCGATCATTTATGATCGTGGTTTCCGACCATGTTCTCCTTTAAATACCATTTCTCGTGCAAGTTTAAGCACTTTTCTTCTGTAGAGTATTACCCCAATCCAACCTCTACTTTGATTTGTCGTCGAGTATTACCCCCTAGTATCTCGAGATTATCTTGGAACTGCATAACTTCTTATGAGTTCTTCATCAAGTACTACATTCTCACTGATTACGGTTTTTTTTCATGGGCTTCGAGTTATTAAACACTCAAGGGCATCGATAACTGAATCAAGTCCGTGTCGCGATTAAACAACTCTTAGTAATCTCCTTTACTTGCGAGTTTGTACTCGATCATGTCATTCCTAGCCTGATCGGCTATATCATTAACGTGCTAAATCTTAACTGTGCTACCTGGTCCTTAATCCTGGAGCACAACCTTCGATGATGAGCTAAGCTTATGTCGATTTCCTCATCTTATCATTCCACTTTGAACAACAAGCTTGATTCTGAGTTGGTGTCTTATCCGTGGTTCAAATAATCTTTTGCTGCATCAGTCCTTTTACTTGATGTAGTGGAGGTTTGATTACTTCCCCCTGGAGCCTATCAACAAAATTTGTCGTGATCATCATCAACATTTTGACTCCTTCCAGGTTTCCAATTGAATTCATGATGAGAAATACCATCCTTGCCCTCGATGGTTTGTATTATCATCGGCCACTTTATTGCCTTCCCTCCAACACAAACTTGTTCGTGTTTTGTGTTGTACCTTGAGTTCCTTGCTGCCTAGCATTGTTCTTCTTTACCTTGAAATATTACCACCTTTTATGTCAAGAATGTGGTGAGAATTTCACCACCTCTTAAGAATTCTTGGTATAGTGATACTTCTCACCATCACCATTCTTTCTTGGTCCTCGTGTTGATTCCAACCGGGGTACAAACAAGTGAACGGTGCTGTTTGGATTCTGCACTTCTAGCAACCCTATTGCTTTGAAGTTAATGGTCGGCCGTTCATTCTTAGACTATTGATTATTGAATCACCATTCTGACATTGGTCGAGCAACCCGGCCCATATTTCGGGTGCACCTTTCAACCAATGTTTAATTGGGTTTGTTTCCTCGAGCATACCTCATTGTATCATTTGATCTGACAATGATCATCTCCTTGTTCACTTAATCGTGGGGATCCATCTTTTCGAAATCTCCATGAATTGTCGCTGAGTTCATCAACCACCCCTTCTTCCTCTCCTTGGTTAAATGGTGAACTCAAGAATCTTATGACGACTTCTCGTCAATTCGTGTCGCACCTTTTTATCTCAGGACCATGAGTCTGAGGTATCATGACACCAATCGGATCTGAATCTCGGTCAGATATGATGGTTGGGACAACTTTCCAGGAGTTATGTTGTTGGTCCTTTGATGACCCGGTAATATGATGTCATGCCTAGCACCCCCCTGGCTGGAGGACCTATCACTATAATTTCTTTAGCAAGGATAACCATTCCTCTTAGAGGAAATTGTAGGACTTATTTTATAAGTTACTCCTGATGGATCATTTGTGTATCCAAAGTCTGGCCCTTGATTGAAACACCATATCATTGCTACCTGAAGCATGTCTGTGTTACTCCGATTTTCAATAAGAGCATTTGAAGCACAATGCTAAATTCTCTTTATCAATTATCCAAACACCGCTGTATGGGTAATGGCATGAAATTTCTCTCCCCTTTCCTAAAGGGTTTTCTATGATTATATCCCGTCATGAATATCATGCTCTGCTTATCCTTGGGAAGGATATACCCCTGAATTATGTGTTTAAATTTCCCTTCCATTGTTCTGTTTAACCTGATGATCACATTTTACTTTCCATTGGTTTGTTTGACCTTTCTTGTGATCTATATAATCTAAGCAGTAATAATTCACTGCTTATGTAAACACCTCGGTGTACAACTCTGCTAGTGAGACCCTGTTTCTATTGTTGATGACATTTCGGTATCCGCCGATGGATGAGAACTTTGCCTCTTGGCCCGCCTCGTTTCAACGAGCAGGAAAATGGTTCTCTTCGTCCCTCCCCTTGGAACCAACGTTGTTGCCAACATAGCTGGCAAGCTATTCACTGACATGCCTCCCTGTCGCGGCTGTGCAAGATGTCACCACCCTTCCTACTTTCAACCCACATGGTGGGCCCATAACCCACAGGTCCACTGGATTGAAACCTGACTCTCCTGCAT
Source organism: Triticum aestivum (assembly GCF_018294505.1). Lineage (NCBI taxonomy): Eukaryota > Viridiplantae > Streptophyta > Magnoliopsida > Poales > Poaceae > Triticum > Triticum aestivum. Next base: position 514,505,932 of record NC_057800.1, on the reverse strand, counting down.
CCCCCTGTTCCCAAGATCGTTCCTCGCGTGTGGCCACGTATGTAATTCACGAGCCATCTTCCGAGGGATCATCAAATCTGTTACAGGACACAATACTTATTCCCGATCGCTTTGAGCCCCTTTCACGCCCTGTTTCAGGCATCGAACGGTTGCCTGCTCGCTCGAAACTTCCCATGAAACCTCATTACCTTGCTCTCGATATTTTCTCAAGTTTCAATTCGAGAGTTACGTTCTGCCACCTTCCCCGGTGTTATCGACTAGATAGTCAACCTTGTAGCGGTTTGTTCTCCCGGAATACCCCCCCCCTTATTCTTTCGTAAGTACGATGGAGATCCCGAAGAAAGGATGACGACTTCATCATGATGACCTGAAGCAGAAAAATGAAGACATCAACGTAATGGATTGATCTCTTCGAGAAGAGCAAGCCAGGATGAGAAGACCCGCTAGATTCGTTACCAAACCTTCCCCCCTTTCACTACCTCTTAAATCTCGGGACGAGATTTCTTGTAGTGGAGTTGAATTGTGACGCCCGGATAATTAAGCTATAGTGGTCCCACGCTAATGGTGCCACGTCACCACGGTTACTGCTGCTAGTCTATTGTTAGATCAAAACCGGTGCAATATTCAAATTCAAAGTTTGGTAAATAATAAAGATTTTCAAACATTAAAATAAAAATGTTCAGGTTGTACTAAATATTACATAGATAAATAGGGTATAGTAAACACATTTTTATAAATTGTCTAAGTAATTTAAAATGATTTAAAACAGAAGAGTAAAATAAATAAAAGGTATAAAAAAGAAAAAGAAAAGGGACCCCCAATGGGCCAACCGGCCTAGCTGACAGCCAGGCCAGCCCACTGGCCCAGCCGGCCGACCCACCCCACTCCCTTATCCCCTCACACCCGCTAACCCTAACCCCCCGTCGCCCCACTTTCCCCCTTCTCGATCCAATCTGGATCGAGGAGACCCCCACTCCCTCGTCCCTCTTGCCCCCCCCGATCTGGATAGGGGCTCACCCCCGACCGCACCTCGCCCCGCCGCCACACGTCGCTCACCGCCGTCCTCCACCTCCTCCCCGTTCCTGGACCGGGAAGTGCCCCCGACGCCGTGCGCCGCACCATCGCCGCCCGGAGCTTCGCTCCTTGCTGGACCTCCCCGATCGCCTCCCCACCGGACTGCCTCCTCCACGCTGTCGTCGTCCTCGGCCTCCACCACGAGCACCACTGCCCTGGACCCTACATCCCTCCGTGAGCGCCATCCCCATCTCCCTCTCTCCCCGTCATCGCGGTTGCCGTTCTCCGCACGAGCACACGCTCACTTGCCGTCGCCCCTCGCCCGTGCGTGGCCACGCGCCCGCGCTGTCCCGTCGTGGTCACCGCCCCTCTTGGCTCCAGCGCGTGCGCACCGCATGCGCCCATCCCCGACTTCTCCCTCGCGCGCCGCTTGCTTCGGGCGACGCCCGTTGCGAACCACCCCCCTGAGCTCTGTCCACGCCTGCGCTTCCCTGGAGCGTGCCGGCACCCGCGCTTGCCGTCACCGGCCACGGCCACCACCGAAGCCCCCTGCTACCCGTACCTCCCGCTCGCCGGTCCGGTCCCCACTCCGCCCACCACCCGCGGCCTCCTCCTTCCCGCGCTACTCCTCATCGCTGCGCCCCGCGGCCACCTCCGCTGCCTCCCTTGGCCGGCGCCTTGGCCGCCAGCGCCCAGCCGCGTCGGGCCATGGCCTCTGCCTGCGGTCGGGTGCCCGTAGCGCCCGTTCGGGCCACCCCGCACCCGTCGCCCGTTATGCCCCAGGGCCTATGACATATGGGCCCGCCCCAGAACGGTTTTATAAAAAAAGAGAATTAATAATAATAATAATAATAATAATAATAATAAATTTATTTAATTAATTAATTAAATTAATTAACTAAATTAATCCTGTTTAGTTAACCTAATTAACTAGTTAGTTAATTAAACAGTAATTAGATTAGCTAAGTCCTAACTAACTAAGCAGTCAATGACAGGTGGGACCCACACGTCAGGTTGACCAAGTCAACTCTGTTGACTGCTGATGTTAGCATGACATCATGCTGATGTCATTAAACTGTTTTCGAATTAATTAAATAATTAATTAAATTTCAGAAATTAATAAAATCTTTAAAAAATCATATCTTTTAATCCGTAACTCGGATTAAAATATTTTCAACATGAAAGTTGCTCAGAACAACGAGACGAATCCGGATACGCAGCCCTTTTGTCCGCCACACACCCCTAACATATCAAACTCGCAACTTTCCCCCTGCGGCTCCTCTGCCCGAAAACACGGATCACCGGGAATACTTTCCCGGATGTTTCCCCCCTTCGCCGGCATCACCTCATACTGCGTTAGGACACACCTAGCACCGCTCTTTGTCATGTATTGCGTCGTCTTGCTTATGTTTGCACTGTATTTATTGTTTCTTCCCCCTCTTCTCTTCGGTAGACTACGAGACCGACACTGCTGCTGCCCAGTTCGACTACGGAGTTGACGACCTCTCTCTCTTGCCAGAGCAACCAGGCAAGCCCCCCCTTTGATCACCAGATATCGCTTATTCTACTCTATACTGCTTGCATTAGAGTAGTGTAGCATGTTACTGCTTTCTGTTATACCTATCCTGATGCATAGCCTGTCCTTGATACTACTGTTGTTACCTTTACCTGCAATCCTATATGCTTAGTATAGGAGTCTAGTATATTCATCGGTGGCCCTACTTTCTTGTCCGTCAGCCGTGCTATACTATCGGGCCGTGATCACTCGGGAGGTGATCACGGGTATATACTATATACTTTATACATGATACATGTGGAGACTAAAGTCGGGTCGGCTAGTGGAGCACCCGCGAGTGGATCTTTGTGGCGGAGCGACAGGGCAGGTTGAGACCGCCTAGGAGAGAGGTGGGCCTGGCCCTGTTCGGCGTTCGCGGATACTCAACATGCTTAACGAGATCTTGGTATTTGATCTGAGTTGGCTACGAGCCTATATGCACTAACCAACTACGTGGGAAAGATATGGGCACTCGGCGTCGTGGTATCAGCCGAAGCACTTCGTGACGCCAGCGACTGAGTGGCGCGTGCCGGATTGGAACGTAAGCCTGCTCTTGTATTAAGGGGGCTAGTTCTGCTTTCGGTCGCGTACGCAACATGCAGGTGTGCTATGGGCGATGGGCCCAGACCCCTGTCCGCTTAGGTTTAGACCGGCGTGCTGGCCTCTCTGTTGAGCCTAGGTGGGGCTGCGACGTGTTGATCTTTCGCGGCCGGGCATGACCCGAGAAAGTGTGTCCGGCCAAATGGGATCAAGCGTGTTGGGTAAGTTGGTGCACCCCTGCAGGGAAGTTAATCTATTTGAATAGCCGTGATCTTCGGTAACAGGACGACTTGGAGTTGTACCTTGACCTTATGACAACTAGAACCGGATACTTAATAAAACACACCCTTCCAAGTTCCACAGGCAACCCGGTGATCGCTTTTCCACAGGGCGATGTGGGGAGGATCGCCAGGTAGGATTATGCTATGCGATGCTCTTGGAGATGCTACTTGGAGGACTTCAATCTACTCTCTCCTACATGCTGCAAGACGGAGGCTGCCAGAAGCGTAGTCTTCGACAGGATTAGCTATCCCCCTCTTATTCTGGCATTCTGCAGTTCAGTCCACTGATATGGCCTCCTTACACATATATCCATGCATATGTAGTGTAGATCCTTGCTTGCGAGTACTTTGGATGAGTACTCACGGTTGCTTTCTCCCCCCCTTTTTCCCCCTTTCCTTTCTTTCTGGTTGTCGCAACCAGATTCTGGAGCCCTGGAGCCAGACGCCACCGTCGACGATGACTCCTACTACACCGGAGGTGCCTACTACTACGTGCTGCCCGCTGATGACGACCAGGAGTAGTTAGGAGGATCCCAGGCAGGAGGCCTGCGCCTCTTGCGATCTGTGTCCCAGTTTGTGTTAGCCATCTATGGCTACTTGTTTAACTTATGTCTGTTCTCAGATATTGTTGCTTCCGCTGACTCTTCTATGATCGAGCACTTGTATTCGAGCCCTCGAGGCCCCTGGCTTGTATTATGATGCTTGTATGACTTATTTATGTTTTAGAGTTGTGTTGTGATATCTTCCCGTGAGTCCCTGATCTTGATCGTACACATTTGCGTGCATGATTAGTGTACGATTGAATCGGGGGCGTCACAACAGATGTGAGTTTGTTAAAGTTAATGGTTTATCTAAGGTGGCAACTTAAATACACATCTGGGTGGATTGAGGCACCTTGGTATTCCAGCGATTGCCTGTTTTTCTTTTGGACCGCCACCCAGGCTCAAAGGGATCATGAGATTATTCATTCTAGAAACTTCCATGTGCAGCCACAAGCTACTATGGGCTCTAGCATAGTTGAGTAAGTTGTGCGAACTCTTACAATGGTAGACTAGCAGATGTAGGGGAAAGTAGGTGTAACGGTCTACCCGATCGTAAGGTCCTAGCGCTTCTGAAAGACTATGTCTCGGTCATCCGTTCCTCAAACACCATGTAGTGCGAGAATCCCAACGGAGGAGATCGAGTCTAGTGGGGAAAAGTGCACAAACCTCTACAGAGTGTATAAACTAATCATGGTTAGTCGTGTCCCCGGTTATGGACGTCTTGAGTATCTAGTACTTGGATTATCATGTGAATCTCATCATGTTACTCTAAATAATTTTGTTGGGTTTTAATGATGATGCTTAATTGGGATTGAGAGGGTGTCTACGCTCTCAATGTTTAACAACCACCATGATAGTTAAATAAAAATGTATTCCTTTGTGGTACGGAAAAATTGGCTTTACGCAAAATTGTAACCATAGAGCTTTCCACCAGCCAAATATGCATATAGTATAGTCTTATTTCTTCATTGCTCTCTATGTGTTACATTGCCAGCATATTCCATGTGCTGACCCGTTTCGGGCTGCAACGTTCATGTTGCAGACTTTTCAGATGACGAGTAAGGTGTTTTTAGGTCGTGGTTCTATACTTAGTGATGCGGTTGGAGTTGATGGACTCACTTATCTTCCAAGCCTTCCACTGTTATTGTTATTAGATGGCCTTAAGCCATATTTATTGTAATAAGTTCTCTTTTGAGACACTCGATGTAATAAGTGTGTGATTGTTACTCTGTTATAAATCCTTCAAGTACTGTGTGGTGTCAGCATTACTGATCCAGGGATGACACCGGAGCACAGAGATTGGACCGTTTGAGGTCTGGTCGCTACACTATGGTTTGGCAAGAAACCTAAGATGTCGTTTCTTAAAGTTTGGGGCTGCGATGCTTATGTGAAAAAGCTTCAACCTGATAAGCCCGAACCCAAATAGGAGAAATGTGTCTTCATAGGATAGCCAAAATAGATGTTTGGTACACCTTCTATCACAGATCCGAAGGCAAGATATTCGTTGCTAAGAATGGATCCTTTCTAGCTAAGGAGTTTCTCTCAAAAGAAGTGAGTGGGAGGAAAGTAGAACTTGATGAGGTAACTGTACCTTCTCCCGAATTGGAAAGTAGTTCATCGCAGAAATCAGTTCCAGTGATGCCTACACCAATGAGTCAGGATGTTAATGATGATGATCATCAAACTTTAGATCAAGTTACTACCGAACCTCGTAGGTCAACCAGAGTATGTTCCGCACCAGTGTGGTACGGTAACCTTGTTCTGGAAGTCATGTTACTAGACCATGACGAACCTATGAACTATGAGGAAGCGATGATGAGCCCAGATTCCACAAAATGGCTTGAGGCCATGAAATCTGAGATATAATCCATATATAAGAACAAAGTGTGGACTTTGGTGGACTTGCCCGATGATCGACAAGCCATTGATAATAAATGGATCTTCAAGAGGAAGACCGACGCTGACAGTAGTGTTACTATCTACAAAGCTCGACATGTCAAAAAAAGTTTTTTGACAAGTTCAAGGTGTTGACTATGATGAGACCTTCTCACCCATAGCGATGTTTATGTCTATCTGAATCATGTTAGCAATTGTCGCATTTTATGATTATGAAATTTGGCAAATGGATGTCAAAACTGCATTCCTTAATGGATATCTTAAAGAAGAGTTGTATATGATGCAACCAGAAGGTTTTATCGATCCTAAAGGTGCTAACAAAGTGTGCAAGCTCCAGCAATCCATTTATGGACTGGTGCAAACCTCTCGGAGTTGGAATATACGATTTGATAGTGTGATCAAAGCATGTGGTTTTATACAGACTTTTGGAGAAGCCTGTATTTACAAGAAAGTGAGTGAGAGCTCTGTAGCATTTCTAATATTATATGTGGATGACATATTGTTGATTGGAAATAATACAGAATTTATGGATAGCATAAAAGGGTACTTGAATAAGAATTTTTCAATGAAAGACCTCGGTGAAGCTGCTTATATATTGGACATCAAGATCTATAGAGATAGATCAAGACGCTTAATTGGACTTTCACAAAGCACATATCTTGATAAAGTTTTGAAGAAGTTCAAAATAGATCAGTCAAAGAAAGGGTTTTTGTCTGTGTTACAAGGTGTGAAGTTGAGTAAGACTCAATGCCCGACCACTACAGAAGATAGAGAGAAAATGAAAGTCATTCCCTATGCCTCAGCCATAGCTTCTATCATGTATGCAATGCTGTGTACCATACCTGATTTGTGCCTTGCTATTAGTTTAGCACGGAGATACCAAAGTAATCCAGGACTGGATCACTGGACAGCGGTCAAGAACATCCTGAAATACCTGAAAAGGACTAAGGATATGTTTCTCGTTTATGGAGGTGGCAAAGAGTGTTGGCGTTCTAGAAACGGGTGTCCCCAGACTTGCCTGCCTGCGGCATGCGGCGTGGCTCAAGTCGGGGCCCAGCGCGGCCCATCTTCATCAGCTCAAGCTCAAGACCCTCGCGAGGGGCCAAGCCTCGCGGGGCGGACGACAGAAAGCTTCCTTAGTGGCAGCCTCATCAGGCAGGCTCACGAGGAGGTGGAGAGATCAAGGCAGGGATACCTCGCGAGGAACCCGTGACGCAAGCCATGACGATCGAGACCAAGCGGGCACCAGGCGGGCGCTGGCCTGCGTAGTATCCTTGTTTCCCCTTTGGTGCAAAGGGGGCAAGCACAGGCCAAGGCATCGGGCAAAGGTTGCCATTCCGGTGCAATGAGACCAAGACCAGCAGAGCGGCAGGACGGAGGTCACCGTGGATCCCAAGACAGCGTCATCACCAGTACTTTTGGCAGCCGAAGACCACCTTTGGTTAGGATAACTTGTACTAGATGTTCCCCTTCAAAATGGCCAATTGTTGGCGCCCTTCCCGCTCATTATTTGGGGAGAGGCCCAGGGCCTCTATTAAAAGAGCTAGCCACCACAGAGTAGAGACATCTAGAAAAACCCCGAGACATCCAGAAATCTGGTAGAGCCCTAGCAGAGAAAGAGAGCGAGGCGACTGAACTCACCCTAGCAGTTCATGGCACCAGCTCAAGAACATCTCTCGCGAGGCTGTTCTTCCCTTGTATTGTTCATCATCAGCCCCCTGTGGCAATCTACCACACCACTCACTAGAGTAGGGTATTACACCACAACGGTGGCCCGAACCAGTACAAACCTAGTGTCCCTTGTGTTGTTCGTTATTTCCAGCTTAGATCACGCGAGGAGATTGGACGTAGATCGGTAGGGGAGAGATCTCCGCGTGCACCCCAGTGTTCGAACCTCAAGGGTCTGCCGGAACCCGAAATCCGACATTGGGCGCGCCAGGTAGGGGTGCGCCGGAATCTTTCTTCCGCTGTTCGCATGTGATCTTCTGTCGTGTCCATGGTTGACGCTCGTCGGGCTCGTGCTGAGCGTCGGGCTGCTCTCGCCACCCGCGTCGCCCAGACGGCGCCCGTCGGCGGACCCCCTCGTCATTCCCCGTCGCTTGCCACCAATGCCTCCACCGGCCCGGCGGGGAACGAGCAGCAGGCCTCGTCTCAGCATCCTTCGGTACGACGGGAAGGCCGCACGGCCACACCGTCGCTAACTCCAGCTGCTTCGCCGTCCCACGCCCGTCGCGCCCCCACGGACGCGCATGCCGCGCTGCTCCTGGCAAGAGAGCTCTTGCACTACCGCCCCGTCGATGACCTCTACGAAGACTGGCTCGCCCACATCACCGAGCTCGTCAGCACCGCAGGGGGCTCCCCCTTGCCCTCCCTCTCGCTGCCTCGCCCTCCATTCCGCGCAGGAGGCGAGGATCAGGAAGTGCCTCCACCACCTCCTCCCCAAGGAGGTGCCCTGGCTCCAAGGCGCGCAACCCCAGAGAGAGACCCTCCGCGTCCGGCGCCTGCGCAGCAAGAAAGGAGCTGCCAAGAGATCCCTCGTCCCCAAGAAGGCGCATGCACGCTCCCAGCGCCGGCGCGCCAAGATCGCGTCCCTGCACATCCACGCCAAGACCCCGCACTGCTCCAAGCGGCGGCACGCGGTAATCCCCAGGAGCAAGCCCAGTACCAGCAAAAGGCACCGGTGGCCACAGCAGGCTGCCGTGCCCTCACCCCCGAGCTACGTGGTGTCGCATGGCTAGGCAAGTTCAAGCCTGACCTGCCCCATCGCTACGATGGCACGGCGGACCCTGCGGAGTTCCTGCAACTCTACGAGCTATGCATCGAAGCTGCTAACAGAGACGAAAGGGTCATGGCGAACTGGTTTCCCATGGCGCTCAAGGACGGGGCCCGCACCTGGCTCCTGATCTTGTCTCCTGGCACAATCTCCTCCTGGGACGAGATGCGCACTCGCTTCATCGCCAACTTCCAGGGCACTCGCGACCGGCCCCCGACCGTGAGCGATCTGCGCCGCATCAAGCAGCAGCAAGGGGAAACCCTGCAAAAATACATCCAGCGCTTCAACAATGCTCGCCTCAAGATCCCCAAGGTGACTGAAGAAGCCATCATCTCGGCCTTCTCCGATGGCGTACGCGACATCAAGATGAAGGAGGAGCTAGCAATCCATGAAGACCTGTGCACAATCCTGGAGCTGTTCAACTTGGTGACCAAGTGCGCCAGGGCTGAGGAAGGGCGCCTTTCCCTCCTCAAACTCCCGGATGCCGACCCAGAAGAGAAGAAGCCCAAGGCCAAGGACGTGAAGCGCAAGGGCGTTGTCGTGCATGCAGTGGAGTCAGACACCAAGCGAGGCAGGGATCAGCCCGAGTCATCCAAGGGCAGCCGATGCTGCGTGTACCACGACCTCCACACCCACAACACCAACGAATATCAAGAGCTCAGGGCCATGAGAGATGGGCGTGTCGGCCGACGCCCCTAGCGCAATGAAGGGGCTATGGCCGAGGAGGAGGAAGAGGTGGCAGACAATGGGAAGACCGTGGCCCTCGCCAAGGGTGGTGTGACCGACCTCGCGAGGATCACTGGCAGGACCAGCCTCGCGAGGGAGGCTGGAGAGATCAGCCTCGTGAGGATCGCTCGCGCGGCAACGCATGCCTTCCTCCTCTGCCGCCATTGCCAAGGAGGAACGAAGACCAACATCAGGACGAGGGGGCTGGGGGCTTGCAGGAGCCGCGCGCAATCGCTTGCATCTTGGGTGGCGCGTAGGCCCCAGCCTCACAGCGCATCTTCAAGCAGTTTGCTCGTGAGGTGAATGCAGCCCTCCCCAAGCTTGAGGCCACGCGCCCTCTCAGGTGGTCTGCGTGCGCTATCATGTTCAGCTCAGTGGATCAGCTCAAGTGCGCGGCAACGGCCGGAGTCCTCCCGATGCTTTGCTCCCCAGTCATCAGCAACATGCAGGTCACCAGGACCCCTATTGACGGCGGAGCAGGACTCAACGTCCTGTCCGTCGAGATGTTCGACAATCTCCAAGTGCCGTACGATCAGCTTCAGCTAACCAAGCCATTCTCAGGAGTCACTGATGGTTCCACTGTTCCGATAGGGCAGGTTCGCCTTCCAGTCACCTTCGGGCAGCGCAACAACTACCGCACCGAGCTCATCGACTTCGACGTCGCCCACATCCGTCTGCCATACAACGCCATCCTCGGGTACCCATCCCTGGCCAAGTTCATGGCAGTGACTCACCATGGATACAATGTCCTCAAGATGCCAAGAAGCGGTGGAGTCATCACCGTACCCTGTGAAGAAAGGGATGCGGTGTGTTCACTTGAGCGTGCGTTCCAAGCCGCAGCAATCGAAGACCCGGACCGTAGAAATGGAAGACTTCCCGAGGCGACCCCCAAGAATAAGAAGGCTTCGCCTAGACCAAGCCATCAGGAGGCAGGCGCCTCCGGAGGTGTTGGGTCAGGATCTGCGCCCAATCAGGGAGCGCCACCCTCTCTCGCATAGGAAGGCACGCCCGGCGCCCTCCTCAGGCAGGGCTCGGGGGCTCTTTCTTGGAGAGCCACCGACTTTGCCAAGGTCGCGAGGGAGGCGCTCGGGCACAACTTGGAGGGGTGCTTCCAGGCACGTTTCCCTCAGGAAGGTACAAGCCAAGGGAGACCAAACCCTCAGGAGTTCATCGCAAGCAACACTCAGGAGCTACAGGAGTCGAGAGTCATGCGCGGCAGCCGCCGCTTGCCCGCATGGCCCCACATCCAGGCGAGGATGGTGGGATGCACGTCTGCGTCGACGTGCCAGGGCTCAACCAAGCCGCGTCTCAGGAGCGCCTCTGGCCTTCACGCGTGGGGCGTTGCGAGGGTCCACCTCACAGCTATGTTTGCATGCCTTTCGGCCTGCCGAATGCGGTCGCCTCTTATCAGCGCTTTCTGAGGAGCATTCTGGAGGCTCAGAAGGTCAGGCATCATGCGGTCCTGGCGGAGATGGAGATGGCTCTCGGAGACCCACCTGTGCCCCGGGAGCCTCCCGAGGCCCCTGGGCCTGGGGCCTCACGGTAGGGTCGACGTCTTCATCGCGCATCGCCCGCTTCTTCAGCATCACTCCATCTTCAACGGCACCAGGTGACATCTTTCTAAGTTCCGTTTTTACCTGGGAGCGCCCACAGGGCCGCATTATTCCTAGGTCGCGTGGGTCCATCCCTGCGGCAATTATCCGTTTGCTTCTGCTCTTTACTTACCTTCTCGGGGGCGCCCCTCGGGATGCATCATCCCCGAGCTGCTTGGGCCTGGCCCAGCGGCGTTTGCTTTTCCCGCGTCTACTTAAAATGAATTTCCTCTTGCGTGCTTAACATACCCGACCTAATTGCCTGCTCGATTGGCGCCTACCTATAGAGCCGCTCGCTCTGGCACGGCATCTGCGCACGGGTCCGTCCCTCCAACGCCGAAAAATCTGAGTGGTCGAGCTCTGGACGCGGCAGCCCCGCAAGGCGCCACCTCACCAGGTCCTCAGTGCCCCAATCACTCCCCCGGAGCGACCAAAGGTTGGCTGGCAACCGTAACAACAGGTATTGTTTCTCTTTATGACTGGTGTGTAGGACCTACTCCAGGAGCAACGCTAGGGACATCACGAGCTGTCTCTCCCTCTCTCTCCGGCACGGACCGCTTGCACGTTAAAATGGGGCGCCTGAGCATCGCGACTCATGGGCTCTTACTGGCTCTCTAGCCCTCACCCCCTGGCCTTGACCCACGACATTGCGACCTGTCATACCAGCGGCGGCTGAGCTCGCACGAGGGCCGGGACCTGAGGACGTAGAGCATTAAGGAAAGTGCGGGGGAGTGGGAAGAAGCTCGCGAGGACCTAACCCAGCAGCGCCTCAGCTGCCACCGCTCGGGCCAGGCGCTTCATCGAGGAACTACACCAAACTCAAGAGATAAGTCACACCCTTGCAAGAGTTGGACCAACGCAGTGCAAAACCCTCGCCCAGTGCGGCTCTGTCACGGCGACGTTACCTTCCTTTCTCGCCCAGCGAGGGCTGCTTGAGCGCTAAAGGGGACCTCCCGAGCATCACGACTCGGGGGCTCTTACCGGACCTCGGGCCGCTTACCTCCTGGCCATAACCACGGCATCACGACTTGGCATACCAGCGACGGCTGAAGCCTGCCTGGGGACTGGGACCTGTCAGTGTAGAGTGCCAAGTCCTCGCGAGGATAGAAAGGGGGAGCCGAGCTGAGACAGGACAAGCACCTCGCATTGATTCATATTAAGGACATAATATTCATAAAAGACATGGCAGACGCCTTACATACCCCCACGGGGTGTTGCTTCGATTCCTCGTAGGGAACAAGAGTACTAATCCTAAGGAACGCTAATCGCCCGCACTGCCACAAGGGACGCCATCATCAACAGTGGGCTGCCCAACGTCGACGCCAACCCCATCCAGATCAGTAGCGACGGCGGCTGGACGTATCAGCCCCGCTCTGAGCACCGCGCGAGCTTGGGGGCTCGTAGTTGTCGTCGCTCGTCTCCAGAGTTGCGAGGAGCTCGGGGGAGCCACTGAATTCCCCAGCTCCTCCGCTGCTGCCTGAGGAGCTACTGGAGGGCCGATGGATAGGCCAGGTCCTCGCTGGTTCATCGCCCCCGCCGCTCTCCCTGGGGCAGCCCTCAAGCCAGCGTCCTTCAGCATCGAAGACCTTGAAGAACATCAGGGAGGCGCTGTCGTATTCAAGATGAATCACGGGGGCACCTACCCTCCGGCAGACGCGGGCTATTTCGCCCCAGCCCCGGGTCATGAAGACCGTGCCCGGAGCGACGACCGCGACCTCCGCTCCGATCGCAAGGGTGCTACAGTCAGCATGCTACATCCAGAGCTCCAGAGCCCTGCTCGGCGGCATCTCGAAGGCGAAGGAAGGAGGGAGGCGAATCCAAGAGTTTGGAGGCATGGCGGCGTGGAGCACGAGCTCATGAGAGGAGCATTCGGCGTGGACTCCAGGAGGAACGACGCGCACCACCGTGACTCACCAGCGTCGGCGGTGGCACCGTCGATGTTGCTCGACGCCTTCTCCCCCAGGACCCACGACGTCGGCATACAAGGGTAGCGGATACAGGCGGCGGCTGCTCGTACCAGGGCCTCGGTGCCTCCTGCCGAGCACCCTCTTCTCGGTGGCAGAGGACCAGCCGCTTCTTCGGCGGAAGTGGGTCAGGACCATCTCGGGGGGCCTTTCCTTTCTCTTCTGCAAAGAACCGGCAGATTGGTGCCATTGGCGTAAGGAGAAGCAAGAGCAAGGAAGAAGAAGGGAAGGAGCAGCAGGAAGGGATGGACTAAAGGGGCTCGCCTAGCCCCGTACTTATAGCCGGAGGAGGCCAACCGCTGAGCACCACGATCGCAGGTAATCATGACCGTTTTCTCTGCATGCAAGGACTTGTCAAGTTGTGCGGTCGCCGAGGCATCATGGGGAAGCGCAGACGCCCACGTCCAATCAATCGCCACGCGGCGCCCAAGGCCGCAGGCTGTTAGGGCCCGCGGCGCTTTGCGATTGCCCCTTCGCTTTCCTGTTGGGCCAAGCCTGGGCGCGCCCTGGGCCCGGGGGCTACTCTCGGTGTTCTGGGAACGGGGGTCCCCAGACTTGCCTGCCTGCGGCCTGCGGCGTGGCTCAAGTGCGGGCCAGCGCGGCCCATCTTCATCAGCTCAAGCTCAAGACCCTCGTGAGGGGCCAAGCCTCGCGGGGTGGACGACAGAAAGCAGCCTCATCGGGAAGGCTCGCGAGGAGGCGGAGAGATCAAGGCAGGGGTACCTCGCGAGGAACCCGTGACGCAAGCCATGACGATCGAGACCAGGCGGGCACCAGGCGGGCGCTGGCCTGCATAGTGTCCTTGTTTCCCCTTTGGTGCAAAGGGGGCAAGCAGAGGCCAAGGCATCGGGCAAAGGTTGCCATTCCGGTGGAATGAGACCAAGACCAGCAGAGCGGCAGGACAGAGGTCACTGTGGATCCCAAGACGGCATCATCACCAGTACTTTTGGCAGCCGAAGACCACCTTTGGTTAGGATAACTTGTACTACATGTTCCCCTTCAAAATGGCCAATTGTTGGCGCCCTTCCCGCTCATTATTTGGGGAGAGGCCCAGGGCCTCTATAAATAGAGCTAGCCACCATAGAGTAGAGACATCTAGAAAAACTCCGAGACATCCAGAAATCTGGTAGAGCCCTAGCAGAGAAAGAGAGCGAGGCGACTGAACTCACCCTAGCAGTTCATCGCACCAGCTCAAGAACACCTCTCGCGAGGCTGTTCTTCCCTTGTACTGTTCATCATCAGCCCCCTGAGGCAATCTACCACACCACACACTGGAGTAGGGTATTACACCACAACGGTGGCCCGAACCAGTATAAACCTCGTGTCCCTTGTGTTGTTCGTTGTTTCCAGCTTAGATCGCGCGAGGAGATTGGACGTAGATCGGTAGGGGAGAGATCTCCGCGCGCACCCCAGTGTTCTAACCTCAAGGGTCTGCCGGAACCCGAAATCCGACAAAGAGCTTGTCGTAAATGGTTACGTCGATGCAAGCTTTGACACTGATCCGGGTGACTCTAAGTCACAAACCGGATACGTATTTATATTGAATGGTGGAGCCATCGGTTGGAGCAGTTCCAAGTAGAGCGTAGTGGCGGGATCTACGTGTGAAGCGGAGTACATAGCTGCTTCGGAAGCAGCAAATGAAGGAGTCTGGATGATGGAGTTCATATCTGATCTAGGTGTAATACCTAGTGCATCGGGTCCAATGAAAATCTTTTGTGACAATACTGGAGCAATTGCCTTGGCGAAGGAATCCAGATTTCACAAGAGACCAAACACATCAAGAGACGCTTCAATTCCATCCGCGATCAAGTCAAGGAGGGAGACATAGAGATTTGCAAAATACATACGAATCTGAATGTTTCACACCCGTTGATTAAGCCTCGCTCACGAGCAAAACATGATCAACACCAAGACTCCATGGGTGTTAGAATCATTACTCTGTAATCTAGATTATTGACTCTAGTGCAAGTGGGAGACTGAAGGAAATATGCCCTAGAGGCAATAATAAAGTTGTTATTTATATTTCCTTATATCATGATAAATGTTTATTATTCATGCTAGAATTGTATTAACCAGAAACTTAGTACATGTGTGAATACATAGACAAACAGAATGTCCCTAGTATGCCTCTACTTGACTAACTCGTTAATCAAAGATGGTTAAGTTTCCTAACCATTGACATATGTTGTCATTTGACGAACGGGATCACATCATTAGAGAATGATGTGATGGACAAGACCCATCCATTAGCTTAGCATTATGATCATCTAGTTTTATTGCTATTACTTTCTTCATGACTTATACATATTCCTCTGACTATGAGATTATGCAACTCCCGAGTACCGGAGGAACACCTTGTGTGCTATCAAACGTCACAACATAACTGGGTGATTATAAAGATGCTCTATAGGTGTCTCCAAAGGTGTTTGTTGAATTGGCATAGATCGAGATTAGGATTTGTCACTCCGTGTATCAGAGAAGTATCTTTGGGCCCTCTCGGTAATGCACATAACTATAAGCCATGCAAGAAATGTGACTAATGAGTTAGTTGCTGGATGATGCATTACGGAACCAGTAAAGAGACTTGCCGGTAACGAGGTTGAACTAGGTATGAGGATACCGACGATCGAATCTCGAGCAAATAACATACCGATGACAAAGGGAATAACGTATGTTGTTATGCGGTTTGACCGATAAAGATCTTTGTAGAATATGTAGTAGCCAATATGAGCATCCAGGTTCCGCTATTGGTTATTGACCGAAGATGTGTCTCAGTCATGTCTACATAGTTCTCGAACCCATAGGGTGCGCACGCTTAACGTTCGATGACGATTTGTATTATGAGTTATGTGTTTTGGTGACCAAAGTTTTTTTGGAGTCCCGGGTGAGATCACAGACATTACGAGGAGTCTTAGAATGGTCGAGAGGTAAAGATTCATATATTGGAAGGTTGTATTCGAACATCAGAATGGTTCCGAGTGATTCGGGGATTTTTTCGGAGTACCGAGGGGTTATCGGAACCCCCCGGGGGGAATATTGGGCCTACATGGCCCATAGGGGAGAGGGGAGGCAGCCCACAAGGGGTGGCCGCGCCCCCTCCCTATAGGGAGTCCGAATTGGACTAGGGAAGGGGGCGCGCCCCCCCCCTTTCCTTCTCCTCTTCCTCTCCCTTCCCTCTTTCCCCCTCCGGAAAAGGGAAGGGAGTCCAACTAGGATTGAGTGTCTAGTTGGACTCCCCCCTTTGGCGCGCCCCCTAGGCCGGCCGCCTCCTCCCCTCCTCCTTTATATACGGGGGCAGGGGCACCCCAAAGGCACATCAATTGATCCTCAGCCATGTGCGGTGCCCCCCTCCATAGTTTACCACCTCGGTCATATTATCGTAGTGCTTAGGCGAAGCCCTGCGCGGATCACATCACCAACACCGTCACCACGCCATCGTGCCGACGGAACTCTCCCTTGACCCTGTACTGGATCAAGAAGTCGAGGGACGTCATCGTGCTGAACTTGTGCTGAACATGGAGTAGTCGTACATTCGGTACTTGGATCGGCTGGATCGTGAAGACGTTCGACTACATCAACCGCGTTACTAAACGCTTCCGCTTTCGGTCTACGAAGGTACGTGGACACACTCTCCTTTCTCGTTGCTATGCATCTCCTAGATATATCTTGCGTGATCGTAGGAATTTTTTTGAATTAGTGCGTTCCCCAATAGGGGTAACACATAGACCACGATTCCCAAGCCGTGTGCGGAGCCCCCTCTCCCTCTAGTTCGTCCTCCATCCTAAACCATTGAGCTTGGTGAAGCCCTGCAGAATAGTTTCACCGCCACCGTCACCATGCCGTCGTGCTGCAGGAACTCATCTACTACTTCGCTCATCTTGCTGGATCGAGAAGGCGAGGACGTTATCGAGCTGAACGTGTCCTGAACACGGAGGTGTCGTACGTCGGTACTTGATCGGGACGGGTCATGAAGGTGTATGACTACATCAAGCGCATTGATAAATGCTTTCACTTAACGGTCTACAAGGGTATGTAGATGCTTTTCCCCTCTCGTAGCTATGCATCTCCATGGATATATCTTGCGTGTGTGTAGAAATATTTTTGTTTTCCATGCAACGTTCCCCAACATGAGATTTACAGCTGCCAGCTCAGACAGTTCCACATTCGTTACGTGGATACTTCGGTTCACTATCGGTGTCTAGCTATCATTGAGTGAAAATACGTGAAAGAGAGACTTGAGAAATGATTCTTCAGTTGGAAGGCCAACATGGTTTTATACACATTGAACTTCTTCCAGTTAGCGAAAGAGGGTTTGCAGCGAGCGGACTACTTTAGATCTGAATTTTTCTAGAAGAGTGATAATGTATCGAATCAATATTGGCTAGCTAGGTGGAATGTGTTATGCATGCGTAAAAGCTAGGGGGACTTGGAGTCTAAGAGCATATCCAGCCGCGCGCCCAAAACCCCCAAGGCAATTTTTGCACGTCGGCGTCCAAATATTGGCCATGTCGCGCCCCCGGGAGCTCGTTTTTCGCCGGTTTGGGCCGAAATTGGCGTCGGCGGACCCAGGCCAAACCTGGCGCACTGGAGGACGCCTGGGGGCGCCGAGGAATGCGTTTTTGGTGCGAACGAGTATGGGCCCACCGAGTCAGCGAGATGCTGCTTCGTCGTCCTCATCGCCTTGATTCCCGCGGGAGTCAATGCCAAGGCTGGCCAAGGCTGCCGCGTGATACGTCTCCAACATATCTATAATTTTTGATTGTTCCATGCTATATTATATTCTGTTTTGGACATTATTGGGCTTTATTATACACTATTATATTATTTTTGGGACTAACCTATTAACCGGAGGCCCAGCCCAGAATTGTTGTTTTTTTCCTACTTTAGAGTTTCGCAGAAAAAGAATATCAAACAGAGTCCAAACGGAATGAAACCTTCGGGAACGTGATTTTCGGAACGAACATGATCCAGAGGACTTGGACCCTACATCAATACATCAACCAGGAGGCCACGAGGTAGGGGCGCGCCTACCCCCTCCCCCCAGGCGTGCCCTCCACCCTCGTGGCCCCCCCTGTTGCTCCACCGACGCACTCCTTCCTCCTATATATACCTATGTACCCCCAAACTACCAGATACGGAGCCAAAACCCTAATTCCACCACCGTAACTTTTTGTATCCACAAGATCCCATCTTGGGGCCTGTTCCGGAGCTCCGCCGGAGGGGGCATTGATCACAGAGGGCTTCTACATCAACACCATAGCCCTTCCAATGAAGTGTGAGTAGTTTACCTTAGACCTACGGGTCCATAGTTATTAGCTAGATGGCTTCTTCTCTCTTTTTGGATCTCAATACAATGTTCTCCCCCTCTCTTGTGGAGATCTATTCGATGTAATCTTCTTTTGTGGTGTGTTTGTTGAGACCGATGAATTGTGGGTTTATGATCAAGTTTATCTATGAACAATATTTGAATCTTCTCTGAATTCTTTTGTGTATGATTGGTTATCTTTGCAAGTCTCTTCGAATTATCAGTTTGGTTTGGCCCACTAGATTGATCTTTCTTGCAATGGTAGAAGTGCTTAGCTTTGGGTTCAATCTTGCGGTGTCCTTTCCCAGTGACAGTAGGGGTAGCAAGGCACGTATTGTATTGTTGCCATCGAGGATAACAAGATGGGATTTATTTCATATTGCATGAGTTTATCCCTCTACATCATGTCATCTTGCTTAAAGCGTTACTCTGTTCTTATGAACTTAATACTCTAGATGCATGCTGGATAGCGGTCGATGTGTGGAGTAATAGTAGTAGATGCAGGCAGGAGTTGGTCTACTTGTCTCAGACGTGATGCCTATATACATGATCATACCTAGATATTCTCATAACTATGCTCAGTTCTGTCAATTGCTCAACAGTAATTTGTTTACCCACCGTGAATACTTATGCTCTTGAGAGAAGCCACTAGTGAAACCTATGGCCCCGGGGTCTATCTTCCATCATATTAATCTTCCAATACTTATTTATTTCCTTTGCCTTTTATTTTACTTTGCATATTTTATTTCTCTTTATCATAAAAATACCAATAATCTTATCTTATCATATCTATCAGATCTCACTCTCGTAAGTGACCGTGTAGGGATTGACAGCCCCTTATCATGTTGGTTGCGAGGATTTATTTGTTTGTGTAGGTGCGAGGGACTCGTGCGTGGCCTCCTACTGGATTGATACCTTGGTTCTCAAAAACTGAGGGAAATACTTACGCTACTTTGCTGCATCACCCTTTCCTCTTCAAGGGAAAACCAACGCAAGTGCTCAAGAGGTAGCAAGAAGGATTTCTGGCGTCCTTGCCGGGGAGGTCTATGCAAAAGTCAACATACCAAGTACCCATCACAAACCCTTATATCCCGCATTACATTATTTGCCATTTGCCTCTTGTTTTCCTCTCCCCACTTCACCCTTGCCGTTTTATTCGCCCTCTCTCTCCATCCTCCCTCTCTTTCTCTATTCGCCTCTTTTTGCCCGTTTCTTGTTTGCTTGTGTGTCAGATTGCTTGCTTGTCGTTATGGCTAGTCCCCTATCTGTTCCTTTGTCACCTGAATTTGAAGTTCTTCACTTTAAACAAAGACAAGGAGAAAATTTAAAAGATGCCTGGTTTAGAATGATGGGGTTTTATCGTAATTGCACCCTAGAGGTGAATTTTAGAATTCTGCTTCACAACTTTTATGTTGGATTGAATTTATCTCATAGACAACTCTTGGATTGCGTTGCCAAAGGCAATTTTATTGAAATTGATCCCAGTATTGGGCATGAAATTATAGAGGGTATAGTGGGAACACTACCCCAACAAAAGGGGCATCATCATACCCAAGAAGAAATGCAAGTTTTCGAGAAAATTTGCGATGTAACCAAGATTTTACAAAAATATCTTGAACCTCTTAAGAATGTTAGCGGGAATCTCCGCCGCATGAATATGTTGATTACCCTTTGCAATTAGCGTTTGGATTCTTTAGATCTCAAAATTTCCGAATATGAGGGTAAACGTAAGGAACGTCCTGGATTCGAGCATAACTCCGCAAAAGAATTAAAGACCCAAGATGATATTACCTAGATCTATCTTCGCGTTTATGCCTAGCTAGGGGCGTTAAACGATAGCGCTTGTTGGGAGGCAACCCAATTTTATTTTTATTCCTTGCTTTTTTCTCCTGTTTAGTAATAAATAATTTATCTAGACTCTATTTTGGTTGTGTTTTTTGTGTTTAATTAGTGCTTGTGCCAAGTAGAACCGTTGGGAAGACTCGGGGAAAGTCTTTTAATCTTGCTGTAAAAACAGAAACTTTAGCGCTCACGAGTACTGCAGATGATTAATAGATAAATTCCTCACGTTGAGAAATTTATTTTAGAATTTTTGGGGTTCCAGATCTTGCGTTAGATACAGATTACTACAGACTGTTCTGTTTTTGACAAATTCTGTTTTTCGTGTGTTGTTTGCATATTTTAATGTATCTATGGCTAGTAAAATAGTTTATAAACCATAGATAAGTTGGAATACAGTAGGTTTAACACCAATAGAAATAAATAATGAGTTTATTACAGCACCTTGAAGTGGTGTTTTGTTTTCTTTCGCTAACGGAGCTCACGAGATTTTCTACTTTAAGTTTTGTGTTGTGAAGTTTTCAAGTTTTGCGTGAAAGATTTGATGGATTATGGAACAAGGAGTGGCAAGAGCCTGAGCTTGGGGATGCCCATGGCACCCCAAGATAATCTAAGGACACCTAAAAGCCAAAGCTTGGGGATGCCCCGGAAGGCATCCCCTCTTTCGTCTACCTCCATCGGTAACTTTACTTGGAGCTATATTTTTATTCGCCACACGATATGTGTTTTGCTTGGAGCGTCTTGTATGATTTGAGTCTTTGCTTTTTAGTTTACCACAATCATCCTTGCTGTACACACCTTTTGAGAGAGACACACATGGTTCGGAAATTATTAGAATACTCTATGTGCTTCACTTATATCTTTTGAGTTATATAGTTTTTGCTCTTGTACTTCACTTATATCTTTTAGAGCACTATGGTGGTTTTGTTTTATAGGAACTATTATTCTCTCATGCTTCACTTCGATTATTTTGAGAGTTTTAAATAGCATGGTAATTTACTTAAATAATCCTAATATGCTAGGTATTCAAGACTAGTAAAAACTTTCTTATGAGTGTGTTGAATACTAAGATAAGTTTGATGCTTGATGATTGTTTTAAGACATGGAGGTAGTGATATCAAAGTTATGCTAGTTGAGTAGTTATGAATTTGAAAAATACTTGTGTTGAAGTTTGCAAGTCCCGTAGCATGCACGTATGGTAAACGTTATGTAACAAATTTGAAACATGAGGTGTTCTCATAAGGAGGACAATCAAACAACACCTCATGTTTCAAATTTGTTACATGACGTTTACCATACCTGCATGCTACGGGACTTGCAAACTTCAACACAAGCATTTCTCAAATTCACAACTACTCAACTAGCACGACTTTGATATTATTACCTCCATATCTCAAAACAATCATCAAGCATCAAACTTCTCTTAGTATTCAAAACACTCATAAGAAATTTTTTACTAATATTGAATACCTAGCATATTAGGATTATTTAAGAAAATTACCATGAAATTTAAGACTCTCAAAAAAATCTAAGCGAAGCATGAGAGATCAATAGTTTCTATAAAACAAATCCACCACCATGCTCTAAAAGATATAAGTGAAGTACTAGAGCAAAACAATATAACTCAAAAGATATAAGTGAAGCACATAGAGTATTCTAACAAATTCCAAATCATGTCTGGCTCTCTCAAAAGGTGTGTACAGCAAGGATGACTGTGGTAAACTAAAAAGCAAAGACTCAAATCATACAAGACACTCCAAGCAAAACACATATCATGTGGTGAATAAAAATATAGCTTCAAGTAAAGTTACCGATAGAAGTAGACGAAATAGGGGATGCCTTCCGGGGCATCCCCAAGCTTTGGCTTTTAGGTGTCCTTAGATTATCTTGGAGGTTCCATGGGCATCCCCAAGCTTAGGCTCTTGCCACTCCTTGTTCCATAATCCATCAAATCTTTACCCAAAACTTGAAAACTTCACAACACAAAACTTAAAGTAGAAAATCTCGTGAGCTCCTTTAGCGAAAGAAAACAAAAGACCACTTCAAGGTACTGTAACAAACTCATTCTTTATTTACATTGGTGTTAAACCTATTTTATTACAACTTCTCTATGGTTTATAAACTATTTTACTAGCCATAGATTCATCAAAATAAGCAAACAACTCACGAAAAACAGAATCTGTCAAAAACAGAACAGTCTGTAGTAATCTGTAGCTAGCGCGAGATCTGGAACGCCAAAAATTCTAAAATAAATTTCTGGACGTGGGGAATTTATCTATTAATCATATGAAAAAAGAATTAACTAAATATCACTTTCCAAATAAAAACGGAAGCAGTTCTCGTGAGCGCTAAAGTTTCTGTTTTTTTACAGCAAGATAACAAGACTTTCCCCAAGTCTTCCCAACGGTTCTACTTGGCACAAACACTAATTAAACACAAAAAATATAACAAAAACAGAGGCTAGGTAAATTATTTATTACTAAACAGGAGCAAAAAGCAAGGAATAAAAATAAAATTGGGTTGCCTCCCAACAAGCGCTATCGTTTAACGCCCCTAGCTAGGCATAAAAAGCAAGGATAGATCTAGGTATTGCCATCTTTGGTAGGCAATCCATATGTGGCTCTCATAATAGATTCATAAGGTAATTTAATTTTCTTTCTAGGGAAGTGTTCCATGCCTTTCCTTAACGGAAATTGGAATCTAATATTTCCTTCCTTCATATCAATAATTGCACCAATCGTTCTAAGGAAAGGTCTACCAAGGATAATAGGACATGAAGAATTGCAATCTATGTCAAGAACAATTGGTGCACCCATGCCTTTGGTTGCCTCCCTCTCCCTATCCAACACCTCCTCCTCCTCCATAGTGCTTGGCGAAGCCCTGCCGGAGTACTGCAGCTCCATCATCACCACGCAGTCGTGCTGCTGCTGGTGCCATCTCCCTCAACCTCTCCTCCCCCCCTTGCTGGATCAAGAAGGAGGAGACGTGGCTGTTCCGTACGTGTGTTGAAAGCGGAGGTGCCGTCCGTTCGGTGCTAGGATCTTTGGTGATTTGGATCACGTCGTGTACGACTACCTCATCCCCGTTCTTTGAACGCTTCCGCTCGCGATCTACAAGGTACGTAGATGCATCTAATCACTCGTTGCTTGATGAACTCATAGATGGATCTTGGTGAAACCGTAGGAAAATTTTTGTTTTCTGCAACGTTCTCCAACAGTGTCATCATGAGCTAGGTCTATGCGTAGTTCTTCTTGCGCGAGTAGAACACAATTTGTTGTGGGCGTAGATGTTGTCAACTTTCTTGCTGCTACTAGTCTTATCTTGCTTCAACGGTATTGTGGGATGAAGCGGCCCGGACCAACCTTACATGTATGCTTACGTGAGACCGGTTCCACCGACTAACATGCACTAGTTGCATAAGGTGGCTGGCGGGTGTCTGTCTCTCCTACTTTAGTTGGAGCGGATTCGATGAAAAGGGTCCTTATGAAGGGTAAATAGAAGTTGACAAATCACGTTGTGGATTTCACGTAGGTAAGAAAACGTTCTTGCTAGAACCCTACTTCAGCCACGTAAAACTTGCAACAACAATTAGAGGACGTCTAACTTGTTTTTGCAGCAAGTGCTTTGTGATATGATATGGCCAAAGTTGTGATGAATGATGAATGATCTATATGTGATGTATGAGATGTTCATGCTATTGTAATAGGAATCACGACTTGCATGTCGATGAGTATGACAACCGGAAGGAGCCATAGGAGTTGTCTTTATTTTTGTATGACCTGCGTGTCATTGAGAAACGCCATGTAAATTACTTTACTTTATTGCTAAACACGTTAGCCACAGTAGTAGAAGTAATAGTTGGCGAGCAACTTCATGGAGACACAATGATGGAGATCATGATGATGGAGATCATGGTGTCATGCCGGTGACAAGATGATCATGGAGCCCCAAGATGGAGATCAAAGGAGCTATGTGATATTGGCCATATCATGTCACGTTTATTATTTGATTGCATTTGATGTTTATCATGTTTTGCATCTTGTTTGCTTAGAACGACGGTAGTAAATAAGATGATCCCTTTCAACAATTTCAAGAAGTGTTCTCCCCTAACTATGCACCGTTGCTAAAGTTCGTCGTTTCGAAGCACCACGTGATGATCGGGTGTGATAGATCCTTACGTTCACATACAACGGGTGTAAGACAGTTTTACACATGCAAAACACTTAGGGTTAACTTGACAAGCCTAGCATGTACAGACATGGCCTCGGAACACAGAGACCGAAAGGTCGAACACGAGTCGTATGGAAGATACGATCAACATGAAGATGTTCACCGATGATGGCTAGTCCGTCTCACATGACGATCGGACACGGCCTAGTCGACTCGGATCGTGTAACACTTAGATGAATGGAGGGATGTCTAATATGAGTGGGAGTTCATTAATAATTTGATTAGATGAACTTAATTATCATGAACTTAGTCTAAAATCTTTAAAATATGTCTTGTAGATCAAATGGCCAACGTAGTCCTCAACTTCAACGCGTTCCTAGAGAAAACCAAGCTGAAAGACGATGGCAGCAACTACACGGACTGGGTCCGGAACCTGAGGATCATCCTCATAGCTGCCAAGAAAGATTATGTCCTACAAGCACCGCTAGGTGATCCACCCGTCCCACAGAACCAAGACGTTATGAACGCTTGGCAGACACGTGCTGATGACTACTCCCTCGTTCAGTGCGGCATGCTTTACAGCCTAGAGCCGGGGCTCCAAAAGCATTGTGAGAGACATGGAGCATATGAGATGTTCGAAGAGCTGAAAATGGTTTTTCAAGCTCATGCCCGGATCGAGAGATATGAAGTCTCCGACAAATTCTTCAGCTGTAAGATGGAGGAAAATAGTTCTGTCAGTGAGCACATACTCACTATGTCTGGGTTACATAACCGCTTGACTCAGCTGGGAGTTAATCTCCCGGATGATGCGGTCATTGATAGAATCCTCCAGTCGCTTCCACCAAGCTACAAGAGCTTTGTGATGAACTTCAATATGCAGGGGATGGAAAAGACCATTCCTGAAGTATTTGCTATGCTGAAATCAGCAGAGGTAGAAGTCAAGAAGGAACATCAAGTGTTGATGGTGAATAAAACCACTAAGTTCAAGAAGGGCAAGGGTAAAAAGAATTTCAAGAAGGACGGCAAGGGAGTTGCCGCGCCTGGCAAGCAAGCTGCCGGGAAGAAATCAAAGAATGGACCCAAGCCTGAGGCGGAGTGCTTTTATTGCAAAGGGAAGGGTCACTGGAAACGGAACTGCCCCAAATACTTAGCGGACAAGAAGGCCGGCAACACCAAAGGTATATTTGATATACATGTAATTGATGTGTACCTTACCAGTACTCATAGTAACTCCTGGGTATTTGATACCGGTGTCGTTGCTCATATTTGTAACTCACAGCAGGAACTGCGGAATAAACGGAGACTGGCGAAGGACCAGGTGACGATGCACGTCGGGAATGGTTCCAAGGTCGATGTGATCGCCGTCGGCACGCTACCTCTACATTTACCTACGGGATTAGTTATAAACCTCAATAATTGTTATTTAGTGCCAAGTTTGAGCATGAACATTGTATCAGGATCTCGTTTAATACGAGATGGCTACTCATTTAAATCCGAGAATAATGGTTGTTCTATTTATATGAGAGATATGTTTTATGGTCATGCTCCGATGGTGAATGATTTATTCTTAATGAATCTCGAGCGTAATGCTACACATATTCATAGTGTGAGTACCAAAAGATGTAAAGTTGATAATGATAGTCCCACATACTTGTGGCACTGCCGCCTTGGTCACATAGGTGTCAAACGCATGAAGAAGCTCCATGCAGATGGACTTTTAGAGTCTCTTGATTACGAATCATTTGACACGTGCGAACCATGCCTCATGGGTAAGATGACCAAGACTCCGTTCTCAGGAACAATGGAGCGAGCAACCAACTTATTGGAAATCATACATACTAATGTGTGCGGTCCAATGAGTGTTGAGACTCGTGGTGGCTATCGTTATGTTCTCACCCTCACTGATGATTTGAGTAGATATGGGTATATCTATTTAATGAAACACAAGTCTGAAACCTTTGAAAAGTTCAAGGAATTTCAGAGTGAGGTTGAGAATCAACGTGACAGGAAAATTAAGTTTCTACGATCAGATCGTGGAGGAGAATACTTGAGTCACGAATTTGGCACACACTTAAGAAAATGTGGAATAGTTTCACAACTCACGCCGCCTGGAACACCTTAGCGTAATGGTGTGTCCGAACGTCGTAATCGCACTCTATTAGATATGGTACGATCTATGATGTCTCTTACCGATTTACCGCTATCCTTTTGGGGCTATGCTTTAGAGACTGCCGCATTCACTTTAAATAGGGCTCCGTCGAAATCCGTTGAGATGACACCGTATGAATTATGGTTTGGGAAGAAACCTAAGCTGTCGTTTCTAAAAGTTTGGGGATGCGATGCTTATGTCAGGAAACTTCAACCTGAAAAGCTCGAACCCAAGTCGGAAAAATGTGTCTTCATAGGATACCCTAAAGAAACTATTGGGTATACCTTCTACCTCAGATCCGAAGGCAAGATCTTTGTTGCCAAGAATGGGTCCTTTCTAGAGAAAGAGTTTCTCTCGAAAGAAGTAAGTGGGAGGAAAGTAGAACTTGATGAAGTATTACCTCTTGAACCGGAAAATGGCGCAACTCAAGAAAATGTTCCTGAGGTGCCTGCACCGACTAGAGAGGAAGTTAATGATGATGATCAAGATACTTCTGATCAAGCTCCTACTGAAATTCGAAGGTCCACAAGGACACATTCCGCGCCAGAGTGGTACGGCAACCCTGTCTTGGAAATCATGTTGTTAGACAACGGTGAACCTTCGAACTATGAAGAAGCGATGGCGGGTCCGGATTCCGACAAATGGCTTGAAGCCATGAAATCCGAGATAGGATCCATGTATGAAAACGAAGTATGGACTTTGACTGACTTGCCCATTGAGCGGCGAGCCATAGAAAATAAATGGATCTTTAAGAAGAAGACAGACGCGGATGGTAATGTGACCATCTATAAAGCTCGGCTTGTCGCTAAGGGTTATCGACAAGTTCAAGGGGTTGACTACGATGAGACTTTCTCACCGGTAGCGAAGCTAAAGTCCATCCGAATCATGTTAGCAATTGCCGCATTCTACGATTATGAGATATGGCAAATGGACGTCAAAACGGCATTCCTTAATGATTTCCTTAAGGAAGAATTGTATATGATGCAGCCGGAAGGTTTTGCCGATCCTAAGAATGCTGACAAGGTGTGCAAGCTCCAACGCTCGATTTATGGGCTGGTGCAAGCATCTCGGAGTTGGAACATTCGCTTTGATGAGATGATCAAAGCGTTTGGGTTTACGCAGACTTATGGAGAAGCCTGCGTTTACAAGAAAGTGAGTGGGAGCTCTGTAGCATTTCTCATATTATATGTAGATGACATACTTTTGATGGGAAATGATATAGAACTCTTGGACAGCATCAAGGCCTACTTGAATAAGAGTTTTTCAATGAAGGACCTTGGAGAAGCTGCCTATATATTAGGCATCAAGATCTATAGAGATAGATCGAGACGCCTCATAGGTCTTTCACCAAGCACATACCTTGATAAGATTTTGAAGAAGTTCAAAATGGATCAGTCCAAGAAAGGGTTCTTGCCTGTTTTGCAAGGTGTGAGATTGAGCTCGGCTCAATGCCCGACCATGGCAAAAGATAAAGAAGAGATGAGTGTCATCCCCTATGCTTCAGCCATAGGATCTATTATGTATGCCATGCTGTGTACCAGACCTGATGTAAACCTTGCCGTAAGTTTGGTAGGAAGGTACCAAAGTAATCCTGGCAAGGAACACTGGACAGCGGTCAAGAATATCCTGAAGTACCTGAAAAGGACAAAGGACATGTTTCTCGTTTATGGAGGTGACGAAGAGCTCGTCGTAAAGGGTTACGTCGATGCTAGCTTCGACACAGATCTGGATGACTCTAAGTCACAAACCGGATACGTGTATATGTTGAATGGTGGAGCAGTGAGCTGGTGCAGCTGCAAGCAGAGCGTCGTGGCGGGATCTACATGTGAAGCGGAGTACATGGCAGCCTCGGAGGCAGCACATGAAGCAATATGGGTGAAGGAGTTCATCACCGACCTAGGAGTCATACCCAATGCGTCGGGGCCGATCAAACTCTTCTGTGACAACACTGGAGCTATTGCACTTGCCAAGGAGCCCAGGTTTCACAAGAAGACAAGGCACATCAAGCGTCGCTTCAACTCCATTCGTGAAAATGTTCAAGATGGAGACATAGAGATTTGTAAAGTACATACGGACCTGAATGTAGCAGATCCGTTGACTAAACCTCTCCCTAGGGCAAAACATGATCAACACCAGAATTCCATGGGTGTTCGATTCATAACAATGTAACTAGATTATTGACTCTAGTGCAAGTGGGAGACTATTGGAAATATGCCCTAGAGGCAATAATAAAAGTATTATTATTATATTTCTTTGTTCATGATAATTGTCTTTATTCATGCTATAACTGTATTATCCGGAAATCGTAATACACGTGTGAATACATTGACCATAATATGTCCCTAGTAAGCCTCTAGTTGACTAGCTCGTTGATCAACAGATAGTCATGATTTCCTGGCTATGGACATTGGATGTCATTGATAACGGGATCACATCATTAGGAGAATGATGTGATGGACAAGACCCAATCCTAAGCATAGCGCAAGATCGTGTAGTTCGTTTGCTAGAGCTTTTCCAATGTCAAGTATCTTTTCCTTTGACCATGAGATCGTGTAACTCCCGGATACCGTAGGAGTGCTTTGGGTGTACCAAACGTCACAACGTAACTGGGAGACTATAAAGGTGCACTACAGGTATCTCCGAAAGTGTCTGTTGGGTTGACACGGATCGAGACTGGGATTTGTCACTCCGTATGAAGGAGAGGTATCACTGGGCCCACTCGGTAATGCATCATCATAATGAGCTCAAAGTGACCAAGTGTCTGGTCACAGGATCATGCATTATGGTACGAGTAAAGTGACTTGCCGGTAACGATATTGAACGAGGTATTGGGATACCGACGATCGAATCTCGGGCAAGTAACATACCGATTGACAAAGGGAATTGTATACGGGGTTGCTTGAATCCTCAACATCGTGGTTCATCCGATGAGATCATCGAGGAGCATGTGGGAGCCAACATGAGTATCCAGATCCCGCTATTGGTTATTGACTGGAGAGTCGTCTCGGTCATGTCTGCATGTCTCCCGAACCCGTAGGGTCTACACACTTAAGGTTCGGTGACGCTAGGGTTGTAAGGATATGTATATGTAGTGACCCGAATGTTGTTCGGAGTCCCGGATGAGATCCCGGACGTCACGAGGAGTTCCAGAATGGTCCGGAGGTAAAGAATTATATACAGGAAGTGCTATTTCGGCCATCGGGACAAGTTTCGGGGTTATCGGTATTGTACCGGGACCACCGGAAGGGTCCCGGGGGCCCACCGGGTGGGGCCACCTGCCCCGGGGGGCCACATGGGCTGTAGGGGGTGCACCTTGGCCTACATGGGCCAAGGGCACCAGCCCTAATAGGCCCATGCGCCTAGGGTTTCCAAAGGGGAGGAGTCCCACTAGTGGAAGGCACCCCTAGGTGCCTTCGGGGGGAGGGAAACCTCCCTTGGCCGCCGCCCCCCTAGGAGATTGGATCTCCTAGGTCCGGCGCCCCCCCCTAGGCCCTCCTATATATAGTGGGGGAAGGAGGGCTTTTCACCCATGCCTTTGGTTGCCTCCCTCTCCCTCTCCAACACCTCCTCCTCCTCCATAGTGCTTGGCGAAGCCCTGCCGGAGTACTGCAGCTCCATCATCACCACGCCGTCGTGCTGCTGCTGGTGCCATCTCCCTCAACCTCTCCTCCCCCCCTTGCTGGATCAAGAAGGAGGAGACGTGGCTGTTCCGTACGTGTGTTGAACGCGGAGGTGCCGTCCGTTCGGTGCTAGGATCTTCGGTGATTTGGATCACGTCGTGTACGACTACCTCATCCCCGTTCTTTGAACGCTTCCGCTCGCGATCTACAAGGTACGTAGATGCATCTAATCACTCGTTGCTTGATGAACTCATAGATGGATCTTGGTGAAACCGTAGGAAAATTTTTGTTTTCTGCAACGTTCTCCAACAAATTTTAATAGTTGGTTCCCACTCATCATAAAGTTTTCTAGGGATAGAAACTTCCAACTCAAGTTTTTCTTCATAAGATTGCATCAAGGCATCAACGATATGTATAGTAAACGCATTATTTTGACTATAAGCATGAGGAGAATTTAGCACGGATTGCAACAAGGAAATACAATCAATCAAAGAGAAATTTTCATAATTAAATTCCTTGAAATCCAAAATAGTGGGTTTAGCAACATCTAGGGTTTTAATTTCTTCAATCCCACTTTAATCAAATTTAGCATCAAGATCTAAAAACTCCGAATTTTTGGAACGCCTTCTAGGTAAAGGTGGATCATATTCAGTCCCATCATTATCAAGATTCATATTGCAAAACAAAGATTTAATAGGGGACACATCAATAACTTTTAGATCTTCATTTTTATTTTCATAAAAATCCGGTTTAGCGGCCATCCTATTAACTAAGGTAGCTTGCTTATCCGAAATTTCAGCAGTCAATTTCTCAGGACAAGCAATTTGGGATCTTAAACCATCAAATTCTTTAGACATATCATCGAGCTCTTTATTCATAAAACTCATAAAACTTTTCTGTTCCTTAAGCTCGTTTCTGAAGAAATTATTATGCTCAAATTGCAAAATCATAAAACTCCTGACATTGCTTTAGATCTCTTCTAACCTTTAAGGTGAAGATCACCAAATCTAGGTAGAGACATTCTGACAAACAAGCAATCCAACACACAAGCAAACAAAAAGCAAGCGGGCAAAAAGAGGCAAAGAGAGAAAGAGAGAGAGGATAGAGAGAGGATAGAGAGAGAGGGCGAATAAAACAGCAAGGGTGAAGTGGGGGAAAGGAAAACGAGAGGCAAATGGCAAATAATGTAATGCGGGAGATAAGGGTTGTGATGGGTACTTGGTATGTTGACTTTTGCGTAGACTCCCCGGGAACGGTGCTAGAAATCTTCTTGCTACCTCTTGAGCACTGCGTTGGATTTCCTTGAAGAGGAAAGGATGATGTAGCAAAGTAGCATAAGTATTTCCCTCAGTTTTTGAGAACCAAGGTATCAATCCAATAGGAGGTTACGCGCGAGTCCCTCGTACCTGGACAAAACAAATAACTTCTCGCAACCAACACGATAAGGGGTTGTCAATCCCTTCACGGTCACTTACGAGAGTGAGATCTGATAGATATGATAAGATAATATTTTTGGTATTTTGTGATAAAGATGCAAAGTAAAATAAAAGCAAAGTAAAAAGCAAAGGAAATAACTAAGAGTTGGAAGATTAATATGATGAAGATAGACCCGGTGGCCATAGGTTTCACTAGTGGCTTCTCTCAAGAGCATAAGTATTATACGGTGGGTGAACGAATTACTGTTGAGCAATTGACAGAATTGAGCATAGTTATGAGAATATCTAGGTATTATCATGTGTATAGGCATCACGTCCAAGACAAGTGGACCGACTCCTGCCTGCATCTACTACTATTACTCCACTCATCGACCGCTATCCAGCATGCATCTAGAGTATTAAGTTCATGAACACAGAGTAACGCCTTAAGCAAGATGACATGATGTAGAGGGATAAATTCATGCAATATGATAAAAACCCCATCTTGTTATCCTCGATGGCAACAATACAATACGTGCCTTGCTGCCCCTACTGTCACTAGGAAAGGACACCACAAGATTGAACCCAAAGCTAAGCACTTCTCCCATTGCAAGAAAGATCAATCTAGTAGGCCAAACCAAACTGATAATTCGAAGAGACTTGCAAACATAACCAATCATATATAAAAGAATTCAGAGAAGACTCAAATATTGTTCATGGATAATCTTGATCATAAACCCACAATTCATCGGTTTCAACAAACACACTACAAAAAGAAGATTCCATCGAATAGATCTCCACAAGAGAGGGCGAGAACATTGTATTGAGATCCAAAAAGAGAGAAGAAGCCATCTAGCTAATAACTATGGACCCAGAGGTCTGAGGTAAACTACTCATACTTCATCGGAGAGGCTATGGTGTTGATGTAGAAGCCCTCCGTGATGGATGCCCCCTCCGGCGGAGCTCCAGAACAGGCCCCAAGATGGGATCTCGTGGATATAGAAGGTTGTGGCGGTGGAATTAGGGTTTTGGCTCCGTATTTGATCGTTTGGGGGTACGTATGTATATATAGGAGGAAGGAGTACGTCGGTGGAGCAACAGGGGGCCCACGAGGGTGGAGGGCGCGCCTGGGGGGGTAGGCGCGCCCCCCTACCTCGTGGCTTCCTCCTTTGTTTCTTCATGTAGGGTCCAAGTCTCCTGGATCATGTTCGTTCCGAAAATCACGTTCCCGAAGGTTTCATTCTGTTTGGACTCCGTTTGATATTCCTTTTCTGTGAAACTCTGAAATAGGCAAAAAACAACAATTCTGGGTGGGGCCTCCGGTTAATAGGTTAGTCCCAAAAATAATATAAAAGTGGATAATAAAGCCCAATAATGTCCAAAACAGTAGATAATATAGCATGGAGCAATCAAAAATTATAGATACGTTGGAGACGTATCATGTAGTGCTTGGTTTTTGATGTCTTGTAGACTTTTGCAATAAGTATGTGAGTTCTTTATGACTAATGTTGAGTTCATGGATTATACGCACTCTCACCTTTCCATCATTGCTAGCCTCTTCGGTACCGTGCATTGCCCTTTCTCACATTGAGAGTTGGTGCAAACTTCGCCGGTGCATCCAAATCCCGTGATATGATACGCTCTTTCACACATAAACCTCCTTATATCTTCCTCAAAATAGCCACCATACCTACCTATTATGGCATTCCCATAGCCATTCCGAGATATATTGCCATGCAACTTTCCACTGTTTCGTTTATCATGACACGTTCATCACTGTCATATTGCTTTGCATGATCATGTAATTGACATATTATTTGTGGCAAAGCCACCATTCATAATCCTTTCATAAATGTCACTCTTGGTTCATTGCATATCCTGGTACACCGCCGGAGGCATTCATATAGAGTCATACTTTGTTCTAGTATCGAGTTGTAATTATTGAGTTGTAAATAAATAGAAGTGTGATGATCATCATTTTCTAGAGCATTGTCCCAAGTGAGGAAAAAATATATTAAAAAAAGAGAAAAGGCCATAAAAAAGAAGGCCCAAAAAATGAGAGAAAAAGAGAGAAGGGACAATTTTACTATCCTTTTTACCACACTTGTGCTTCAAAGTAGCACCATAATCTTCATGATAGAGAGTCTTTTGTTTTGTCACTTTCATATACTAGTGGGAATTTTTCATTATAGAACTTGGCTAGTATATTCCAAAAATGGGCTTCCTCAAATGCCCTAGGTATTCGTGAGGAAGCAAGTTGGATGCACACCCACTTAGTTTCTTTTGTTGAGCTTTCATATATTTATAGCTCTAGTGCATCCGTTGCATGGCAATCCCTACTCCTTGCATTAACATCAATTGATGGGCATCTCGATGGCTCATTGCTTAGCCTCGTTGATGTGAGACTTTCTCCCTTTTTGTCTTCTCCACATAACCCCCCCTATTCCACCCATAGTGCTATATCCATGGCTCATGCTCATATATTGCGTGAAGGTTGAAAAAGTTTGAGATTACTAAAGTATGAAACAATTGCTTGGCTTGTCATCGGGGTTGTGCATGATGAGGGCATTCTTGTGTGACGAAAATGGAGCATGACTAAACTATATGATTTTGTAGGGATGAACTTTCTTTGGTCATGTTATTTTGAGAGGACATAATTGCTTAGCTAGTATGCTTGAAGTATTATTATTTTTATGTCAATATTGAACTTTTATCTTGAATCTTTTGGATCTGAATATTCATACCACAATTAAGAAGAATTGCATTGAAATTATGCCAAGTAGCATTCCACATCAAAAAAATTGTTTTTATAATTTACCTACTCGAGGACGAGCAAGAATTAAGCCTGGGGATGATTGATACGTCTCCAACGTATCTATAATTTTTTATTGTTCCATGCTATATTATATTCTGTTTTGGACATTATTGGGCTTTATTATACACTTTTATATTATTTTTGGGACTAACCTATTAACCGGAGGCCCAGCCCAGAATTGTTGTTTTTGCCTATTTTAGGGTTTCGCAGAAAAAAAATATCAAACGGAGTCCAAACGGAATGAAACCTTCGGGAACGTGATTTTTGGAACGAACATGATCCAGAGGACTTGGACCCTACGTCAAGACATCAACCAGGAGGCCACGAGGTAGGGGGCGCGCCTAACCCCCCCCCCCCCCCAAGCGTGCCCTCCACCCTCGTGGGCCCCCTATTGCTCCATCGACGTACTCCTTCCTCCTATATATACCTACGTACCCCCAAACTACCAGATACAGAGCCAAAACCCTAATTCCACCGCCGTAACTTTCTGTATCCATGAGATCCCATCTTGGGGCCTGTTCCAGAGCTCCGTCGGAGGGGGCATCGATCACGGAGGGCTTCTACATCAACACCATAGCCCCTTTGATGAAGTGTGAGTAGTTTACCTCAGACCTACGGGTCCATAGTTATTAGCTAGATGGCTTCTTCTCTCTTTTTGGATCTCAAGACAATGTTCTCCCCCTCTCTTGTGGAGATCTATTCGATGTAATCTTCTTTTGCTGTGTGTTTGTTGAGACCGATGAATTGTGGGTTTATGATCAAGTTTATCTATGAACAATAATTGAATCTTCTCTGAATTCTTTTATGTATGATTGGTTATCTTTGCAAGTCTCTTCGAATTATCAGTTTGATTTGGCCTACTAGATTGATCTTTCTTGCAATGGGAGAAGTGCTTAGCTTTGGGTTCAATCTTGCGGTGTCCTTTCCCAGTGACAGTAGGGGCAGCAAGGCACATATTGTATTGTTGCCATCGAGGATAACAAGATGGGGTTTATTTCATATTGCATGAGTTTATCCCTCTACATCATGTCATCTTGCTTAAAGCATTACTCTGTTCTTATGAACTTAATACTCTAGATGCATGCTGGATAGCGGTCGATGTGTGGAGTAATAGTAGTAGATGCAAGCAGGAGTCGGTCCACTTGTCTCGGACGTGATGCCTATATACATGATCATACCTAGATATTCTCATAACTATGCTCAATTCTGTCAATTGCTCAACAGTAATTTGTTTACCCACCATGAATACTTATGCTCTTGAGAGAAGTCACTAGTGAAACCTATGGCCCCCGGGTCTATCTTCCATCATATTAATCTTCCAATACTTATAAATTTCCTTTGCCTTTTATTTTACTTTGCATCTTTTATTTCTCTTTATCATAAAAATACCAAAAATATTATCTTATCATATCTATCAGATCTCACTCTCGTAAGTGACCGTGTAGGGATTGACAACTCCTTATCGTGTTGGTTGTGAGGATTTATTTGTTTGTGTAGGTGTGAGGGACTCGTGTGTGGCCTCGTACTGGATTGATATCTTGGTTCTCAAAAACTAAGGGAAATACTTACGCTACTTTGCTGCATCACCCTTTCCTCTTCAAGGGAAAACCAACGCAAGTGCTCAAGAGGTAGCACCGCGCTGCCGCGCCGGTCAGCCTCAATTGATGCCTCATGGGCGGTGCAGTAAGGCGCCATCGATGCGCATCCCGCCCGCTCCGCCATGCTTCGCCCGGCATGCAGCCTCTCGCCGCCCCGATGCGGCTTTAAAAGGCGATCCCTCCGCCGGTGGATGCCACAACTCACATCCGCCACACAAAGCAGCACTCCCTCCCTCTTCCCACCGATGAGAAAATGGCTGAGAGGTTTCCAGGCGACAGCGCGATGGCGAACGACATCGGCCGCCGCCATCTCCAAGAGCCAGAGGCGCGCCTCCTCTACGAGGCCGACTACTTGGCGCCCCCGACATGCGTGTGCTGGGGAACTAGAAGTTGAGCGCCGGCGGCGTCCCGGTGCCGCCGGTGCCTGAAGGAATGGCGGGCCGAGATCACCCACATCCGCTCGTCAATGCCGGAGGAGCAGAAAAATGAGCCGAGGTACGCCGCCGATAGCCACATGCTATGGACGATGTTCTTCGAGCGCTGCCGTGAAGACCAGTTTGCCTCCGCCAATGGCATCATCCCCTGTGGACGCCTCAACACCGACGAGCGGCACGAGTGGTGGGGCGTGCCCGGCCACACCCTCGAAGTCGTCCTCGACCACATCGAGAACTGCAACACGCGATGCCTCGAGTACCCGCCGCGGCCGTCGTTCTCTCCCTGCCGTGGCAGCTCCTGGATGCCACGGTGGATGGAGCCGGGGATGTCTTCATCGTCGGGCTCTGACTCACTCTCCTCCAGCTCGCCGGCACTCCGCCCTGTCAAGCCAGAGCCAGAGGAGACGCCGCTCCAGCGCCGCACCCGCAGCGGTGCCCTCGTCATCATCGAGGGTGCCTGCCCCTCTCCGCTCCCTCCGCCAGGTCTGGCCTAAGCCCGAGTTGGGCCTGCTCCCCGTGAAGCCGGAGCACGTCGACATGGTGGCCCCCGACGACAAGGGCGCCTCAAATGGGCGAAGGAGGACTACGTCTGCGAGTAGGTGTGCCGCTAGCGTCGGGCATACGCGGAGCTCCAGGCCCTGCGCCGCGGGCGCGAGGAGGGCGGCGTCATCGTCCTCGATGGTGACGAGGAGGACGAGGCCGGGCCGTCCAGCGCCCCACCGTGCGTCGGCGACCCTGGCCAGGGGTGCAGTAGGGACGGCGGCGGCTCCGACGAGGCGCGCGACGACGACGACGGTGGCGACTACACCTTTTTTATAGGCTTCTCGGCATGTAGATGGCGGGCGGTGGATGCAGCGCAGTGGCTAGGCGTAGTTTGGCGTAGTAGTAGGCGTAGTTTGCATGTTTTATCTTTTTTCTACAAATTTTAGTGAAATTTCACTGAATTCGTGCCAGATCGCCGAGTTTGCACAAATTTGTATGAAATATCGCCGAGTTCACGCGATATTGGCGTCGACCTGGGCGCGACGACTGGGAACGGAGTCGCCCTCACGCGCCAAGCTAGCGCCGATTAGCACCCAGGCGGCCCTTTTTTCAGCGCCCTGGGGGCGAACGGCTGGAGATGCTATGAGACCTTGAGAATGAAAATATTCCCATTCTTGGGTATATAAACTACTCATAGAAAATGCAGTGTGGCAGGGATTCATTTGCAAGAAGGACTTGTGTTTCAAAGTCATTTCTCGACTTCATCGGAAACCTAGTGATTTACATTTTTGTTATGTCGTGATAAAGGCCAAGGAATCACAATTTTGTTTTAGGATTTTTGGAAAATTGTGAATATAGTTCACTTACTTTTAGTAGCTTTCACAGTGACTTTTTTCATAAAACATGTAAGTGTATTCATATTCGCTACCATTATATGTGTATTGCTTTTTATTCAAGAAATTAAAAAATAACTCATACAACTAAAAATTACATGAAAACTTCTTGGAGACATATTTTTTTGTCATATCATTCTTTGCAAGGCAAAAACCGGCAATGCTTAGGTAAAAATGATTGTCATTGGGCTAGAGCAACGATGCTACACTTGTTCATCTGAACAAACTTGATTACATTAAAGTTTCTGAAACCTCCTTGAGTCACCCATCTAAAAATATGATGAGTCATGAACGATGAATGGACGTTGGTCAGGGATGATATACTAAAAATGAAGGTCGAACGACAAAATTTTCACCATAATATAGAGACAAAGTTTCCAACACCACAAACGATCAAACCAACAAAAACAATATGACACAATAACATAAATTAATCTGATCTAAATAGTCGGCTTTGCGAGGACACACATCTCTCTGGCTCCAAAGCACCACCACAAAGAACAAGAGTAATTTATTCTAAAAGCCAGACCACAACTAAATGATGATGATGATCATAAATTTCTTCAGCATCTGATGTCCCCCCACCTCTCGGTATCAAGACTAGAGGAAAGGGGACCAAAAGTTCCTCATGTTGCGGCTATTGTCACGCTCGTATCTATGATGAGTTTTAGCTTCACGCAACGAACAACAGTGGCTTTCACGATAACTTGGTTTTCAGCAGGTGAACAGGGCAACATGAATATGGTGTGGCCCTCCCCGTCGTTGATGTCGGGAACTGTTGTATATTGCTCACGGCGAGTGAGAAGCGTTGCATCGCTCGAGTGCCTCAGGTCGACACCTGCTACATGGATCTAGCTCACCCACAAGAGTTGGTTCTAGCGTCTCCCAGTCAAGAGTAGGTGAGGGTTTTTTTTTGAGTTCTTTCATTTTCAATTAATAAAAATCATGAATTTGAAAACAATTCACAAATTCAAAAAGTATTCATGAATAAAAAATAATGGTGTAAAGAATGTCATGGTTTCGAAACAATGTTCGAAAATTCAAAAATTGTTTGTGAACTAAAAAGCTATCAAGAATTCAAGAAATCATGGATACAAAAAATGTTCGCGAGTTCAAAAAAAGAAATGTTAATGCAAATACAGAAAAATGTTTGCGAACAATATTTGGTATGAAAATTTAGAAAAGTTATGAATGTTTATCAAAATTTCTTGCAATTGTGAACAATTATTAAAATTTTGAACATTTTCTGAGAACACGAAATTTGTTTGAAATCATGGATTTTTTTTAAAAGTTCAAGATGTTTTTGGAAAACTAAACCAATATTTGAAAACATGAAAAATATTTATATTTCAAACTTTTTTAAGATGTTGAAATTCGTTGAATTTGCTAAAAATATAAAAATAAATCAAAAAACAAAGAACAAAAAGATAATTCGGTAGAGCAGTAAGAGATAAAATCGGGTACCTTCCAGAACGTTCCTAAAAATGGTCAATGTGGTTCACACGCTCGCTTCGCCTAGACTTAGAACCGGTCAGTGTGGTTCACTATGCAAACAATTGCTATAATCGATATATAGCATTTGTGGCTGATACCTCGTAGGACGGCTTTACTCTCAGTGAACGAGTACGATGGACCGGATAGAAATGGCC
This sequence comes from Triticum aestivum, assembly GCF_018294505.1. Classification (NCBI taxonomy): domain Eukaryota; kingdom Viridiplantae; phylum Streptophyta; class Magnoliopsida; order Poales; family Poaceae; genus Triticum; species Triticum aestivum. The sequence continues at coordinate 514,466,679 of NC_057800.1, read as the reverse complement.
CATCTTGAAATTATCCGGCGAGCTGAACTGCAGTTAGACTTTCAAATCCCTATTTGAGCCCTTTTGCGCCAAATTATCGATCAATCGCACATTCGTAGCGACCAAACGATTTGGCCGGGCCATCTTTAGTATATGTAAATCATTCATGTTCTGGTTTTCAGAATCTTCTAGAGGGTACCCGGTAGTTTTATCGGTTTTGGGAATCTTCTAGAAGGTTCCTCAACCGGTTTTTCTATTTTCCTTTTTTCTGTTCCTTTTGCTTTTTCACCTTTTCTGTTTCTGTTTCTGTTTCTTTCTTTTTTCTTTTTATTTTTCCTTTTCGTTATTTCTTTTTCCTGCTACTTTTGTTCCAAAATTTCAAAAAATGTTCATATTTCAAAAAGTATTCAGGAATTTCAAACATGTTCTCATTTTCCAAATTTGTTCACAATTTTGAAAAAATCATGTTTCTAAAAATGTTCAGGAATTTCAAAAATGTTCTACTTTAAAAAAATGTTTACAATTTAAAAAAATCGCTTTCCAACAAATTCCGGGAATTTCAGAAAAATACCCTCATCTTAAAAAAATCCACAATTTCTAAAAAATAATTGTGTTTCAGAAAATGTTTTGGAATTTCAAAAAATGATCGCGGTTTCAACATTTTGTCCACAAGTTCAAAAATGTTCACATGTTTCAAATTTCATTCGCAAACAAAAAAACATAAAATATAAAAAATTACATTTTAAAAGAACTGTTCATCTTTTAGAAAAATTCTTTTGAATTTTAAAAATATCCCAGTTATCTATTTTTCTTCAAAAATGAAAAAATGTTCGCAATCTCAGAAAATATTTGGGAATTTCAGAAAATGTTCGCATTTTTCCAGATTTGTTTGTTTTTTGAGAAAATGTTCACTTTAAAAAGAACGTGTTTCACAAAACTGTTCGGGAATTGAAAAAAATTGTTTTGTGTTTAAGAAAATTTGAATTACAAAAATTGATCACAATTTCTAAAATAATTGAATATAAAAAATGTGCCATTTCAAATCTGTTTGCAATTTTCAAGATTTTTTAAATGTTTTCCAAATTTCAACCCTGCTGTGTATTCTTATATAGTTCCATTGCTGCATGATCAGGAGCCACTGTTTGGTGTAGTGGGTAACCGTGAATCATCGCGTTCTAAATTCTTTTTCAAGTATTTTTACGTCGCGCGATAGCAAACAACAAGCGGCATCGCGTCGATGGGCCTGGGCCGGCCTAGTCATGTGTCGACACTTTGCGTCTAGCTCCTATATGATGCAAAATGCGTTATATGAGAGAGCTCCTTTTTTCCAGTGAACGAGTGAAGTCTGGGTCAGATAGAAATGAGCCATCTCGGCATAAGTTCCTGGGGGATTGAAATACGGATGCTCGCGTCGAGCATCTTCAATAGTAGACCCAAAATTTACTTTAAATTGCAAAAAAACAATTAGGGATTTTCTAGGAAAAAACATCCCCAATAGTGTACCCAAATCTGCATGGGGATCAACAAATTTGAGTAGACACTCGATTTGTGCTACCAAGGACCATATTTTGGTCCAACCTAACAAGCTTCCCATCCAATTCAAAACTGACGTGGAAATCTTACAGTTGCCCCGTGAACATTCACCGTTGCCATGCCACCACACCCCACCTTCATGTTGGCCGCGGAGAGCCCCGCCACCCATTGGAGCCGCTCGGGGACATCCACTGTGACTCCATGATCTCCATGGTCGTCGCCGAGCTCGCGATGACGCCGCCTGATTCCGACCATCCCATAACTTTCCATCGCCGGATCCACCCTCATAGTCGTCCCCAAGCTCCCCGCTGCTATTCCCTGAGCTTAGCACCGCCATTTTCGAGCGTGAGCCTAGCAGTCGCCACCCATCATCCCCGAGCTCCCCGACGTCGTTCCTAAGCACCGCACCACCCGCTCCGCCTTCCTTGGGCACTCTACAACCATATTTAGCTGTGTCGTCCCCGAGCTCCTCCCCGATGTTTGCTGAGGCCCGTCATTGAACTTGTCACAACTGCCGCCATCGTGGAAGTACCACAAAGTGACATGTCAGGCTCTACCCATGCGGCAAGCGGGCAGTAGAGATCCGTAAATCAGACACGTTCACAGGTGTGTGGTTGGCACCTTTGGCAACACGAGTGAAGGTGGCGCGCGTATACGATGTCATGGTGCTCCGCTTCTTCAAGAGTCGGGTGAAGCTCAGCTTCCACGTCGCGGTCGCCATCGCACCTCTCATTAGGTTCGTCTTCGGGGACGATGTGAAGCAGGACCCGTAGGGACTTCGCAACTCCTCGTAGCCGCGCTCATTGAGGAGAACCCACAGCTCCTCGCCAAGGATCATGTGTTCTTCGAGTCCGTGGAGTATGAGTGTGAGCGTGGCGAGCTTGCCCGCCTCAACGCCCAACATGAAGGGATGTTCGAGGAGCTCACTGACGACGAGGAGGAGATGTTCGACGACTTCCACAACTATGAGGCCAGCCACTCCGGCACCTAGTTTTAGTCTCGATGTAGTGACAAAGATGTTTATTTTTTTGTCATAGTAGTGTTTAATTTAGCTTATATTATGTTTAATATTCAACTCATGTTTTATTATGCAATAAACTATGTGGTATCTCTATGTATTATATGGTTATATGAAAATATGGGTATCTAGTTTTGGGTATGCTGAAAAGGAGGAAAACGTTTGACTACCGACACGAGATTTTCTCTTCGGCTACATATAATAGATTCGGTTTGCGCAAAAAACATATAATGGATTTGGGTATCCAAAATTTGAGACTACTATTGGAGATGCTCTTAAATAACTAGAACCAAATCCTTAGGGAGAATATCATGTGAAAACCAACATTCAGTGGAATGTAGTAAAAACACACGAAAAAGATGCCTTGAAGTTAAAAAACTAAAAAAATACTAAATGATAAGAGGGTGATGTTCTATTTCCATGTGAAATTCCAAGTTCAAATACATCACGGGATGTAAGCCATAAAAAAACAAAAACAACATTAAATAGTGCCAAATAACAACATCACTGCTGAATTTATTTTTTTCACAATTGATTTGGGTATATGGCACCTTGAGTTTCATATTGTTCTCATGCAAGTACCCTGCCTGGTGTGGGTAATAGCGCGAGTAAAATTACCCATCCCGGACACCTTTTACTTCACATTTTACCATGTACAATTTCAGCATTTTAGTATGTAAAGCATAACATTGCAACATTTCATCATGTATATTCAGCATTTCATCACATATATAGCACATTTCAGCATTTTAGCACATATATTTCAACATTTAAACATACATATGGCACTAATGGTTTTTATTTTTTTAGTGTGTGATATATGGGGCCTACCTGTTAGAACGAATAAGCATATGGGTATGCGGGTATGAGCATTGCCTTCTCATACTCACACCCAGCTGACCCGATGGGTATTTTTCATCTACAAATTCATGGGTATATTTTTTCTAAACCCTTACCCTAATAGGGTATTTACCCATCGGGTTTGCGGGCAGCGGGTACCCATGCCATGTTGAGTCATGTCTGAGCTAGCTTTGCACCCACCAGCACACCCCACCATCCCTCAAAAAAAGAGTAAAGTTTGTTTCTGTCCCTAAATTCACTAAAAGTCTACATCATGTCCTCAACTTTTTTGAGGACAATTAGTCCTTTAATTCTTCAAACCGGATAACGTTTGTCTAAAACCAGGTTAGTGGAGAAAACCAGACACGTGTCACTGGTTTTGTACCTTGGACCTCTGTTTGCCAAGAGCGGCCTCGTCTAGGCGCTACGAGGCGACGCGTCCCCGACCGTCCCGCTCACCAATCTCTTGCAGCGCCGGCCTCCTCGCAAGGCCATACCTCGCCCTCTTCATACTGCGGATGCGCGCGCTTGTGTGGCCGCATCCCATTTGTACGTGCAGCAGTTTTGCTGATGTGACCATGTGCGGGCACCCTCCGGCAGTGGCGGAGCTTGGCGTAGAAGGGGCAATTCCCCCACCCCTCCCCCCCGCGCTCCTTAATTTCTCCATCCATTGAAGAATATGCTCTATTGTAGGGCTAACCAGTGTTTAAAATAGAGATTAGCCCCTCTTTCCCATTAATTTGCTCCCCTTCAGCTAATGGCCCCCTCTTGGATTGTGCTCAAGCTCCGCCACTGCCCTCCGGCATAATGTGAACAAGAGATTGATGGTGGCAGCGGCGGCGGCCCGGAGAATCTAGGCGTCCGTCGGCGTGCGTGTGATCAGCTCATGTCTGGATCGTGTGCAGCCACCTCTTTTTTTTAAACGGAGGCGTATGATTTACCTCATCAATTTAATAAGGGGAGAATAGAGTTTTAAAAGGTGCCCACCAAGCAAGGCATGACAATTAGTCGCACAAAATAATAAACCCTACTTCTTTGAGTTGTCGCATGCATGCTTTCAGAACACCGACAGTTGCACACCTGCAGTCCATCTCTATGGGCTTGCCTTCCGCACCGCTACTCGCGTACACAACACCTCCCGGGCCCTGTTGACCCCGTGCACTCCACCATGACGCAGCTCCACGCGAACCACCGTGACTTGTAGAAAGTCTAGAAACATTGACGCGCGCGCCCAGGTACGGACGCTGGAGCCGGAGCCCCTACCAATGTGGGTATGAGTGTGTCAAGGAGGCCACGCTGGTCGTCCATGTTAACACGAGCGTTAGGAACATTCCAGAAACTAGAGCGAGGAGATGGCGTCAATAGCAACGGCCAAAGCACCAACGCATGACACGGTGTTCTCCTGGCCTGGCTCGTGTCTGACAGGTGGTGGAGCGACTAGCGATGTCCCCCGGCGCAGCCGTATAATGATGTGGTGGCGGCAGAAGCGCATGACTTGCGTGAGGCGCAAGCTCGAGAAGGTCAGGTGCACTGGCGCTCTTGCTTAGAGCATATCCACCCGTCCCCAGGAGCACTTTTTCATCGCATGTGGACGAAAAAAGTCCCACTCGTGCCCCCATGAGCTCGATTAGTGCCAGATTTGGCAAAAAATGAGCCGGCGACCCCAAGGAAAACGCAGGGAGCTTGAAAGGATCGAGAAGAGGTGTCTAGAGGGGGGTGAATAGACTCTTAACAAAGAAAACATTGTCGTTTTTATTTTCTACAAGTTAGGATAGAGTTTTAGCATAAGTTTAAACATCCATAATACATTCAAGCAAGCATGGCAAGAGTATATGAGCAGCGGAAAGTAAAGCATGCAATTTGCAAGAAAGTAAAGGGATGGTATTGGAGTGTGCAAACGCAATTGGAGACACGGAGATTTTTGGCGTGGTTCCGATAGGTGGTGCTATCGTACATCCATGTTAATGGAGACTTCAACCCATGAAGGGTAACAGTTGTGCAAGCCCATGGAGGGCTCCACCCACGAAGGGTCCACGAAGAAGCAACTTTGTCTATCCCACCATGGTCATCGCCCATGAAGGACTTGCCTCACTAGGTTAGATCTTCACAAAGTAGGCGATCTCCTTGCCTGTACAAACTCCTTGGTTCAACTCCACAATCTTGACGGAGGCTCCCAAGTGACACCTAACCAATCTAGGAGACACCACTCTCCAAAAGGTAATAGACGGTTGATAACCCACAAGTATAGGGGATCGCAACAGCTTTCGAGGGTAGAGTATTCAACCCAAATTTATTGATTTGACACAAGGGGAGCCAAAGAATATTCTCAAGTATTAGCAGCTGAGTTGTCAATTCAACCACACCAGGAAACTTAGTATCTGCAACAAAGTGTTTAGTAGCAAAGTAATATGATAGTGATGGTAATGGTAACAAAAGAGTAATGAAAGCAAAGTAATGTTTTTGGTATTTTGTAGTGATTGTAACAATAGCAACGGGAAAGTAAATAAGCGTAAACCAGTATATGGAAAGCTCGTAGGCATTGGATCAATGATGGATAATTATGCTGGATGCGGTTCATCATGTAATAGTCATAACATAGGGTGACACAGAACTAGCTCCAATTCGTCAATGTAATGTAGGCATGTAATCCGAATATAGTCATACGTGCTTATGGAAAAGAACTTGCATGACATCTTTTGTCCTACGCTCCCGTGGCAGCGGGGTCCTAATGGAAACTAAGGGATATTAAGGTCTCCTTTTAATAGAGAACCGGAACAAAGCATTAGCACATAGTGAATACATGAACTCCTCAAACTACGGTCATCACCGGTAAGTATCCCGATTATTGTCACTTCGGGGTTAACGGATCATAACACATAATAGGTGACTATAGCCTTGCAAGATAGGATCTAGAACTCTCATATATTGATGAAAACACAATAGGTTCAGATCTGAAATCATGGCACTCGGGCCCTAGTGACAACCATTAAGCATAGCAAAGTCATAGCAACATCAATCTCAGAACATAGTGGATACTAGGGATCAAACCCTAACAAAACTAACTCGATTACATGGTGAATCCCATCCAACCCATCATCGTCCAGCAATCCTACGATGGAATTACTCACGCACAGCGGTGAGCATCATGAAATTGGTGATGGAGGATGGTTGATGATGACAACGGCGACGAATCCCCCTCTTCGGAGCCCCGAACGGACTCCAGATCAGCCCTCCTGAGAGGTTTTAGGGCTTGGTGGCGGCTCCGTATCGTAAAACACGATGATTTCTTCTCTCTTATTTTTTTCTCCCGGAAAGCAGTTACATAGAGTTGGAGTTGGGGTCGGGGGGTCTCCAGGGGGCCCACGAGGTAGGGGGCGTGCCCTAGGGGGGCGCCCCCCACCCTCGTGAGAAGGGTATGGGCCCCTGGTCTTCATCTTTGGCGAGGATTTTTTATTATTTATTGTAAGATATCCCGTGGAGTTTCAGGTCATTCCGAGAACTTTTGTTTTCTGCACATAAAACAACATCATGGCAATTCTGCTGAAGACAGCGTCAGTCCGGGTTAGTTCCATTCAAATCATACAAGTTAGGGTCCAAAACAAGGGAAAAAGTGTTTGGAAAAGCAGATACGTTGGAGACGTATCAACTCCCCCAAGCTTAAACCCTTACTTATCCTCAAGCAATTCAGTTGACAAACTGAAAGAAATAAAGAAAAACTTTTACAAACTCTTTTTGCTCTTGTTGTAAATATGTCAAGCTAGCATTCAAGTTTTCAGCAAAGATTATAACTAACCACATTTGCAATAATTCTCAGGTCTCATGATTACTCATATCAATAGCATAATCAACTAGCAAGCCATAATAATAAAACTCGGATGACAACACTTTCTCAAAACAATCATAATACGATATAACAAGATGGTATCTCGCTAGCCCTTTCTGAGACCGCAAAACATAAACGCAGAGCACCTTTAAAGATCAAGGACTGACTAGACATTGTAATTCATGGTAAAAGAGATCCAATCATAGTCACACCCAATATAAATTAACAGTAATGAATGCAAATGACAGCTGCGCTCTCCATGTAGTGCTTTTAATAAGAGGGTGATGACTCAACATAAAAGTAAATGGATAGGCCCTTCGCAGAGGGAAGCAGGAATTTGTAGAGGTGCCAGAGCTCGGTTTTGAAATAGAGGTGAATAACATTTTGAGCGGTATACTTTCATTGTCAACATAACAACCAGGAGATGGCAATATCTTCCATGCTACACACATTATAGGCGGTTCCCAAACAAAATGGTAAAGTTTATACTCCCCTCCACCAACAAACATCAATCCATGGCTTGCTCGAAACAACGAGTGCCTCCAACATACATCAGGTCCCAGGGGGAGTTCTGTTTGCAATTATTTTGATTTAGTTTGCATAAAGCATGGGACTGGGCATCCCGGTGACCAGCCCTTTATCTCGTGAGTGAGGAGCGGAGTTCAGTCCTCTTGAGAATAACCCGCCTAACATGGAAGATACAGACAGCCCTAGATGATACATGAGCTATCCGAGAATAACTTAGGAAGGTATAGTGGACTCATGTGGAATAACTTAGGGGTTTAAGGAGTTTGGATGCACAAGCAGTATTCCCACTTAGTACAGGTGAAGGCTAGCAAAAGACTGGGAAGCGACCAACTAGAGAGCGACAACAGTCATGTACATGCATTAAAATTAATAAACATTGGATGCAAGCATGAGTAGGATATAATCCGCCATGAACATAAATATCGTGAAGGCTATGTTGATTTGTTTCAACTACATGCGTGAACATGTGCCAAGTCAAGTCACTTAAATCATTCAGAGGAGGATACCACCCTATCATACCACATCATAACCATTTTAATAGCATGTTGGCACGTAAGGTAAACCATTATAATTCATAGCTAATCAAGCATGGCACAAGCAACTATGATCTCTTATTGTCATTGCAAACATGTTTATTCATAACAAGCTGAATCAAGAACGATGAACTCATCTTATTTACAAAAACAAAAGAGGTCGAGTTCGTACCAACTTTTCTCATCTCAGTCAGTCCATCATATATCATGATAATTGCCTTTCACTTGCACGACCGAACGATGTGAATAATAATAAGAGTGCACGTGTATTGGACTAAGCTGGAATCTGCGAGCAATCAATAAACAGGAGAAGACAAGGCAATATGGGCTCTTTTGTCAGATAAACAATAATGCATAAAAGAGCCATTTCAACAATTTAATCATGGTCTTCTCCTACTAACCCCCAAAGAAAGGAAAGAAATAAAACTATTTACACGGGAAAGCTCCCAACAAGCAAAAGAAGAACAGGAAATATTTTGGGGTTTTCATTTTAATTACTACTGCAAGCATGGAAAGTAAATTAATTAAAAGCTACAACTATTTTTTTTTTCTTAAGGTTTATTAAACACACAAGAAGAAAGCATGAAAATGAAATTAAACTAGCATGGATGATACAATGAAAAAGTATGAGCACCGACATTTAGCAATGAGTGTGTGTGAACATAAATGTAATGTCGGTGAAAAATACGTACTCCCCCAAGCTTAGGATTTTGGCCTAAGTTGGTCTATGGCCACGGCTGGCCTGGCGAATATCCATAATAATAGTTGTTGGGGTCATACTGTGATGCAGCAACTATCGCTTCCTGGGCTGCAGTGTGGCGACGAGCGGCCTCCGCTCTCCTCTCGTACTCATCTGCCTCCTCTCTGGTAATAGTATATCCTCCTCTTGCCTGATATCAAAGAAAGCAGGAGCAGGGAGAGTAATATGGACAGCACGGCGTCTGTCAAAGATTAGTCGATACTGGAGAGGTGATTCGGTCCTCTCGACAAAATGGTGGGAAACCTTAGAATCAAAATCTAAATAAGCAGGAGGCAACTCCCTGTCTCCTTCACGAACATCTATCTCAAGAAATTTAGCTAAGCGGGTTGCATAAATTCCTTTAAAGAAATCTCCATTATGTCTATTATGATGCAACCTACGAGCTACAATGGCTCCCATATGATAAGATTGGTCTCCTGACACCGCACTCCTGAGAATGCTAAGTTCAGGGACACACATGTGACATGCTTCATCCTTAGCATTTATGCACCTACCTATGAAGAGAGCAAAATAATGTATAGCAGGAAAGTGAATGCTCCCTATGGTAGCTTGCGTTATATCTCTAGATTCCCCTACAGTTATACTAGCAAGAAAGTTTCTAAATTCAGATTTAGGGGGATCCCTAACACTACCCCATTGTGGAAGTTTGCAAGCAAAAGTGAAATCCTCTAAGTCCATGGTATAAGATTTGTCATAAAGATCAAACATGACTGAAGGAGAATTACGTGAAGATGAATACTCAAACCTCCTCACAAAAGAGCTTGTGAGCTCATGATACCGGGGGCATTTGTCTACCTCAAAGTCCTCAAGATCGGCATTACGCAAATATGCGTTAAATTCTTCTTTAATTCCCACTCGATCCATAAAATTTTCAGAAGGCCACTCACAAGGACGCACTGGAGCGTCTCTTGGTGGCTCTTCGTCAGCATCACGCATTGCAAGCCTGGGTCCTTGCTTCTTTGAAGAACCACCTTGGAACATTTTCCTAAACATATTTCTTCCTCTAGAAAATTCTGAAAATTTTTAGTAACTTCAAAATAAAAGTAAACCAAACTCAATAATATTGATAGCAACTACTCCTACAAGTGCCTAGAGCCTATATCATGCATCAAAACTACTTTTGACCATATAAATTTGACATGCAAGCTCAAGAACAGGGTCACCTAAGCAGCAAAAAATTGCAATGAATAAAGCGCTAGAACAAAAACTAATTGGACCAATGGAGGAGTCACATACCAAGGAACAATCTCCCCAAGCAGTTTTGTGAGAGGTGCTTTGAGAAAGGAGATCAAAAATGGCAGCAAAACGAGCTTGGACTCGGGTTTGAGCTAGTTTTTCGTGTTTGGGGGAGGAAGAAGGAGTGTGTGGGTGAAAGAATAAGTGGAGGAGGGCCACCATGGGCCCACGAGGCAGGGGGCGCGCCCTAGGGGGGTGGGCGCGCCCTCCACCCTCGTGGCAAGGTGGTTGGCCCCCCTGGTGTGTTCTTTGTTCCATAAATCCTCAAATATTCTATAAAAAATCATGTTTAATTTTCAGGGCATTTGGAGAACTTTTATTTTCAAGGTATTCTTATATTGCGCGGATAATCAGATAACAGACAGAAAATTATTTATTTTTATTTTATTTCAACTAAATAACAGAAAGTATAGAGAGGGTACAGAGGGTTGTGCTTCTAGTTTCATCCATCTCATGCTCGTCAAAAGGAATCCACTAACAAAGTTGATCAAGTCTTCTTAACTGTTGGAAATATGCCCTAGAGGCAATAATAAATTGGTTATTATTATATTTCCTTGTTCATGATAATCGTTTATTATCCATGCTAGAATTGTATTGATAGGAAACTCAGATACATGTGTGGATACATAGACAACACCATGTCCCTAGTAAGCCTCTAGTTAACTAGCTCGTTGATCAATAGATGGTTACGGTTTCCTGACCATGGACATCGGATGCCATTGATAACGGGATCACATCATTGGGAGAATGATGTGATGGACAAGACCCAATCCTAAGCCTAGCACAAAGATCGTGTAGTTCGTATGCTAAAGCTTTTCTAAATGTCAAGTATCATTTCCTTAGACCATGAGATTGTGCAACTCCCGGATACCGTAGGAATGCTTTGGGTGTGCCAAACGTCACAACGTAACTGGGTGGCTATAAAGGTGCACTACGGGTATCTCCGAAAGTGTCTGTTGGGTTGGCATGAATCGAGACTGGGATTTGTCACTCCGTGTGATGGAGAGGTATCTCTGGGCCCACTCGGTAGGACATCATCATAATGTGCACAATGTGACCAAGGAGTTGATCACGGGATGATGTGTTACGGAACGAGTAAAGAGACTTGCCGGTAACGAGATTGAACAAGGTATCGGATACCGACGATCGAATCTCGGGCAAGTACAATACCGCTGGACAAAGGGAATTGAATACGGGATTGATTGAATCCTCGACATCGTGGTTCATCCGATGAGATCATCGTGGAACATGTGGGAGCCAACATGGGTATCCAGATCCCGCTGTTGGTTATTGACCGGAGAGTCGTCTCGGTCATGTCTGCATGTCTCCCGAACCCGTAGGGTCTACACACTTAAGGTTCGGTGACGCTAGGGTTGTAGAGATATTAGTATGCGGTAACCCGAAAGTTGTTCGGAGTCCCGGATGAGATCCCGGACGTCACGAGGAGTTCCGGAATGGTCCGGAGGTAAAGATTTATATATGGGAAGTCCTATTTTGGCCACCGGAAAATGTTCGGGATTTTTCGGTATTGTACCGGGAAGGTTCTAGAAGGTTCCGGAGTGGGGCCCACCTGCATGGGGGGACCCACATGAACGTGGGTAGTGGGGGCAAGGCCCCACACCCCTGGTCAAGGCGCACCAAGATCCCCCCTTAGAAGGAATAAGATCATATCCCGAAGGGATAAGATCAAGATCCCTAAAAAGGGGGGATAACAATCGGTGGGGAAGGGAAATGATGGGATTTCTTTCCCCCACCTTTGCCAACGCCCCAATGGACTTGGAGGGCAAGAAACCAGCCCCCTCCACCCCTATATATAGTGGGGAGGCGCATGGGAGCCGCACCCTAGCCCCTGGCGCCTCCCTCTCCCCTCGTAACACCTCTCCCTCTCGCTGAGCTTGGCGAAGCCCTGCCGAGATCCCCGCTGCTTCCACCACCACGCCGTCGTGCTGCTGGATCTCCATCAACCTCTCCTTCCCCCTTGCTGGATCAAGAAGGAGGAGACGTCTTCCCCAACCGTACGTGTGTTGAACGCGGAGGTGCCGTCCGTTCGGCGCTCGGTCATCGGTGATTTGGATCACGACGAGTACGACTCCATCAACCCCGTTCTCTTGAACGCTTCCGCTCGCGATCTACAAGGGTATGTAGATGCACTCCTCTCTCTCGTTGCTAGATGACTCCATAGATTGATCTTGGTGATGCGTAGAAAATTTTAAAATTCTGCTACGTTCCCCAACAGTGGCATCATGAGCTAGGTCTATGCGTAGTTTCTATGCACGAGTAGAACACAAAGTAGTTGTGGGCGTCGATTTTGTCAATTTACTTGCCGTTACTAGTCTTATCTTGATTCGGCGGCATCGTGGGATGAAGCGGCCCGGACCGACCTTACACGTACACTTACGTGAGACAGGTTCCACCGACTGACATGCACTAGTTGCATAAGGTGGCTAGCGGGTGTCTGTCTCTCCCACTTTAGTCGGATCGGATTCGATGAAAAGGGTCCTTATGAAGGGTAAATAGAAATTGGCATATCACGTTGTGGTTTTTGCGTAGGTAAGAAACGTTCTTGCTAAGAAACCTATAGCAGCCACGTAAAAATTTGCAACAACAATTAGAGGACGTCTAACTTGTTTTTGCAGCATATGCCGTGTGATGTGATATGGCCAAAAGGATGTGATGAATGATATATGTGATGTATGAGATTGATCATGTTCTTGTAATAGGAATCACGACTTGCATGTCGATGAGTATGACAACCGGCAGGAGCCATAGGAGTTGTCTTAATTTATTTATGACCTGCGTGTCAACATAAACGTCATGTATTTACTTTACTTTATTGCTAAACCGTTAGCCATAGTAGTAGAAGTAATAGATGACGAGACAACTTCATGAAGACACGATGATGGAGATCATGATGATGGAGATCATGGTGTCATGCCGGTGACGATGATGATCATGGCGCCCCGAAGATGGAGATCAAAAGGAGCAAAATGATATTGGCCATATCATGTCACTATTTGATTGCATGTGATGTTTATCATGTTTTACATCTTATTTGCTTAGAACGACGGTAGCTAAAATAAGATGATCCCTCGCAATAATTTCAAGAAAAGTGTTCCCCCTAACTGTGCACCGTTGCGAAGGTTCGTTGTTTCGAAGCACCACGTGATGATCGGGTGTGATAGATTCTAACGTTCGAATACAACGGGTGTAAGCCAGATTTACACACGCAATACACTTAGGTTGACTTGACGAGCCTAGCATGTACAGACATGGCCTCGGAACGCGGAAGACCGAAAGGTCGAACATGAGTCGTATAGAAGATACGATCAACATGAAGATGTTCACCGATGATGACTAGTCCGTCTCACGTGATGATCGGACACGGCCTAGTTGAATCGGATCATGTATCACTTAGATGACTAGAGGGATGTCTATCTAAGTGGGAGTTCATTAAATAATCAGATGAACTTAATTATCATGAACATAGTCAAAAGGACTTTGCAAATTATGTCGTAGCTTACGCATTAGTTCTACTGTTTTAGATATGTTCCTAGAGAAAATTTAGTTGAAAGTTGATAGTAGCAATTATGCGGACTGGGTCCGTAAACAGAGGATTGTCCTCATTGCTGCGCAGAAGGATTATGTCCTTAATGCACCGCTCAGTGAGCTGACCCTCGAACGTCGGTTTTGGATGTTGCAAACATCTGACATACACATTTTGATGACGACATGATAGTTCAGTGCGTAATGCTAAATGGTTTAGAATTGAGGCACCAAAGACGTTTTTGAAACATCGCAGAACATATGAGATGTTCCAAGGACTGAAATTGGGATTTCAGGCTAGTGCCCACGTTAAGAGGTATGAGACCTTTGACAAGTTTCTTAAGCCTGCACACTAAGGAGAAAAGCTCAATCGTTGAGCATGTGCTCAGATTGTATGAGTACTACAATCGCTTGAATCGAGTGGGAGTTGATCTTCCAGATGAGATAGTGATGGTTCTCCAAAGTCATTGCCACCAAGCTACTAGAGCTCCGTGATGAACTATAACATATCAGGGATAGATATGATGATCCTTGAGCTATTCGCGACACCGCGAAAGTTGAAATCAAATAGGAGCATCAATTGTTGATGGTTAGTAAAACCACTAGTTTCAAGAAGGGCAAGGGCAAGAAAGGGATACTTCATGAAACGACAAATCAGTTGCTGCTCTAGTGAAGAAACCCAAAGTTGAACCCAAGCCCGAGACTAAGTGCTTCTGTAATAAGGGGAACGGTCACTGAAGCAGAACCACCCTAGATACTTGGTAGATGAGAAGGCTGGCAAGGTTGAAAGAAGTATGTATTGGACATACATTATATTAAATGTGTACTTTACTAGTACTCCTAGCAGTAGCAGGGTATTAGATACCGGTTCGGTTGCTAAGTGTTGGTAACTCGAAATGAAAGGCTACAGAATAAACGGAGACTAGTCAAAGGTGAGACGATGATATGTGTTGGAAGTGTTTCCAAGGTTGATGTGATCAAGCATCGCACGCTCCGTTTACCATCGGGATTGGTGTTAAACCTAATAATTGTTATTTGGTGTTTGCGTTGAGCATAGACATGATTGGATTATGTTTATCGCAATACGGTTATTCATTTAAGGAGAATAATGGTTACTCTGTTTATTTGAATAATACCTTCAATGGTCTTGCACCTAAAATGAATGGTTTATCGAATCCCGATCGTAGTGATACACATGTTCATGCCAAAAGATATAAGATAGTAATGATAGTACCACATACTTGTGGCACTGCAATTTTAGTCACAATGGTATAAAACGCATGAAGAAGCTCCATGTTGATGGATCTTTGGACTCGCTTGATTTTGAATCACTTGAGACATGCAAATCATACCACATGAGCAAGATGACTGAAAGGCCTCGTTTTCAGTAAGATGGAACAAGAAAGCAACTTGTTGGAAGTAATACATCTTGATGTGTGCAGTCCAATGAGTGCTGAGGCATGTAGTGGATATCGTTATATTCTTACTTCACAGATGATTTGAGTAGATGCTAAGTATATTTACTTGATGAATCACGAGTCTGAATTATTGAAAGGTTCAAGTAATTTCAGGGTGAAGTTGAAGATCGTCGTGACAAGAGGATAAATATCTATGATATGATCATAGAGATGAATATCTGAATTACGAGTTTGGCACAGAATTAAGACATTGTGGAAATTGTTTCACAACTAATACAGCCTGGAACACCATAGTGTGATGGTGTGTCCGAACATCATAACTGCACCCTATTGGATATGATGCATACCATGATGTCTCTTATCGAATTACCACGATAGTTTATGGGTTAGGCATTAGAGACAACCACATTCACTTTAAATAGGGCACCACGTAATTCCGATGAGATGACACCGTATGAACTATGGTTTAGAGAAACCTAAGCTGTCATTTCTTAAAAGTTTGGGGCTGCAACGCTTATGTGAAAAAGTTTCAGGCTGATAAGCTCGAACCCAAAGCGGATAAATGCATCTTCATAGAGTACCCAAAACAGTTGGGTATACCTCCTGTCTCAGATCCGAAAGCAATAGGGATTGTTTCTAGAATCGGGTCCTTTCTCGAGGAAAAGTTTCTCTCGAAAGAATTGAGTGGGAGGATGGTGGAGACTTGATGAGGTTATTGAACCGTCACTTCAACCAGTGTATAGCAGGGCACAGGGAGTTGTTCCTGTGGCACCTACACCAATTGAAGTGGAAGCTTATGATAGTGATCATGAAACTTCGGATCAAGTCACTACCAAACCTCGTAGGACGACAAGGATGCGTACTACTTCAGAGTGGTACGTAATCCTGTCTTGGAAGTCATGTTGCTAGACAACAATGAACCTACGAGCTATGGAGAAGCGATGGTGGGCCCGGATTCCGAAAATTGGCTCGAGGCCATAAAATCCGAGAGAGGATCCATGTATGAAAACAAAGTGTAGACTTTGGAAGAACTGCTTGATGGTCATAAGGCTGTTGGGTACATATGGATTTTAAAAGAAAGACGGACAATGGTGGTAAGTATCACCATTAAGAAAGCTCGACTTGTCGTTAAGATGTTTTCCGACAAGTTCAAGGAGTTGACTACGATGAGACTTTCTCACTCGTAGCGATGCTAAGAGTCTGTTGGAATTATGTTAGCAGTTACTGCATTGTTTATGAAATCTTGCAGATACGATGTCAAAATATTGTTTCCTTGACGATTTTCTTGAGGAAAGGTTGTATGTGATACAACCAGAAGGTTTTGTCAGTCCTGAAAAATGCTAACAAGTATGCAAAGCTCCAGCAATCCTTCTAAGGACTGGAGTAAGCATCTCGGAGTTGGAATGTACGCTTTGATGAGATGATCAAAGCTTTTGGGTTTATACAAAGTTTATGAGAAACTTGTATTTCCAAAGAAGTGAGTGGGAGCACTATAGAATTTCTGATGAGTATATGTTGTTGACATATTGTTGATCAGAAATGATGTAGAATTTCTGGAAAGCATATAGGGTTATTTGAAAAGTGTTTTTCAATGGAAAACCTGGATTAAGCTACTTGAACATTGAGCATCAAGATCTATAAGGATAGATCAAAACGCTTAATGGTACTTTCAAATGAGCACATACCTTGACATGATCTTGAAGGTGTTCAAGATGGATCAGTCAAAGAAGGAGTTCTTGCCTGAGTTGTAAGGTATGAAGTTATGAAGTTAAAGCTCGACCACGGCAGGAGAAAGAGGAAGGACGAAGGTCGTCCCCTATGCTTTTGTCATAGGCTCTATACGGTATGCCATGCTGAGTACCGCACCTGATGTGTGCCTTGCCACATGTCTGGCAAGAGGGTACAAAGGTGATCTAGGAGTAGATCACCAGATAGCGGTCAAAATTATCCTTAGAGGAATAAGGATATGTTTCTCGGTTATGGAGGTGATAAAGAGTTCGACGTAAAGAGTTACATCGATGCAAGCTTAACACCTATCCGGATAGCTCTGAGTAGAGATACCGGATACGTATAATGGAGCAACAATTTAGAATAGCTCCAAGTAGAACAGTTATTTGAAATGGCTCCAAATATAGCATAGAGATTTGCGAAGTACATACGGATCTGAATGTTGCAGACCCGTTGACTAAAACCTCTCTCACAAGCATAACATGATCAAACCCAGAACTCATTGAGTGTTAATCACATAGTGATGTGAACTAGATTATTGACTCTAGTAAACTCTTTGGATGTTGGTCACATGGCGATGTGACCTGTGAGTGTTAATCACATGGCGATGTGAACTAGATTATTGACTCTAGTGCAAGTGGGAGACTGTTGGAAATATGCCCTAGAGGCAATAATAAATTGGTTATTATTATATTTCCTTGTTCATGATAATCGTTTATTATCCATGCTAGAATTGTATTGATAGGAAACTCAGATACATGTGTGGATACATAGACAACACCATGTCCCTAGTAAGCCTCTAGTTAACTAGCTCGTTGATCAATAGATGGTTACGGTTTCCTGACCATGGACATTGGATGTCGTTGATAACGGGATCACATCATTAGGAGAATGATGTGATGGACAAGACCCAATCCTAAGCCTAGCACAAAGATCGTGTAGTTCGTATGCTAAAGCTTTTCTAAATGTCAAGTATCATTTCCTTAGACCATGAGATTGTGCAACTCCCGGATACCGTAGGAATGCTTTGGGTGTGCCAAACGTCACAACGTAACTGGGTGGCTATAAAGGTGCACTACGGGTATCTCCGAAAGTGTCTGTTGGGTTGGCACGAATCGAGACTGGGATTTGTCACTCCGTGTGACGGAGAGGTATCTCTGGGCCCACTCGGTAGGACATCATCATAATGTGCACAATGTGACCAAGGAGTTGATCACGGGATGATGTGTTACGGAACGAGTAAAGAGACTTGCCGGTAACGAGATTGAACAAGGTATCGGATACCGACGATCGAATCTCGGGCAAGTACAATACCGCTGGACAAAGGGAATTGAATACGGGATTGATTGAATCCTCGACATCGTGGTTCATCCGATGAGATCATCGTGGAACATGTGGGAGCCAACATGGGTATCCAGATCCCGCTGTTGGTTATTGACCGGAGAGTCGTCTCGGTCATGTCTGCATGTCTCCCGAACCCGTAGGGTCTACACACTTAAGGTTCGGTGACGCTAGGGTTGTAGAGATATTAGTATGCGGTAACCCGAAAGTTGTTCGGAGTCCCGGATGAGATCCCGGACGTCACGAGGAGTTCCGGAATGGTCCGGAGGTAAAGATTTATATATGGGAAGTCCTATTTTGGCCACCGGAAAATGTTCGGGATTTTTCGGTATTGTACCGGGAAGGTTCTAGAAGGTTCCGGAGTGGGGCCCACCTGCATGGGGGGACCCACATGAACGTGGGTAGTGGGGGCAAGGCCCCACACCCCTGGTCAAGGCGCACCAAGATCCCCCCTTAGAAGGAATAAGATCATATCCCGAAGGGATAAGATCAAGATCCCTAAAAAGGGGGGATAACAATCGATGGGGAAGGGAAATGATGGGATTTCTTTCCCCCACCTTTGCCAACGCCCCAATGGACTTGGAGGGCAATAAACCAGCCCCCTCCACCCCTATATATAGTGGGGAGGCGCATGGGAGCCGCACCCTAGCCCCTGGCGCCTCCCTCTCCCCTCGTAACACCTCTCCCTCTTGCTGAGCTTGGCAAAGCCCTGCCGAGATCCCCGTTGCTTCCACCACCACGCCGTCGTGCTGCTGGATCTCCATCAACCTCTCCTTCCCCCTTGCTGGATCAAGAAGGAGGAGACGTCTTCCCCAATCGTACGTGTGTTGAACACGGAGGTGTCGTCCGTTTGGCGCTCGGTCATCGGTGATTTGGATCACGACGAGTACGACTCCATCAACCCCGTTCTCTTGAACGCTTCCGCTCGCGATCTACAAGGGTATGTAGATGCACTCCTCTCTCTTGTTGCTAGATGACTCCATAGATTGATCTTGGTGATGCGTAGAAAATTTTAAAATTCTGCTACGTTCCCCAACATTAACAAACTCATTCCGATTAACATGAAACCGGAGAAATTTCAAATAACACTAGGTTACCTCAACGGGGATATGCACATCCCCAATAATAAGTATATCATATTTCTTCTTTACAGTAGGAAGAGGAAATTCAAAACCTCCAAATATAATCGATGGAATTTTTTCGATAGAATTGATACTACGAACTTGAGGTTGTTTCCTCGGAAAGTGTACCGTATGCTCATTACCATTAACATGAAAAGTGACATTGCCTTTGTTGCAAACAATAACAGCCCCTGCAGTATTAAGAAAAGGTCTTCCAATAATAATAGACATACTATCGTTCGCGGGAATATCAAGAATAACAAAGTCCGTTAAAATAGTAACGTTTGCAACCACAACAGGCACATCCTCACAAATACCGACAGGTATAGCAGTTGATTTATCAGCCATTTGCAAAGATATTTCAGTAGGTGTCAACTTATTCAAGTCAAGTCTACGATATAAAGAGAGAGGCATAACACTAACACCGGCTCCAAGATCACATAAAGCAGTTTTAACATAGTTTCTTTTAATGGAGCATGGTATAGTAGGTACTCCTGGATCTCCAAGTTTCTTTGGTATTCCACCCTTAAAAGTATAATTAGCAAGCATGGTGGAAATTTCAGCTTCTAGTATCTTTCTTTTATTTGTAATAATATCTTTCATGTGCTTAGCATAAGGATTGGTTTTGAGCATATCAGTTAATCGCATACGTAAAAAGATAGGTCTAATCATTTCAGCAAAGCGCTCAAAATCCTCATCGTCCTTTTTCTTGGATGGTTTGGGAGGAAAAGGCATGGGTTTCTGAACCAAAGGCTCTCTTTCTTTACCATGTTTCCTAGCAACAAAGTCTTTCTTATCATAACGTTGATTCTTTGATTGTGGGTTATCAAGATCAACAGCAGGTTCAATTTCTACATCATTATCATTACTGGGTTGAGCATCATTATGAACATCATCATTAACATTTTCATTAGGTTCATGTTCATTGCCAGATTGAGTTTCAACATCAGAAATAGAAATATCATTTGGATTATCAGGTGGTTCAGCAATAGGTTCACTAGAGGTTTGCACAGTTCTATCATTTTTCTTTTTCTTCTTTTTAGAAGAACTAGGTGCATCAATATTATTTCTTTGAGAATCTTGCTCAATTCTCTTAGGGTGGCCTTCAGGATACAAAGGTTCCTGAGTCATTCTACCAGTTCTAGTAGCCACTTTAACAGCATAATCATTTTTCTTACTAATCATCTCATTGAGCAATTCTTTTTGAGCTTTAAGTACTTGTTCTACTTGAGTGCTAACCATAGAAGTATGTTTGCTAACAAGTTTAATTTCACCTCTAATATTAGCTATATAATCACCCAAGTATTTAATCATATCAGCATCTTGTTTTAATTGTCTACCAAAATAAGCATTGAAGTCTTCTTGTTTAAACATAAAATTATCAAACTCATCCAAGCATTGACTAGCAATTTTAGTAGGAGGGATTTCAGCTTTATCATATCTATAGAGAGAATTTACCTTTACTACCTGTGTCGGGTTATCGAGGTCTAGAGGTTCTTCAATAAATAAAGGATTAAGATCATATGTTTCTTCAACAGACGGTAAATTAAGACCATGTATTTCTTCAATAGGAGGTAAATTCTTAACATCTTCAGCTTTAATACCTTTTTCTTTCATAGATTTCTTTGCCTCTTGCATATCTTCAGGACTGAGAAATAGAATACCTCTCTTCTTCGGAGTTGGTTTAGGAATAGGATCATTAATTGGAGCAGGAGCTAGCCCAGGAGCTGGCTTCGGAGGTGTCCAATTATTTTCATTTGTCAACATATTATTCAATAAGATTTCTGCTTCATCCAGTGTTCTTTCCCTGAAAAGAGAACCAGCACAACTATCTAGGTAATCTCTGGAAGCATCGGTTAGTCCATTATAAAAGATATCAAGTATTTCATTTTTCTTAAGAGGATGATCAGGCAAAGCATTAAGTAACTGAGAAGCCTCCCCCAAGCTTGTGGGAGACTCTCTTCTTTAATTTGCACAAAGTTGTATATTTCCTTTAAAGCAGCTTGTTTCTTATGAGCATGGAAATATTTAGCAGAGAAGTAATAAATTATATCCTGGGGACTACGCACACAACCAGGATCAAGAGAATTAAACCATATCTTAGCATCACCCTTTAATGAGAACGGAAATAATTTAAGGATATAAAAGTAGCGAGATCTCTCGTCATTAGTGAACAGGGTGGCTATATCATTTAATTTAGTAAGATGTGCTACAACAGTTTCAGATTCATAGCCATGAAAAGGATCGGATTCAACCAAAGTAATTATATCAGGATCAACAGAGAATTCATAATCCTTATCAGCAACACAGATAGGTGAAGTAGCAAAAGCAGGGTCAGGTCTCATCCTAGCATTTAGAGATTGCTTATTCCATTTAGCTAATAACCTTTTGAGTTCATATCTATCTCTGCAAGCTAAAATAGCTAAAGAAGCATCTTGATCAAATAAATAACCCTCAGGAATAACAAGTGATTCTTCATCATCACTTTCATCTTCATAATCGGATTCAATATTTTCAATCTCTCTAGCCCTAGCAAGTCGTTCCTCGAGAAAATCACTAAGTGGCATAGTAGTATCAGGCATATAGGTAGTTTCATCATAAGTATCATGTATAGCATAAGTAGCATCATCAATAACATGCGACATATCAGAACGAATAGCAGAAGCAGGTTTAGGTGTCGCAAGCTTACTCATAACAGAAGGTGAATCAAGTGCAGAGCTAGATGGCAGTTCCTTACATCCCCTCGTAGTTGAGGGATAAATTGCTGTCTTAGCGTCTTTCAAATTCTTCATGGTGTCCAGCAGATATAAATCCCAAGTGACTCAAAAGAATAGAGCTATGCTCCCCGGTAATGGCGCCAGAAATTAGTCTTGATAACCCACAAGTATAGGGGATCGCAACAGCTTTCGAGGGTAGAGTATTCAACCCAAATTTATTGATTCGACACAAGGGGAGCCAAAGAATATTCTCAAGTATTAGTGGCTGAGTTGTCAATTCAAGCACACCTGGAAACTTAGTATCTGCAGCAAAGTGTTTAGTAGCAAAGTAATATGATAGTGATGGTAACGGTAACAAAAGAGTAATGAAAGCAAAGTAATATTTTTGGTATTTTGTAGTGATTGTAACAATAGCAACGGGAAAGTAAATAAGCGTAAACCAGTATATGGAAAGCTCGTAGGCATTGGATCAATGATGGATAATTATGACGGATGCGGTTCATCATGTAACAGTCATAACATAGGGTGACACAGAATTAGCTCCAATTCGTCAATGTAATGTAGCATGTATTCCAAATATAGTCATGCGTGCTTATGGAAAAGAACTTGCATGACATCTTTTGTCCTACCCTCCCGTGGCAGCGGGGTCCTAATGTAAACTAAGGGATATTAAGGCCTCCTTTTAATAGAGAACCGGAACAAAGCATTAGCACATAGTGAATACATGAACTCCTCAAACTATGGTCATCACCGGTAGGTATCCCGATTATTGTCACTTCGGGGTTAACGGATCATAACACATGATAGGTGACTATAGACTTGCAAGATAGGATCTAGAACTCTCATATATTGATGAAAACATAATAGGTTCAGATCTAAAATCATGGCACTCGGGCCCTAGTGACAAGCATTAATCATAGCAAAGTCATAGCAACATCAATCTCAGAACATAGTGGATACTAGGGATCAAACCCTAACAAAACTAACTCGATTACATGGTGAATCTCATCCAACCCAACACCGTCCAACAAGCCTACGATGGAATTACTCACGCACGATGGTGAGCATCATGAAATTGGTGATGGAGGATGGTTGATGATGACGACGGCGACGAATCCCCCTCTTCGGAGCCCCGAATGGACTTCAAATTAGCCCTCCCGAGAGGTTTTAGGGCTTGGCGGTGGCTCTGTATTGTAAAACGCGATGATTTCTTTCTCTTTTTTTCTCCCTGAAAGCAGTTATATAGAGTTGGAGTTGGGGTCGGGGGGTCTCCAGGGGGCCCACGAGGTAGGGGCGCGCCCTGGGGGGGGCGCCCCCCACCCTCGTGAGAAGGGTGTGGGCCCCCTGGTCTTCATCTTTGGCGAGGATTTTTTATTATTTATTGTAAGATATCCCGTGGAGTTTCAGGTCATTCCGAGAACTTTTGTTTTCTGCACATAAAACAACATCATGGCAATTCTGCTGAAAACAGCTGATACGTCTCCAACGTATCTATAATTTTTGATTGCTCCATGCTATATTATCTACTGTTTTGGACTATATTGGGCTTTATTTTCCACTTTTATATTATTTTTGGGACTAACCTATTAACCGGAGGCCCAGCCCAGAATTGCTGTTTTTTGCCTATTTCAGTGTTTCGAAGAAATGGAATATCAAACGGAGTCCAAACGGAATAAACCTTTCTGGAATGTGATTTTCTTCCCAAATACGACCCAGGAGACTTGTACCCTACAACAAGGAAGCTTCGAGGTGGGCACGAGGTAGGGGGCGCGCCCTATACCCCCAGGCATGCCCCCCACCCTCGTGGGCCCACCGAAGCTCCACCGACGTACTTCTTCCTCCTATATATACCTACGTACCCCCAAACGAATAGATACGGAGCCAAAAACCTAATTCCACCGCCGCAACTTTCTGTATCCACGAGATCCCATCTTGGGGCATGTTTCGGAGCTCCGCCGGAGAGGGCCATCATCACGGAGGGCTTCTACATCATCATAGCCTCTCCGATGAAGTGTGAGTAGTTTACCTCAGAGCTTCGGGTCCATAGTTATTAGCTAGATGGCTTCTTCTCTCTTTTTGGATCTCAATACAAAGTTCTCCCCCTCTCTTGTGGAGATCTATTCGATGTAATCTTCTTCTTTTTTGCGGTGTGTTTGTTGAGACCGATGAATTGTGGGTTTATGATCAAGTCTATCTATGAATAATATTTGAATCTTCTCTGAATTCTTTTATGTATGATTAGTTATCTTTGCAAGTTTCTTTGAATTATCAGTTTGGTTTGGCCTACTAGATTGGTTTTTCTTGCCTTGGGAGAAGTGCTTAGCTTTGGGTTCGATCTTGCGGTGTCCTTTCCCAGTGCACTAGTAGAAAAGGGGGCAAAGGTCCACGCCGGGTCAGCCCATTAGTCCCGGTTCAGTCACGAACCGGGACTAATGTGAGCATTGGTCCCGGTTCGTGCGGCTAAGGCAGTAGTCCCGGTTCACCTGAGCCCTTTAGTCCCGGTTTGTGGCACGAACCGGGACTAAAGGGTGGGATGCCATTTAGTCCCGGTTTGTGTCTCAAACCGGGACTAAAGATTAGACCTTTAGTCCCGGTTTGAGACACAAACCAGGACTAAAGGGTGCAATGCCCTTTAGTCCCGGTTTGTGTCTCAAACCGGGACTAAAGGTCCCATTTTCAAACTCTAACCCCCCCCTAGTGGATCGCCTTTTTTGTTTCGAAAAAATCAAAAGAAAATGATAAAAACTTCAAAAAATAAAATCCTTCGAGAGGTAGTTATATTACTACATCTACTAGTTAGGAAAATTTAAAAACTTAAATTTGGACATGTTTTGCAAAAATGTAGGGAAAATGTAAAACGGCTATAACTTTTGCATACGATGTCGGGAAAAAATGTATAATATATCAATTTTTTCAGAACGAAAATCCGCTTCCGATTTTGACGGCCTACGGCCTATTTGCAAATTTTTAGAATCCTCAAATTCTAAAAGGAAAAAAAGTTATGCTCAAATTTCAGTTTTTTTGAATTTTTGTTAAATCTGCTCAAACTACTTATTCAAGAAGTATTAGCGTTATAAATAATTATTCAAGAATATTAGTTTTACTAAATAATTATTTCAGTTTTTTTGAATTTTGGTCAAATATGGTCAAACTGTGGTCAAATTGTGGTCAAACAATGGTCAAACTACTTATTCAAGAAATATTAGTGTTACTAAATAATTATTTCAGTTTTTTTGAATTTTGGTCAAATTTGGTCAAACTATGGTCAAACTAGGGTCAAACTACTTATTCAAGAAATATTAGTGTTACTAAATAATTATTGTTTTTTAGAACAATAGTTTCAAACTCAAACAGTGAAATGTGTGACTTCATGATCAAGCTAAATTCCTGAGGGTTAATAGGATTGACATCTTACTATTGTCAGGAAAACAACAAGTGCAGACTTGGAAACGAGGGAGAATAGAACCCGGAAGTTAAGCGTGCTCAGGCTGGAGTCGTGAGAGGATGGGTGACCGTTCGGGAAGTTAGATGATGAGGGGTGATTAGAGATTAAAGGTCAAATTGAGCAGTGATGAGGGGTGATTAGAGATTAGAGGTTAAAATAATTTAGAAATTTGAAATTCAAAAAAAATTCAAAAAAATTCAAAAAAGAAATTTCAAAAAAATCATAAAATTTCCTTTACTACCGGTTGGTGTTACCAACCGGGACTAAAGGTGGACCTCCAGGCAGCGGCCACGTGGAGGGCCTTTAGTCCCGGTTTGTATAAGAACCGGGACTAAAGGGGGAGGCTTTAGTACCGACCCTTTAGTCCCGGTTCCAGAACCGGGACTAAAGGCAGCAAGGCACGTATTGCATCGTTGCCATCGAGGATAACAAGATGGGGTTTATTTCATATTGCATCAATTTATCTCTCTACATCATGTCATCTTGCTTAAAGCGTTACTCTATTTTAACTTAATACTCTAGATGCATGCTGGATAGCGGTCGATGAGTGGAGTAATAGTAGTAGATGTAGAATCGTTTCGGTCTACTTGTCATGGACGTGATGCCTATATACATGATCATGCCTAGATATTCTCATAATTATGCTCAATTCTGTCAATTGCTCAACAGTAATTTGTTCACCCACTGTAGAATACTTATGCTCTTGAGAGAAGCCACTAGTGAAACCTATGACCCCCGAGTCTATTCTCATCATATCAATCTCCATCAGTTTAATCTTGCTTTGCTTTTTACTTTGCCTTTTACTTTTCACTTTGCATCTCTATACCAAAAATACCAAAAATATTATATCTATCAGGTCTCACTCTCGTAAGTGACCATGAAGGGATTTGACAACCCCTAATCGTGTTGGTTGCGAGTAGCTATCGTTTTGTGCAGGTACGAGGGACTTGAGCGTGGCCTCCTACTGGATTGATACCTTGGTTCTCAAAAACTAAGGGAAATACTTACGCTACTCTGCTGCATCATCCTTTCCTCTTCGGGGAAATCCAACGCAAGCTCAAGAGGTAGCAAGAAGAATTTTTGGCGCCGTTGCCGGGGAGTCTATGCAAAAAGTCAACATACCAAGTACCTATCACAATCCCTATCTCTCGCATTAGATTAGTTGCCATTTGCCTCTCGTTTTCCTCTCCCCCACTTCACCCTTGCCATTTTATTCGCCCTCTCTTTCTCAATCTCCTTCTCCTTCTTTTTCTCCATTTGGCGCCTTTTTCTCGCTTGCCTTGTCATCATGGCTAATCTTATCTCTTCTCCGTTATCTCCCGAGAATGAAGTCCTAAATTTTAAACAAAAGGAGGGAGAAAATCTGAAAGACGCTTGGTATAGAATTTGCAATGCTCAAAATAGATCTACCAGGAAGCAATCTACTTCAGACCTTCTTCGCAATTTTTATGTAGGTGCTAGTCCTTGGTATAGATATATCCTTGATACCAATACCGGGGGGAATTTCTTGGGTAGCCACACTTTTGATTCTTATAATGCTATGATAGATTTATTTGGCTCACCACCTCTTTTGGTTAATGGAACTATGTTAACTTTGGAGCATGTTATGCAAAGGCTTGAAATTATTGAAAACAAAGTTGCTACCATTGAATCAATTGATAAATAGATAAAAAGATCCATAATCAAATTACTCAATATGGATCTAAGGTAGGAATGACTTTGAAAAATATTAAGTAAAAGGAACCCATGGTTAATGAGAAAATAAATCTAGATTCCACTAGAATCGATAAACTTGAGGGTATCATACCAACTTAAGAACCGCTTTTTCTTCCGTAAAGAATCCTTCTAGTCCTCCCACTAAAATTACCAAGCTTATGTATGTTCCTAAGAATAAGGGTGAATCATCTAGTAAGGAAACTGCGGATCTTAAATCTATAAGCATTCATCCCGATATTTTTGCTATCATTAAGGAACCTTATGCTACGAATGAATTTTTTGATCGTGTGCCTAAAAGTTTTATAATTACTAGAAAGTAAGAAATTTCTAAGAAAGATATATGCCTCATTGAAGAATTGCCTACCAAAGATGGCAATACCTAGATCTATCCTCACTTTTATGCCTAGCTAGGTGCATTAAACGATAGCGCTTGTTGGGAGGCAACCCAATTTTATTTTTAGTTTTTTGTGTTTTTCTTCTGTTAGGGAATAAATAACCCATCTACCTTCTATTTGGATGTGTTTTTGTGTTTTAATTAGTGTTTGTGCCAAGTTAGACATATTAGATCTTCTTGGATGATAGTTATTTGATCTTGCTGTAATTTGCAGAAACTTTGCGTTCAGTGGCCGAATTGTTAAAAATCACCAGAACGTGATAAAATACTGATTCCAATTGCTGCTTATCAATAACAAATTGTCTAGGTCTTACAATTTTGGTAGATTGTTTGGAGTTCCAGAAGTTTGCGTTAGTTACAGATTACTACAGACTGTTCTGTTTTTGACAGATTCTATTTTTCATGTGTTGTTTGCTTATTTTGATGAATCTATGGTTAGTAAAATAGTTTATAATCCATAGAGAAGTTGTAATATAGTAGATTTAACACCAATATAAATAAAGAATGAGTTTATTACAGTACCTTGAAGTGGTCTTTTGTTTTCTTTCTCTAACGGAGCTCACAAGATTTCTATTGAGTTTTGTGTTGTGAAGATTTCAAGTTTTGGGTGAATTCTTGTGATGGATTATGGAACAAGGAGTGGCAAGAGCCTAAGCTTGGGGATGCCCATGGCACCCCCAAAATAATCCAAGGGCACCAAAAAGTCAAAGCTTGGGGATTCCCCAGAAGGCATCCCCTCTTTCGTCCACTTCCATCGGTAATTTACTTGGAGCTATATTTTTATTCACCAACATGATATGTGTTTTGCTTGGAGCGTCTTGTATTATTTGTGTCTTTGGTTGTTAGTGTGCCACAATCATCCTTGCTGTACACACCTTTTGAGAGAGCCATACATGAATTAGAATTTGATAGAATACTCTACGTGCTTCACTTATATCTTTTGAGCTAAGTAGTTTTGCTCTATGTGCTTCACTTATATCTTTTGAGCGCTATAATTTTGCTCTATGTGCTTCACTTAGATATTTTAGAGCACGGAGGTGGATTTGTTTAAAAGAAACTATTGATATCTCATGCTTCACTTAAATTATTTTGAGAGTCTTAATAGCATGGTAATTTGCTTAATAGTAACATGCTTGGTATTCAAGATTTGTGAAACTTTCTTTTGAGTGTGTTGAATACTAAGAAAAGTTGGATGCTTGATAATTGTTTTGAGATATGGAGGTAGTAATATCAAAGTCATGCTAGTAGAGTAATTGTGAATTTGAGAAGTGCTTGAGTTAAAAGTTTGCAAGTCCCGTAGCATGCACGTATGGTAAACGATATGCAACAAATTTGAAACATGAGGTGTTATTTGATTGTCCTCCTTATGAGTGGCGGTCGGGGACGAGCGATGGTCTTTTCCTACCAATCTATCCCCCTAGGAGCATGCACATAATACTTTGGTTTTTGATGGCTTGTAGATTTTCGCAATAAGTATATGAGTTCTTTATCACTAATGTTGAGTCCATGTATTATACGCACTCTCACACTTCCATCATTGCTAGCCTCTACAGTACCAGGTATTACCCTTTCTCACATCGAGAGTTGGTGCAAACTTCGCCGGTGCATCCAAACCCCGTGATATGATACGCTCTTTCACACATAAACCTCCTTATATCTTCCTCAAAACAGCTACCATACCTACCTATTATGGCATTTCCATAGCCATTCCGAGATATATTGCCATGCAACTTTCCACCATCCAGTTTATCATGACACATTCATCATTGTCATATTGCTTAGCATGATCATGTAGTTGACATAGTATTTGTGGCAAAGCCACTGTTCATAATGTTTTCATACTTGTCACTCTTGATTCATTGCATATCCCGGTACACCGCCGGAGGCATCCATATAGAGTCATACTTTGTTCTAGTATCGAGTTGTAATCATTGAGTTGTAAATAAATAGAAGTGTGATGATCATCATTCAATAGAGCATTGTCCCAAAAAAAAGAGAAAGGCCAAAGAAAAAAAATAAAAAATAAATAAAAAGGGGCAATGCTACTATCCTTTTTTCCACACTTGTGCTTCAAAGTAGCACCATGTTCTTCATATAGAGAATCTCTTGAGTTATCACTTTCATATACTAGTGGGAATTTTCATTATAGAACTTGGCTTGTATATTCCAGCAATGGGCCTCCTCAAGTGCCCTAGGTCTTCGTGAGCAAGCAAGTTGGATGCACACCCACTTAGTTTCTTTTGTTGAGCTTTCATACATGTATAGCTCTAGTGCATCCGTTGCATGGCAATCCCTACTCCTTGCATTAACATCAATTGATGGGCATCTCCATAGCCCATTGATTAGCCTCGTTGATGTGAGACTTTCTCCTTTTTGTCTTCTCCACATAACACCCATCATTATATTCTATTCCACCCATAGTGCTATATCCATGGCTCACGCTCATGTATTGCGTGAAAGTTTATGAGTTTGAAATTATTAAGGTATGAAACAATTGCTTGGCTTGTCATCGGGGTTGTGCATGATGAGAGCATTCTTGTGGATGAAAATGGAGCATGACTAAACTATATGATTTTGTAGGGATGAACTTTCTTTGGCCATGTTACTTTAAGAAAACATAATTGCTTTGTTGGTTTGCTTGAAGTATTATTATTCTCTATGCCAATATGAACTTTTGTCTTGAATCTTCCTAATCTGAATATTCATACCACAATTAAGAACATTTGCATTGAAATTATGACAAGTAGCACTCCGCATCAAAAATTCTCTTTTTATCATTTACCTACTCGAGGACGAGCAGGAATTAAGCTTGGGGATGCCTGATACGTCTCCAACGTATCTATAATTTTTGATTGCTACATGCTATATTATCTACTGTTTTGGACTATGTTGGGCTTTATTTTACACTTTTATATTATTTTTGGGACTAACCTATTAACCGGAGGCCCAGCCCAGAATTGCTGTTTTTTGCCTATTTCAGTGTTTCGAAGAAAGGGAATATCAAACGGAGTCCAAACGGAATAAACCTTTCTGGAACGTGATTTTCTTCCCGAATATGACCCAGGAGACTTGGACCCTACGCCAAGGAAGCTTCAAGGTGGGCACGAGGTAGGGGGGCGCGCCCTATACCCCCAGACGCGCCCCCACCCTCGTGGGCCCACCGAAGCTCCACCGACGTACTTCTTCCTCCTATATATACCTACGTACCCCCAAACGAACAGATACGGAGCCAAAAACCTAATTCCACCACCGCAACTTTCTGTATCCACGAGATCCCATCTTGGGGCATGTTCCAGAGCTCCGCCGGAGAGGGCCGTCATCACAGAGGGCTTCTACATCATCATAGCCTCTCTGATGAAGTGTGAGTAGTTTACCTCAGACCTTCGGGTCCATAGTTATTAGCTAGATGGATTCTTCTCTCTTTTTGGATCTCAATACAAAGTTCTCTCCCTCTCTTGTGGAGATCTATTCGATGTAATCTTCTTCTTTTTTGCGGTGTATTTGTTGAGACCGATGAATTGTGGGTTTAAGATCAAGTCTATCTATGAATAATATTTGAATCTTCTCTGAATTCTTTTATGTATGATTAGTTATCTTTGCAAGTCTCTTTGAATTATCAGCTTGGTTTGGCCTACTAGATTGGTTTTTCTTGCCATGGGAGAAGTGCTTAGCTTTGGGTTCGATCTTGCGGTGTCCTTTCCCAGTGACCGAAGGGGCAGCAAGGCACGTATTGCATCGTTGCCATCGAGGATAACAAGATGGGGTTTATTTCATATTGCATGAATTTATCTCTCTACATCATGTCATCTTGCTTAAAGCGTTACTCTGTTTTTAACTTAATACTCTAGATGCATGCTGGATAGCGGTCGATGAGTGGAGTAATAGTAGTAGATGCAGAATCGTTTCGGTCTACTTGTCACGGACGTGATGCCTATATACATGATCATGCCTAGATATTCTCATAATTATGCTCAATTCTGTCAATTGCTCAACAGTAATTTATTCACCCACCGTAGAATACTTATGCTCTTGAGAGAAGCCACTAGTGAAACCTATGGCCCCCGGGTCTATTCTCATCATATCAATCTCCATCACTTTAATCTTGCTTTGCTTTTTACTTTGCCTTTTACTTTTCACTTTGCATCTCTATACCAAAAATACCAAAAATATTATATCTATCAGGTCTCACTCTCGTAAGTGACCGTGAAGGGATTGACAACCCCTAATCGCGTTGGTTGCGAGTAGCTATCGTTTTGTGCAGGTACGAGGGACTTGAGCGTGTCCTCCTACTGGATTGATACCTTGGTTCTCAAAAACTGAGGGAAATACTTACGCTACTCTGCTGCATCATCCTTTCCTCTTTGGGGAAATCCAACGCAAGCTCAAGATGTAGCAACAGCGTCATTCCAGGTTAGTTCCATTCAAATCATACAAGTTAGAGTCCAAAACAAGGGCAAAAGTGTTTGGAAAAGTAGATACGTTGGAGACGTATCAACGGTGTGTTGATGATGAACTCCTTGCTCTTGTCCTTCAAATGATAGTCTCACCAACACTCAACTCTCTCTCGCTGATTTGGATTTGATGGAAAGATGATTTGAGTGGAAAGCAAGTTGGAGAAGGCTAGAGGTCAAGATTTATGTGGTTGGAGTGGATTATCTTGACCTCGACACATGAGTAGGTGGTTCTCTCTCAGAAAATGTATGCTGAAAGTGTAGGCATATTATGATGGCTCTCCTCACAAATGAAGAGTGGGTGGAGGGGTATTTATAGCCTCCACACAAAATCTAATCGTTACACACAACTCACGAAACTCGGTGGGACCGAATCAGAAAACTCGGTCAGACCGATTTAGTTCAAAATGTGACCGTTAGGCATTTCGGTGGGACCGATATGATCAACTCGGCGGGACCGATGTTCTATGGTTAGGGCAATAGCACGTCTCGGTTTGACCGATTACGCAAACTCGGTGAGACAAATTTTGGTAATAAGCAAAACAGAGAGTTGGTCAAGCAAACTCGATGGGACCAATTGCATATCTCGGTGGGACCGAAATTATTGCAATAGGTAACAGAGAGTTTGCAAGCCCAGCTCGGTGAGACCGAGATCCCATCGGTGAGACCGAATTGATTAGGGTTTGTGGAAGTGGCTGTGTCAAGTGAACTCAGTGGCTCCGGATGGAAAATTTTGGTGGGGTCGAGTTTGACTTTTGGTTTGGGACATATGTGGATATGAGAAAGTGGTTGAGGGCTTTACAGCATATCACTAAGCACTTTGAGCAAGTAAGCCATTAAGCAACACCTCATCTATTGGCTTTCCTATGGACTCAATGTGATCTTGGATCGCTAAAAGCAAAATGTAGAGTCTTGAGCCTTAGAGCTTGAGCCAATCTGTTGTCCTTAGCATTTTGAAGGGGTTCCACATCTTCTTGTCCACGCCACTCCATCTGTTGAACTTATCTGAAATATACTAGATAAAAACATTAGTCCAACAAGAGATATGTTGACATTAATTACCAAAACCACCAAGGGAGCACTTGTGCTTTCAATCTCCCCTTTTTTGGTAATTGATGACAACATACATCAAAGCTTTAGACAGGGATATAGAGAATGGTAAGTAAAGCCTTGGAAAGACACGTAACATGCATAGACTCCCCCTATATGTATGAAATCATGTCAATGTGGAACATAAGAGCATGTGAATGCATAATCATGACAGAGCAAGCAATGTGTTACATGTATCTTGACTATATGCATCAGGGCAAATGATATGAATATATGAAGTGTAACCTCATGTTCATGATTCCTTCTTGCAAACAATATGTACATCAGCAAGAAATCTTCATGCACATGACTATGATGCATATACTTACCTTGTGGTCTCGAGTTGTCTTAGGAAGAGATGAACCTGACTAAACAAGGTTAGATAACACAGATACATCTACTAGACAGAGCAAACAAAAGAACCACAAGAGTACCAAGATTGGGATGACATGTATAGTGTGAGTACTGGGTACTCTAATGGATATAGACATGTCCCCAAAGGATAAGGATATGTAATGAATTTCAAGGATTTCCTTCCCTAGCAGTCTTTCTCCCCCTGAATCTTGTATTGGATAATGGGAGAACATAGGGAAACAAAATCAGAGCAAAACAGATCATAAACATAAACATAACATAGACATGTCTTTCCTCTCTTAAAGACATGTGACTTCTCTTCTCTTGTACAACAAGCATCTGGAGCCTTTGATGTGATTACCTCTCTCTCCCTTTTTCTCTCTCTCCCCTTTTGAAGAGAATAAGCTTTGATGTGATCTCTCTCTCCCCCTTTGACATCAATTTCCAAGAAGGGATCTTCTAGAGTGTGAGTCAAAATAGGTTTGGTCCTTGAGTCACATAGCAAAGCAGCATATAGATTGTGATGCTGGTAGAGGACAAGAATCATCGAGTGGATCTGGAACAAAAGTGCAGGAACAAGTGGAAAATTGTTTTCTCTGCAGTGAAA
Source organism: Triticum aestivum (assembly GCF_018294505.1). Classification (NCBI taxonomy): domain Eukaryota; kingdom Viridiplantae; phylum Streptophyta; class Magnoliopsida; order Poales; family Poaceae; genus Triticum; species Triticum aestivum. The sequence goes on along the minus strand of NC_057800.1, from coordinate 514,432,505 downwards.
TCGGTGACACCGAGTTATATTTTTCGGTTGCACCGAAATGGTTCGACTTGACCGAAAGAGACGAATCGGTATGACCGAGTTCCAGACAGAGAGAACATTTGTCACCTCAGCTCACTAGGCAAATAAGATCTCACAAAGATTTGCAAGGAACTAACTGAAGGATTGGCAATGAATTGGATGCTGGGAATGCAGAACAAAAAAAGAAAAAGAAAAGAAGTCTAGATGAAGGGAAACAAATATGCAAGAGACAAATGCAAGAATACATAGAAACACTAGAGAACTTCATCTAGAATTGGTCGACGACAAAGTCACCTATGTTAGAGCATATTGACTGAGGAGTCAAGTGAGAAAAATTGATCGTATGTCATACTCACCATTTAAGCTCAAAATGGGGTTACCATTTATCGATTTAAGCTTTTGATGTATTCGCATCTTGTTGAGTTGCTTTGACCCATGACTCGGGGTAAAGCTTCTCTAAGATGGAATAACATACCTTGGGTGGTGGTGTTGAACTTGATCAAGTAGTTGAACTTGTGTGGGATGCTCAAGGTTGATGTACCTCATCAAAGATTTGAAGCACCACTTGTAGTTTGATTTCATCTACTACATGGGTTAGTCTTGCAAGGAAGAGCACTTGTGTGTCCAATTTGACAATCATGAATTTGATACCAAAGGAAATTTGATATATATAATTTGTCAAAGGATATGCTGACGGGTTTCATGCTTCCTTGTCTTCAACCACTGTAAGGGCATATTTATCCCTAAGGTGTTTTGGTGATTGATGACAATGCTTTTGCGGACTAATCGTGTGCCTTGAGTATTTCAGATATTTCATTACTAGGCACAACACTACAAGAAATATTTCAACTTGTGACCACCACTATTGGTCACTGAATGGTCGCAAATTTCCATTTGTGACCAAAAACATAAGGTCAAAAGCTGACCGTCATAAACTGACTATAGCGACTTTTCTTCTGGAATGGTCAAAGACGTTTATGACCAAAATACGTCTACTATGGTGTTTTGGTCACTAGCAACCTCCCCAGGCCACGTAGGCATCCAGCGTGGCAATCTGATGTGGCACAAGATTCAGCCCGGTCCAATTCGATTTTCTACATGGGCCTAGCCCAACAATTCGGCCTATTTGTGTTTTTTCTCATATTAATTTTGGCTAGGTAGATGGGCCAAGCCCAACAATTAAGCCTTCTCATTTTTGGGCCGTGGCCTTTTCCGCTAGAAAGTTTTAGTTTTTTTGTAATATAAAAAAGGTCCACTAGTCAAATGGGTCCCAGATGTCAGGTTTAGGTACGTGGGTCCCAGCTAGCAAGTTCATATTCTTCATATTTCAATTTAACAGTAAATAAATAACCAGTATTTAAATTGGCACAAACAAAACACACACATAATACTCCAAATATTATCAGCCAGATTCAGTACAGATCTCCTATTGTACAAATAGCATATACTTTACAATCTCTACACATAATAAGCTCATACAAGCTCTACAAGCTCTACATGTGATACGGTGCCCTGGTGTTAACCCTGTAGCTCTACAAGTGTCTTCAATCTTCTTCAACATGGAGCTCCTTCGGTAGCGAGCACAAACTGGGCACCTACATCATCATAGGAAGGCAATTTTAGATCATAAAAACGAATGTTCCAAGCACAGTTTAGAGAAAAGAACCAAGTAAATTTGCCCTCAATCATACAAACAAAGTTTAGAGAAAACCAAACATGAACAAACACTTATTATGCAGTTTTTAAAGTTTTAAATACATTTATTTTCTATTAGCAAAACTGAATATGCTACTTCCTGATTCATGGCTGCATAGTTCAGCTAGCTACACCAGTTTGCTCTCATGCAAAAATTAGAAAGAAAAAAAAGAACAACAAATAAATCAACACTAATTTCTCTAACACATACAGTAACTTGCTGATATAACTTGTATAACTTGTATATTTGTCGATGGAAAACGGGATGCAAAATCATGTTTCAGTCCAGATCAATCTATCATGAGAAAACATGTATAACTCCCACTAGAATTTTTTAATGCAGTTGTGAATTATCCTGAAAACTTGTGCACTTAATGATGGTTAGATCCATCTTACAGAATACTCTGCTTCCAATATAAGTTAGGTACAGAACAGAATGTATAAGCACGAAGTAAGATAGGCCATGCATCAAACACAGAAATAATTTTACTAGGTAGCAGCATAGTAAGTTGGTTTTTAATAGGTAGCGGCATAGTAAGTTGTGACATTTAAAAAAACCAGTAAGAAAACCAGCGGCGGCTACTCCAGCCCGCTGCTCTCCTCCTAGATACCGCCATTGTATATTTAGCTAGCAATCATCAGCAACAAGTACAGAGTAAACTGGGACTTTGTTGTAGCTACAGAAACTGAAACAACACACACATCATGGAATTTCATATTATAGCCAACAAATATTTTACCAGAACACAGGGTGTTCTTCTCTGTATTTTAGAAACATGCAAACAAAGGTTTCAGTAAAAATAAAGAAGTGGAGTAGACAAATTATCAGCAAGAAATCAATGGCCAGATGAGCACCACCACAACAAATCGGCACTAACACTTGGTCATCGACGCGATGCCCAAGCAAAGAACCAGCTCGCACACGCAAGATGGTGATTGCATACATACAAATCATGTGCTGGCAGAAAAAACCCAAGCATGAGCTCATCTTCTCTCTCTGTTTGGTAACTAACAACCTAAATAAAATAAAATAAAAACATGACTTGTTCATACAGATCCCTCTAAAATTCCTTGGGACAAGTGCATCACATATTCGTCAACTTAGCAGCAGAAGTAGTGAGCACAGGAAGAGGGGGGCGGAGATGGAGGAGCTACCTGCCGCGATCGTAGTGGAAGCAGAGGAGTAGACCCCTCCTGCCCCTCCCCCACGAGCAGGACAGGGCTGCCGGCTGGGCACACCCCTACTCCTCCGCCTCCTCGAGCAGGAGACCCCCTTCCCCTACTGCTGCTTCGCACGCCGCATCTCTAGTCACCTCCTCATGCAAGAAGTACACAATAAATAGACAGACGGTCAGTGAGGTACATTTTCACAGCAACAGAAGCTTAGAATTAACAGAAATGCACACTCAAATGAAGTCACTAAGATACTTATGTCCACCACATGGTGTAGAATTATGTGGTATATAATTGCAACACATGAACCAAAAGAGGAATAACATCATCACCAAGAGTTTCTGATGATAAGCATAGCTCCCTACAAAAACAAAGACCCAACCACTGTTCCAACTTGGAAAGGTTCAGAGAAAACAAAGCATCCAGTCCAAGGATACCACCCGCAACATTCAGAAATGTACATCAATTACCCTGTTCCCTGATAAGTCAGTCAGAACACCTCGTCCCTTCAAGTCACAAATGAACTTAACATGTAGCTCAGCGATAGAGCATCACACAACATTATATAGCTGCTTCTTATCTCGGAAGCACAACACACAAACCAGCTAGTATTTTTCTCAATTCAGGTAAACCACATCCTCAACAGAGCGCGTTGGGAGCATCAGTATTCCACCACGCACACCGAGTATGGGATAAAGGATGGTGATCATTCACGCGAAATCGGCCAAATGATTAAACGATACTACTACATTTCACCACTGCAGTTGGCTAAACGATACTAGTGCATGTTCAACAGGCATAAGCGAACGATACGCAGCACAGATAGATAGACATTCGGTAGGTTCCATCTCATCTCACGACCATAAACTAAACCACCACATGAGACTGATAACTTAAACTGCCACACGAGACTTGATAACTTAAACAGAGACGATAAGTTGATAAGCTGGTGGATTTAATGGCCGGCGGCCGACCTCCTAGTTGATGTTCATGCCCTCCAGCGGCGGGGGCGTTGATTGGCCTGGCTGACACTGATGGTGTGGCCGCCAAGCTCCTGGCCGTCCTAATCTATACCATGGCTTGCTGACAACCCCACAAACAGCCTGCATAATAGCAGAATACACACGAACCAGATTGGAGTGTTAGCTTTGTTGTGGCCATGGATGGCGTGGAGAAGAGGAGGAGGACGGCCACCGGATGCCTAGAGCAGGAAGAATGAACGAACACCTGTACTGCAGAATGAATTGTGAGGAAATTTGTCAAGGGGGAGGGCCAGAGCGGGGAGAGAGATTCATGGACGAGATTCGGGAGTACCTCAGCAGCCAAGTAGGAGCGGAGGACGACAGCAGTCCGGCGTCTCTTGTACAGCAGCGGAACATGAGCGAGAGGAGGTGAGGTGGGGTGGGGTACCGCGGCGGTGAAGAAGGTCTTGTTGCTGACCTCGGAGAGCACGGTCATGGCCAGCGACTTGGTGAGCCCCTGCAGCAGGAAGGAACCAAGCGAAAAAACAAGGTCAATTCAGCAACCTCCACCTGCGCCGCGCAACGAGAAAGAGAGGAGAGAGGGGGAGGGAGGGGAGCTGACCTCGAGCAGAGACGGCGACATAGCGGCCGGCGGCGGAGGGAGGCGCCAATTCCGATCTAGGGGTGAGGAGAGGATGTGCGGGAACCTTGACGAAGAACTCGGAGACGGCGGGGACCTTGACGACGAACCCCGCGGCAGGATCCCAGACCTGGTGGGCGGGGACGGCCTTGGCGCTGGTGCCGGGGCGGGAGCGGCGGGTGGAGCCGCGCCGGAGTTGGTGCGGGCACGGGGTAGCAGGTTGCGGGTGCGGCCCCGCGGAGCGAAACCCTCCTGGCCGCGGCGGCGCGGCCCTCGACGCCGCGGAAGCGGACACCAAGAAGGGCAACCCCACCGAGGAGGCAATGGCGAGGGCGGGTGAGGCGGAGGCCTTGAGCGCGAACGTCGACGGCGAAGGAAGGGGATGGTGGACGGGGGGGCTTGGATTGGATCTGGAGAGAATGGGTGCGGCGGCTGGCGAGGAGGAAGGGGAGGGGATCGAGAGGAGCTCCGCCGGATCTGGAAGGGGAGAGGAGGAGCAGAGAGCGAGGGAAAGAAAGGAGGCGGGGGGTGGATGGAAAATGACCGCGGGACAGAGCTAGGGTTTCGGGGACACATCCATGTTTGGTGCGGGCCGTTGGATCCAAGGGATCCGACGGTGATTTACCCATGATCCGCGTGAGAGGCCCCTGGACCAATCAGAACGCAGTATACATGTATGATATTTTGACCATTTAAATTGGTCATAATCGACTAAAATTATGTGCTAAATCGTGTTAGCTATTTTATTATGACCTGAAAATTTGAAAAAAAAAACGTTTTATTGTGTCAGCAAATTTGACTATTGTTTTCAGGAATAATCATAAATTGAAATAAGATAAATATTTTTTAAAAGAGTTATGAGAAATGAGTTCTTTTAAATTACTTTTTCATTTTTTTGAGTGTTCGAAATGAGCTTTTTTGTGAAGGACCTACCAAATATTTATTGCAAAATTGTACCAAATCAATTTTCTAAAATACTAGGACATATTTAATGCACAATTGACCAAATGGTTGGGTGTGAGAAGCTTTGATTCACCTCTCGTGAAAAAGACAAATTTCCGTCGATTCAGTAGGAAGCGGGTCAAATTTGAACTGTAGTTGCCTTCTAGTTTGCTCTTTATTTTTTCCAAAAATCATTTCTAGATACATAAGTATCTATTTAATTAGAGAAACACCAATAAAATTCCAAGATTCAACCACTAGCTAGGAACGATCATTCCCGCTGTTTTGACCGCATTTTGAAATGGGCATAAAAAATTCAAAAAATTGGGAAACCTTCGCATTGTGTGATTATATGTGGCCAAGTTCCCAAGAAAAATAACAAACTGGTAATACGGCAATTATTTTAAAAAAGTGTTCTCAGAAACGAGCTATCACGTGTGGAGATCAATAGCTTTCAAGCCAAATGATCAATCTTATGGCCACATTCATGGCATAGTTTGTTCAAATGATCTCATATTGTGCACAAGGGTGCATATTGGAATGGTAAACAATGTTGCCTAAGGAAGTTTTCATTTTCTTTGGATGAAAAAACCATTTTCCATTTTTTGAGTGCCCAAAAGGAGGTTTTTTTGTGAAGGACCTCCCAAATAATTGTTGCAAAATTGTACCAAATCATTTTTTTAAAATACTAGGCCATATTTAATGCACAATTGACAAAATGGTTGGGTGTAAAAAGTTTTGATCCACCTCTTGTGAAAAAGACAAATTTTCGCCGATTCAGTAGGAACCGGGTCAAATTTGAACTGCAGCTGCATCATAGTTTGCTATTTATTTTTTACAAAAATCATTTCTAGGTACATAAGTACCCATTTAATCAGAGAAACACCAAAAAAATTCCGAGATTCAACCACTAGCTAGTAACGGTCATTCCCGCCGTTTTGACCGCATTTTGAAACGGGCATAAAAAATTCAAAAAAAATCAAAAAATTGAGAAACATTTGCATTGTGTCATTATATGTGGCCAAGTTCCCAAGAAAAATAACAAAACTTGTAATACAGCAATTATTTTAAAAAAGTGTTCTCAGAAACGAGCTATCACGTGTGGAGATCAATGGCTTTCAAGCCAAATGATCAATCTTATGGCCATATTCATGGCATAGTTTGTTCAAATGATCTCATATTGTGCACAAGGGTACATATTGGAATGGTAAACAATGTTGCCTAAGGAAGTTTTCATTTTCTTTGGACGAAAAAACCATTTTCCATTTTTCGAGTGCCCAAAAGGAGGTTTTTTGTGAAGGACCTCCCAAATAATTGTTGCAAAATTGGACCAAATCATTTTTCTAAAATACTAGGCCATATTTAATGCACAATTGACAAAATGGTTGGGTGTAAAAAGTTTTGATCCACCTCTCGTGAAAAAGACAAATTTCCACCGGTTCAGTTGGAAGCGGGTCAAATTTGAACTGCAGCTGTCTCATAGTTTGCTATTTATTTTTTCCAAAAATCATTTCTAGGTACATAAGTACCTATTTAATCATAAATACATGGTTTGGTGGCGATACGTCGAGGTTTGGGCGGTGGCCGAGGTCCCCAACTCTAGAGCGCGTAAACTCGCATGCCCGCCGCATGGTCACCGCGTGACCCTGGCATTGCCATGTGTTCTGGGAGGCATAGGCATGTCTAGTGGGTTGGGCACGCTAGGAAGAAAATTACAACATAAGATTCTCACGAGGAGACCGATTGATGCTCAAACATGAATTAGCAGCCAAGTGTTTGATTAGCGGTACGGGAAATGTACATGGCTAAGGGGCGTCAGTTTTGGCTGAGGATGATCAGTTACTAAGAAGACCGTCTTCACAAATTTTCAGCTCAAAAGGAGGAGCCTAGGTGGTACTTGCTTTGCAAACTACCACACTGGACATAACTACGAATGTTGAAGCTTGGCACAAAATAATGAATGGATTGAGCTGGTATTTGTTGGAGGATGGTTATTTGGGCATAGGAAAGCACTGTACAAAATGGATACTATTTGGACATGCCAAAGTGGTACTTCCTTCACAAACTGTTATTCTGAACAGAATAGGAAAATGAATATTTTTGAATTATTTTTGAACTAGGCAAGGAAGGTTTTTACATATTTGACGAAGATATGACCCAAAGAATTTATGAGATTTTTTTGGGAATTTTGAAATGACAGAAATATAGGTTGCTTCACAACCTAGGGCAAAAACTGCCACATGGACATGACACATAGGCCAAACTGATGAGGTGGCGCCTAGTCATAGCAACCCACCACAATTTACAAGGCTATGACCATCTATATTGGTCGTTAACAACTAGAAATAAGGCAGCGGACTAGCGCTGTTTGCTTTATGACCATTTCCTCTAATGAAATTATGACCCTTCTGACCAAAATGGTCGTTATGGTTTAGGGTTTAGAGCCCCCCAGACAGCTTTTGACCAATTGGTCTAAAATGGTCATAAATTTATGACCAATTCTTCGAGGGTCACTGACAGAAGCTCATAAGTTGACATATTTCTTGTAGTGCAAGACAGTTTGGTCCCCTCAAAGATTATTGAAGATGGTGTTTTTCTACGTTCCTTTTTTGGTGGATTTGAGTCGTAGGAAAGCCATACTATTAAGAGGGGGTCTGCTTGGAAAGGTTTGGGTGGAATCATCACGTACACGTTTACTCCTCTTTGCACCGCCTTTCCCTTAGCACTTTGGAGCATCCTCCGTTTCTTCGTGTTTTTGCAAAAAAGAAGAATTCCTAGTGTTGCTGTTCTGGGGCATGCAGTAGTACTGCTCCTCGGAGCGGTAGTACCACAGTCCCCTGCAGTAGTACTGCACGCCTTCGTGGAATTACCGCAGGTGGTCACGGTAGTACCGCTCCTTGGGAGCCATAGTACCGTGAGTCCTGGCCCGGCATAACACCATAAGCGGAAGTAGGGGCTGATGTAATTTCTCACATCCGCTCCCTCTGCGGTAGTACCGCTTGCCTTGTGCGGTAGTACCATGTCAGATTTTTGCACTGTTTGAAAGTCAGCGGAAGTTTCCACAGACGTTTTTGTATTTGTCCGCGCCCTTCCGAGGCTAGTCCAATCCCGCCTTGCAGTAGTACCGCAAGGGGGTGCGGTAGTATCGCGCGAGAAGCAGTACCGCCCCCAACTTCTTTGCTACAGGCCTGGGTTGGCTCCTGCCGTGGGCGCGGTAGTATCGTGAGCCCTTGCAGTAGTACTGTGGGTTTGGTGCGGTAGTACCGCAGGTTGCGGGCTGGTTAAGTGGATAACGGTTGGATTTGTCTCTCCACTATATAAGGGGTGTCTTCTTCTCCGAGTTGACTACCTCTTCCAACCCTAAACTCCATTGTCGCTCCAAGCTCCATTTTCGCCCGATCTCTCTCCCTAGCCAATCAAACTTGTTGATTTTCTAGGGATTGGTTGAGAATGCCTCGATCTACACTTCCACCAAGAGAGATTCGATTCCACCCACTAATCCCTTGTAGATCTTGTTACTCTTGGTTGTGTGAGCACCCTAGACGGTTGAGGTCACCGCGGAGCCATATTCCATTGTGGTGAAGCTTGGTGGTGTTGTTGGGAGCCTCCTATCAAGTTGTGGGGATTGCCCCAGCCTTGTTTGTAAAGGTTCGGTCGCCGCCTCCAAGGGCACCAATAGTGGAATCACGGCATCTCGCATTGTGTGAGGGCGTGAGGAGAATAAGGTGGCCCTAGTGGCTTCTTGGGGAGCATTGTGCCTCCACACCGCTCCAACGGAGACATACTGTCCCTCAAAAGGAAGGAACTTCGGTAACACATCCTCGTCTTCACCGGCTCCACTATTGGTTATCTCGTACCTTTATGTGTGCAAGATTATTTGTGTTATTTTCCTTGCTTGCTTGTGTGCTTGTTGTTCTTGCATCATATAGGTTGCTCACCTAGTTGCATATCTAGACATCCTACTTTGATGCAAAGTTTAATTTGGTAAAGAAAGGATAAAAATTGTTAGTTGCCTATTCACCCCCCTCTAGTCAACTATATCGATCCTTTCAATTGGTATCAGAGCCTCGTCTCTTTACTAAGGACTTTGCCGTCCGAAAAGTACGGTTGACACTGTACACGATGTGGAGGAGCACTCCGGTGTGAATCTGATCTCGTTTACGGGCGATGGGGGAACCGCGGTCTCTCGTGAGGAATTCAATGTGGCTTTGGACACACTGAAAACCTCCATGATGACTGAGGTTGAAAGCATGTTTAATAAATTCCTAGAAGGGCTTAAACTATCCACCGCACCGTTGAAAGTGTGTGATCCCAGCAACAAGGTGACGGATGCAAACTCCGACAAGGGGGAAGCTACTAGCGGAAAGGCTCCTTCTTCTAGTGGTAAAAATGGCACTGGCATCTTTGCCCATGTGGAACCTCCACTTGTTTATGGTGGACCGATTCCTTCCACTCATTTGAATCATGCCGGCCTCCCCCTAAGATTGTGAAAAATGAGGACTTTGATTCTTGGTTCTATCGTTTTAAGCGTCATTTAAATCATGTGAATACTAAGGGCGTGTTCGGTAGCCCTACAGTTTCTCAACTCCTCAACTCCACACGAGGAGTCCAGCTGAATGCTCCAACTCCTGGAGTTACGGGAGAGAAGCTGGCGATTTTCTACGTGCAAATTTGATGGAGTTGTGGAGTTGGAAATCTGGAGCTCCACCAAAACTGAGAAGTTGGAGTTGTGAAATATTACAATGAGGGTGCCACCGCGAAGTGAAATCGCTGATACCGGTTCGATCGAGCCTCGGTCGTTTCCCAGTCGCTGCCATCCCTGACTAGCTACACCCGACCAGGCCTATGGCCGAGTCCTTTTTTTCACAGTGTTTTGCATTGACAGCCTGCTTTAGACGGGCCACATGGGGGCAATTTTATGGGCTCCGACTCGCTCCCTCGCGCGAGCAAGAAGCCGCCACGCCGAATGGATCACTCGCTCCGGGATCCCTCGAGAGAAGTTGGCGCTTGATTTCCGGTGTAGGAGTTGCGGATTTTTGGGCACGGTGGGCTACCGAACAAGCCCTAATATTTGGAGAATCATTGAAGAAGGCTTCTATCCACATGACCGAAGCAACTTCACTCCTAGAGAAGCCGCGGATAATCAATTCAATGAGAATGCTCTCTTCATCATCCAAGATGCAATTCTATCCGAAGATCTTCCTCACCTCCAGCCCTTCGCCATGGCCAAAGATGCATGGCACCAAGTTGTTTCCCTCTACAGGGGAAGCGCAAGCATTCAACTCTTCAACTATGAAGTGGTGCAAGATGAAGCCAATAAGTTTGCAATGAAGATGAAGAACCTCGTGAGCTTTACCGGAGAGTAACCAAACTCGCGGTCTCACTCCGAGATCATGGGAGCAAGGACACGGATGACAATTGGATCAAGCGCAAATTCCTCAAGGCAATGATGCCTTACCACAAGTCCATGTCCTCCGTCATTCGTCAAAGGCCGGACTTCCACACCTTGTCCTCAAGTGAAGTGTTGGATGAGTTTGTGGCTATGAGCATCTTGGACAAAACCGCCGACAATGCGGTGCTACGTTCTCAAAGAGCAAAGAAGCCCAACCTTGCATTAAAAGCCAAGGTTAGGGTGGAATAAGAGGACGAAGAGGAAGAAGAGGAGAGCAACCCCGAAGATACAAAGTATGCCTATCATGAACACATGGCTCTTGCTTCAAGGCAATTTTGGAGCAAGAAGAACTCAAGGCCCAACTTCAACAAGAACAACTCAAGTGGCACGAAGGTCAAGCAACGTATGAGGACTTGCTATAATTGTGGCAATGTGAGTCATTTTGTTGCGGAAGGCCCTTAGAAGAGGGAAGACAATGGTGGCAAGTTCATCCGAAAGGACAAAGCTAAGTATTTCCCCAACAAGAGCAACTTCACCAAGAAGACTCCTCCCAAGGCGTTGGTGGTACAAGAAGAGTACAATGAGGATGATGACCTTCTTTGCCGGATTGCATTGATGAATATGAGGGATCTAATGTGGAGGAGAATGAGCTTGAGTCCTTTATGGGTAAACTCAAAGGTAAATCCAAGAAGCACTTCGTTGCTCTCTTGGAACAACTTGGTGAAGCCAATGACATGATCGAGGCTCACGAAGATACTATCTCCAAGATGGAGGGGCATAGTCGTGACTATGTCGATGAGATTTCAGATCTTTCCAATGCTCTTGAGGAAGAGCGTGGTCTTCGTTTGGCTCTTGAGGAGTCACACAATGCTAATAACGCTAAGTTAAAGAAAGATTTTGATCATGCTCTTGTTGTTTCTCGTGTGCTAAACTCCGAGAAGGCCAAAGTTGGGGTTGATCTTGCTAGACTCAAAGAGGAGTTTGACTTACTTGACAAGGCTCACAAGGTCTTGAAGGGTGCTCATGCTAGCCTCAAAGAGTCTCATGATCAACTTCAAGTAAAGCTAACCAAGGATAAAGCCACTTTTCCTCATATGATGTTAATTGATAATGCGAATGCTACTAACCCATGTTGTGAGCATGTTCATCTTGTTGAGGAGAGAGCTAAGTTGAAGGAGCAACTTGAGAAAGGTCTTGTGTCTTGCATACAAGGCGAGAAGAACCTCAACGACCTTTTGAGCAACCAAAAGGAAAGTTGTGGTCAAAGAAGGGATTGGGTTCGTGCCCAAGTCCAAGAACAAGAAGAAGAATGACAAGGCCAAACAACCCCCTCCTCTGAAGCAAACCTTTGTGAAGGAGTGAGAGGGTGCTACTAAGGAGAAGAAGAAGAACACTGTGAGGGGTAGTGATGCCAAGAAGGGCAATACTTCCCTTCCCAACAAAGTCGGTGACTTTAACCCTTCTTATGTGTTGTGTTGTGCTAGTGATGGGCATGTTTATGCCAAATTTGTTGGTTCTCCTTATTAGTACATTGAATGGTCTATTTGGGTGCCTAAGACCCTTTTTACTAACATCAAGGGACCCATTACAAAATGGGTACCTAAACAAAGCATTGATATCTTGTAGGTGTTTGCTTCCAGTGGGGGATCATGGTTACTCGATAGTGGAGCTACTAATCATATGACCGGAAGAAAGGACTTGGTGGTGGATGTGCAAAAGATTCCATCCATGCCCACCAACGTCGAGTGGGGTGATGCCTTGTCCTCTAAGGTATTGGGACTCGGCAAGGTTGTCATTTCTCATGATCTCATGATCGAGAAGGTCATGCTTGTTGAGTCCCTTGCATACAATTCACTTTCCGTTCGTCAACTTGCACTCATGGGTTTTGCCACCTTCTTTGATGTTGATACCGTGGCCCTCTTGTGGAGAAAGACTCTTAAAGTAGCCTTTGTTGGGCATGTCGAAAACGGTCTCTATGTGATTAACTTTTCGGAGCGACTCACTAAGACCGCGACATGCCTAATGGCTAAAGTTGACGTGGGATGGCTTTGGCATCGCCGTTTAGCCCATGTCAATATGAGATCTTTGCAAAGTCTTCTCAAGGGGGACCATGTCCATGGACTAACAAATGTTAGTTTTGCCAAAGATCGTGCTTGCAGTGCTTGTATCAAAGGAAAGCTACATGAAAAGGCTCACCCTCCCACGACTATCATTTACTCGAAGAGGCCTTTGGAGCTCCTTCACATGGATCTCTTTGGTCCTCCATCTTTTGATAGTCTTGGGGGTAGGAAGTATTGCTTGGTGATTGTGGATGATTATTCAAGATACACTTGGTATATTTCTTCAAGAGGAAGAGTGAGACCCAACAAACCGTCATTGACTTTGCAAATGAAGCTCAACATCAACACAATGCAAAGATCTTGACAACAAGAAGTGACAACGACACCGAGTTCAAGAACTGCACCTTGGATGAGTTTCTTAGTGATGAGGGGATCAAGCATCAATATTCCGCACCTTACACCCCTCAACAAAATGGTGTAGCGGAGAGGAAGAACCAGACGTTGATGGATGCGGCAAGGACCATGATGGCGGAGTTCAAGTCTTCATACAACTTTTGGGCCGAAGCCATCAACACCGCGTGTCATGCATCCAATCGGCTCTACCTCCACAAAGGCTTGAATAAGACTCCATATGAGATACTCACCGGTAACAAGCCCAACCTCAAGTACTTTCGGGTATTCGGATGTAAGTGTTTCATTCTCAAGAAAGGTGTTCGTTTGTCTAAATATGAGGCTAGAGCTCTTGAGGGCATATTTTGTTGGTTATGCTACAAACTCCCATGCTTACCGTGTCCTCAATAAGTCCACGGGACTTATTGAGGAGACATGTAACGTGGAGTTTGATGAGAATAACGGCTCCCAAGTGGAGCAAAGTGGCATTTGGGATGTGGGTGATGAAATTCCTCCCCAAGCCATAAGAAGAATGGGTGTTGGTTTTATCTACCCATTGAGGATCCCCTTATGGCCGAAGGAGAAGGACAATGTTCCACTCACGTGGAGCCATCACCAACTCAAGGCCCACACGCTTCCGAAGAACAAAGTGAAGGCCCTCAACCTCATGAACAAGACCAAGGTCAAGATCAACCTCAAGATGGTGTTGAATCACCAAGCGATGCCCAAGGTCAAGTTCTATCATCCAAGCAAGTTCAAGATCAAGAGCAAGAGCAAGCTCAAGATCAAGAACGAGCTCAAGTCGATGCTCAAGGTGATCAAGATCAAGTGACCGCTCATCAACTCTCTCTAGAGGAGGAATTAGAGCGTCGTGCCGCCAAGATCGCATCCAAGCTATCCACCAAAGATCATCTCTTGACAAATGTGCTTGGAAGCTTAAGAAATGGGGTAAGCACTCGTAGACAATTAGCAAACTATTGTGTACATCACGCGTTTGTCTCTTGTGTTGAACTCCAAAAGGTCTATGAGGCGCTCGAGGATCCGGATTGGCTCAATGCCATGCATGAAAAACTCAACAACTTCGGGCACAACAAGGTGTGGAGATTGGTGCCAAGGCCAACGGGGAACCATAATGTCATTGGAACCAAGTGGACAAGAACAAGCAAGATGCTCATGGGATTATCATTCACAACAAGGCTCGTTTGGTGGCACAAGGCTACTCCCAAGTCGAGGGTATCGACTACGGTGAAACCTTTGCTCTCGTTGCTCGCCTTGAATCCATTCACATGTTGATTGCATATGCTTCTCATCATAACTTTAAGTTACAACAAATGGATGTGAAGAGTGCTTTTCTTAATGGTCCTATTAATGAGTTGGTATATGTCAAGCAACCCCCCGGGTTTGAGGATCCCTATTTTCCCGATCATGTGTACCAACTTGATAAGGCACTCTATGGCCTTAAGAAAGCCCCACATGTGTGGTATGAACACCTTATCGAGTTGTTGCAAGATCGTGGTTTTGAAATTGGGAAAATCGACCCCACTCTTTTTACTAAGAAGGTCAAAGGGGAGTTGTTTGTGTGCCAACTATATGTTGATGATATTATCTTTGGTTCCCCTAACAAAGCTTTCAATAAGGAATTTGCCGCACTCATGACCTCCAAGTTCAAGATGTCCATGATGGGAGAGTTAAAGTTCTTTCTCAGGTTCGAAGTCAAGCAACGAAGAGAAGGAACCTTCATCAACCAAGCCAAATACACTCAAGACATGCTCAAGAGATTCAAGCTAAGTGATGTCAAGCCGGCGTCCACTCATATGCCCGTCAAATGCCAACTTGACATAGATCCCAATGGTAAAGTGGTGGATCAAAAGGTATATCGCTCCATGATTGGCTCCTTGCTTTACCTTTGTGCATCTAGACCGGATATCATGTTGTGTGTGGGAATTTGTGCATGGTTTCAAGCTGCCCCTAAGGAAAGCCACTATGTGGCGGTCAAGCGAATCTTTCGATATTTGGCTCAAACCCCCAAACTTTAGCTTATGGTATCCAAGAGGATCTAACTTCAATCTTATGGGCTATTCAGACTCCGATTGGGCGGGAGACAAAGTGGATAGGAAGTCAACTTCCGGAGGGTGCCAATTTCTTGTTTGCTCTTTGGTGAGTTGGTCTTCCAAGAAGCAAAGCTACGTGTCTCTCTCGTCCACGGAAGCGGAGTATGTGGCTGCTGGTAGTTGTTGCGCACAACTTTTATGGATGAGGCAAACTTTAAAGGATTACGGTGTCATTTGTGACAAAGTGCCTCTTTCGTGTGACAATGAAAGTGCCATCAAGATCTCTCTCAACCCGGTGCAACAATTCAAGACGAAGCATATTGAGATTCGGTATCACTTCATCCGGGATCATATTAGGCGAGGGGAGATCGAGCTCAACTATGTTAACACTCTTGATAACCTTGCAGATATCTTCACGAAGCCCCTGGATGAAGCAAGATTTCTTGAGTTAAGGCATGAGCTAAATATCATTGATTTGAGCAATGTTGCTTGAAGCCGTGCACACCCCACCATACTCAACTCGTTATCTTGTTTAGGTGTAGGCATGGACATAGGGGGAGTGTTGTTCTCTCAATGAACTCTCCCTCCCCCCCCCCCATTATGCATAAATTAATCAACTCTTTCACATTAGCCATTTTTATGGTACTTGTGCTTCAAAGACGATTTTTGGTCATGGGCCCAAGGATAATTCTTCGCGGTGCCATACCAATTGACTCAAACATAGGTGGCTCCGGCCACCACCCTCTCTTTAGAGAGGTTGTGTTGAGTGTCTTAGTCCTTGTCGTCTCTTGTCTTCCGTTTGTCGTGGCGTTCTTGTTTGAGTTGTCTCGTGTGTCAGCTTTTTGGTGTGTCCGTTCGCTTGAAGGTTGCCTTGCAAAGGCTTCGTTTTCCCCTTCTTGAAACCTGCATCTTCTTGAGCACACGGTACTACCGCAGCCTGCCACGATACTACCGCGTGAGGAGCGCATGGTACTTCCGCACCCAGTGCGGCAGTAATTTTTTACTGCCGCCTGGGAGAGCAGTACTACCGTCCTTGGTGCGGTACTTCCGCCCAGGCGGTACTACCATGATGACGTGCGATACTACCGCGCTGCCGAGGGCACGTGGGGGTTAAGAGCGGGCAGGGGGAGTTCCAACTCCCACATACCCATTCGTCCTTTTCTCCCCCGTGGTCTCTCTCTCTCTCTCTCTCTCTCTCGCTCAAGAACGGCGCCAGAGACCCTCGTCGGATCTCCTTCTCCGACCGCTCTCCTCGGATTCGGACCGGTGGGATCGTTCTCCACCACTTCCTCTTGCCATGGAACAAGGTTTCTCCCCAAATCCCTCTCTCTTTTGTTCGTACTTTCGCTTCTAGGTTTTTGGGGAGATACATGTTGTTCTTGAGGTTTTAGGCCAAATCTTTGCAAGAGTAGGATGTAGGAGAGTAGTGATGCGAATAAATTGTACTTGATATGTTGTCCCGTGGTAGATTTGATCAACCGTAGTACTGCCTCGTTGTCGCGGGTGTTCTCAGATTCAGTTGGTTCGGATCTGATGCCGTGCGGTACTACCGCATATCAGGTGCGGTACTAACACTCGCACGGTACTACCGCTCCTCATGCGCGGTACTACCGTGCGAGCCGCGGTACTAAAAGTTCTACTGCCACTCCGAGCCCTGGTACTACCGTGCCACCGCGCGGTACTACCGCGACTAGGAGCGGCACTAAAATTTTAGTACCGCGCGCACACACGGTACTACCGCTGCTGTCAAATCTTCTTCATGGCAATTACCAAATGCACTTTCTACTTGTTTCACCTGTTTTGTTGTGGTCTTTGCATTGACCCTTCTCACTTCTCGTGTGTGTTTGTGTCTTGTGTGTGTTTTAGGTGGTGGCTCCGGTGTCCCTGCTCATCATTCCAATCCAAGCTGTGACACGGGTTCCAAACGTCTGCGCAACCAAGAGGATGTTCCAGAGGGCTCCAATGCCCCCAAGCGCAATGTCAAGACCACTGCTAGCAAGTACAAGGAATCGTCAAAGGGCATGGATGAGATACCTCTTGCTGAGTTTGTTTCTCGAAGGAGATCAACCCCTATGCAAATCCTCGTGCAAACTTCGGAGGGAATGAACTGTTCTGGACCAGGCAGCAGAATCTCATTTACCTGGATCTGATCAAGGCCAAGCAGAATATGTATGTGGATGTGCACTGGATTGGCATGCATCACATGAGGGATGCTAAGCATCATGACTACTTTGCTGAGGCCTTGGATCTCGTGGAGCAGTTTGCCATTGAGGATGTGATCTCTTTCCACCTGGACTTTGACCCTGAGCTGGTGGCCCAGTTCTTTGCTTCGGTCCACTTCCATACTGGTGAGGATCGGAGGATGGCCTGGATGACCAATGGACGTCAGTTGACTTCTACTTGGAAGGAGTTCATGGATTTGCTCAAAGTTCCTGATGAGGGGCTCCACACGCCTGTTGGTGTTCACCCTCATGCCAACGCCGAGTCAGCTAGCAAGGACAAGCTTCAGCCATTCTACGTTGAGAAGAAATTGGCTAATGACAAGACGACGTGGGTGCTCAACCTGTTCCTTGACATCATGCACTGGATCTTCCGCCACTCCCTCTTTCCACGCATTGGGGACAAGGACAAGGTGCATGCCTATCTTGTGGACATGTTGCTCATTTGTGAGGAGGCGTGCGTTTCTCAGACACAACCACTTGATGTCTCACATATCATGTGGTGCGAGCTTCGGTTCGCGGTGTTCACCCGCAAGGTACCCATCTATGGTCCATATCTGTTCCTCTTGATATCAAAGACTTGGGAGAAGCTCTATCCCACTGAGGAGTTTTTGGCCCCTGACTGGATCCGTCATGACCCCATCAGACTCCGCATCAAGCCCCGGTGGGCTAACACTACTACTCGTGCCGAGGCTGAGGCTGCTAAGAGGGCTATTGATGAGGAGGAGATTGAGGAGGAGAATGTAGCTGAGGACAGCTTTGCTGGATATGCACCTCCCTCCACTGAGCCCTCATGGGCTAAGAAGCTGAAGGCCAAGATGAAGGCCTCGTTCTGCATGCAGGCCAAGGGGCAGTACCGGACTCACGTTGCCTCCAAGGAGAGACGTCGCCGCGACAAGAAGATCATGAGGGTTTTTAGAGAGGATGTTTTTGGCGGCTCCGAGGAACACATCACTCCAGAGGCCGAATGGATGGCAAAACAAGGCTACAAGTGGACTTATTCTGAGGAGGATCCCATCCCCACTGCCGAGTCTGACGAAGAGCGTGCGAGCGACTACTCTGCTCGAGCCACCACTTGTGTTGTAGGTGTCCTATCCGCCTTTTTGGCGTCTCAATGCCAAAGGGGGAGAGAGAGAGTAGGGATTTGCGTGTCATGTCGTGTGTGAATTTGCTTTGCTTGCGTTGAACCTTGTTTGCTTTGGTTTGGTTTGAGCTTGTTTGAGCTTGTGTGACTTATCTATCATATGGTGTAAGACATATGCACTCTATCTATCGCACCTTATTGAGCTTATGATATATTGTGCTACTTATATTATGCTCTTATTTACTATCTTGCTTAGTGTTAGCATTATTATTGCAAGATATTTCATGTCTATAAAACATAGGGGGAGTGTTGATCCTAGTATGTGTGTCGTGCAATCCAAAGCACTTATCTAAATAGCACACATCTATGGGGAGCCCATCTATATTTTAGAGATGTGTGGCTTGCTGATGTTCTATATATTCTCCCTTGTGCAAATCCCGTATTGTCATCAATCCACCAAAAAGGGAGAGATTGTAAGGGCATATTTATCCCTAAGGTATTTCAGATATTTCATTACTAGGCACAAGACGGTTTGGCGCCCCTCGAAGATTATTGAAGACGACGTTTTTCTATGTTCCTTTTTAGGTGGATTTGAGTCGTAGGAAAGCCGTACTATTAAGAGGGGGTCCGCTTTGGAAAGGTTTGGGTGGAATCGTCACATACACATTTACTCCTCTTTGCACCGCCTTTCCCTTAGCACTTTGGAGCATCCTCCGTTTCTTTGTGTTTTTGCAAAAAGAAGAATTCCTAGTGTTGCTGTTTTGGGGCATGCGGTAGTACTGCTCCTCGGAGCGGTAGTACTGCAGTCCCCTGCGGAAGTACCGCAGGCCTTCGCGGTAGTACTGCAGGTGGTCACGGTAGTACCGCTCCTTGGGAGCCGTAGTACCGTGAGTCCTGGCCCGACACAACACCATAAGCGGAAGTAGGGGCGGATGTAATTTTTTACATCTGCTCCCTGCGCGGTAGTACCGCTTGCCTTGTGCGGTAGTACTGTGTCGGATTTTTGCACTATTTGAAAGTCGGCAGAAATTGCCACAAATGTTTTTGTATTTGTCCGCGCCCTTCCCAGGCTAGTCCATCCTGCCTTGCGGTAGTACCGCCCCCAGCTTCTTTGCTAAAGGCCTGGGCTAGCTCCTGCCGTGGGCACGGTAGTATCGCGGATCGCTGCGGTAGTACCGTGAGCCCTTGCGGTAGTACCGCGGGTTTGGTGCGGTAGTACCGCAGGTCACGGGCTGGTTAAGTGGATAACGGTTGGATTTGTCTCTCCACTATATAAGGGGTGTCTTCTTCTCCGAGTTGACTACCTCTTCCAACCCTAAGCTCCATTGTCGCTCCAAGCTCCATTTTCGCCCGGTCTCTCTCCCTAGACAATCAAACTTGTTGATTTTCTAGGGATTGGTTGAGAAGGCCTTGATCTACACTTCCACCAAGAGAGATTCGATTCCACCCACTAATCCCTTGCAGATCTTGTTACTCTTGGGTGTGTGAGCACCCTAGATGATTGAGGTCACCGCGGACCCATATTCCATCGTGGTGAAGCTTCACGGTGTTGTTGGGAGCCTCCGATTAAGTTGTGGAGATTTCCCCAACCTTGTTTGTAAAGGTCCGGTCGCCGCCTCCAAGGGCACCAATAGTGGAATCACGGCATCTCGCATTGTGTGAGGGCATGATGAGAATACGGTGGCCCTAGTGGCTTCTTGGGGAGCATTGTGCCTCCACACCACTCCAATGGAGACGTACTTCCCCTCAAAAGGAAGGAACTTCGGTAACACATCCTCGTCTTCACCGGTTCCACTCTTGGTTATCTCGTACCTTTACGTGTGCAAGCTTATTTGTGTTATTTCCCTTGCTTGCTTGTGTGCTTGTTGTTGTTGCATCATATAGGTTGCTCACCTAGTTGCATATCTAGACAACCTACTTTGATGCAAAGTTTAATTTGGTAAAGAAAAGATAAAAATTGTTAGTTGCCTATTCACCCCCCCCCTCTAGTCAACTATATCGATCCTTTCAACCACCATTGTGTAGAGACTTGGTGATGTAGAGATTGCTCAAGATGTGAGTGAGTTGCAATCTCATGGATTTAGATTCATCCAAGTACCTACAAGGGTTAGATAGCATGCAAGGGCACAAATGTAAACAAGACATATGATCATCATCATCATCATAAGAGAAGAAGTCAAGGATTAGTCAAAGGCTTATGCCTTGCATGTATCCAAATGGAGTTCCAACTCCAAGTTTGAACCATCAATGATGTTCAATTCACGACAAAAAACTTTCTCATTAAGCGGTTTGGTAAATATATCCGCCAATTGCTTGTCTTACGAACATGCTTAAGATCAATATCACCTTTAGCAACGTGATCTGGAATGAAATGATGATGAACTTCAATATGCTTAGTTCGAGAATGTTGCACGGGATTATGAGAAATCTTAATAGCACTTTCATTATCATAAAGAAATGGAACATGTTTCACATAGATCCCATAATCTTTAAGAGTTTGGGTCATCCAAAGTAATTGAGCACAACATGAACCGGCGGCAATGTATCCCGCTTCGGCGGTGGATAAGGATACCGAGTTTTGTTTCTTGGAGGACCAAGACACGAGAGATCTACCAAGGAATTGACAAGTACCCGAAGTGGACTTTCTATAAACCTTGTCTCCGGCGTAGTCCGAATCGGAGTAGCCAACAAGATCAAGCGAAGACCTCTTAGGATACCATATGCCAAAATTTGGTGTATGTATTAGGTATCTCACTATCCTTTTCAGAGCCTTAAGATGACATTCTTTGGTGGGCGCTTGGTATCATGCACACATGCACACACTTAGCATGATATTGGGACGGAATGCACATAGATATAACAATGAACCAATCATAGAGCGATAAACCTTTTGGTCAACCGGTTTGCCATCCTTGGTCAAGTCAAGATGTCCACTAGTAGGCATGGGAGTTTCTATACCTTTGCTTTCTTGCATGTTGAACTTCTTGAATAAGTCCTTGGTGTACTTTGTTTGAGAAACAAAGGTCCCTTCCTTAGTTTGCTTGATTTGCAAACCAAGAAAGAACTTGAGTTCACTCATCATAGACATCTCAAACTTCTCCGACATTAGATTTCCAAACTTTTCACTAAAATGAGGGTTAGTCGAACCAAATATGATATCATCCACATAAATTTGGCACACAAATAATTCACCATTAACCCTTTTAGTAATAAGAGTAGAATCTATTTTTCCAATCTCAAAGCCTTTTTCAATAAGGAACTTGGTCAAGCATTTATACCACGCTCTAGGAACATGATCAGGTTTCTTAGGATTAACAAAGCCGGGAGGTTGCTTAACATAAACTTTCTCCTCTATTTCACCATTTAGAAAAGCACTTTAATGTCCATTTGGTACAAGGTGATATCATGGTGATTACCATAGGCAAGTAAGATGTGGATGGACTCAAGTCTAGCAACGGGGGCATATGTATCACCATAGTCCATACCTTCGACTTGAGTGTGGCCTTGGGCGACGAGACGTGCTTTGTTGCGGACGACTTGACCACCTTCGTCTTGCTTGTTGCGAAACACCCATTTGGTACCAATGATGTTGTGGTTGTTGTCGGGCTTCTCGGCCAATGTCCACACTTGATTTCTCTCAAAGTTGTGTAGCTCTTCGTCCATAGCATTTATCCAATCCGCATCTTCCAATGCTTCTTCAACCTTCATGGGTTCAATGCTAGAGATGAATGAATAATGTTCACAAAAATTAGCGAAACGAGTTTTAGAGCGAGTGATTCTCCCGGTTTGGATGTAATTGAAGATTTGTTCAACTGGATGGTCTCTTGAGACTCTTGCTCGAACTCGTGAGAGCTTTTGCTTGGGTCGGGGTGGAACATCTTCTTCATCATCTTGTCCTTCTTCTTCTTGGCCTTCTTCATTGTTTACGCTGTCTTTCTCTCGTCGTGGTGGAGAAGGAGGTTGATGAGGTTCATCTTGGTGTACTTCCTCGTTTTCTTCATCTTGGCGTGTCCCACTTGTGGATGCTTCCATGTCAACTCTTGGTTCACCTTGTCATGAGGTAGAAGCTTCCACTTGGACGGACGAGGTACTCTCCTTCACCTCTGTTGGACGAATCTTGCCAATAGACAAGTCTTGGATTGCTTCGGAAGGGTCTTTGTATCCTACATCAATTGGCAATTGCTCTACTTGCGAGCCGTTAGATTCATCAAACTTCACATCTACCGTCTCTTCAACCTTTCGGGTGAAATTGTTCTAGACACGGTAAGTGTGAGAGTTTGAGCCATAACCAATTAGGAAACCCTCATGAGGTTTAGGAGCATTTAGAATGACGATGCTTATCAAGAACGTAACACTTTGAGCCAAATACTCGAAAATATCCAATTTGGGCTTTGTTACCGGTGAGGAGCTCGTATGTCGTCTTGCCAAGTAGCTTGTGAAAATACAAGTGATTTGTTGCATGACAAGCCGTCTCAACCGCTTCCGGCCAAAAGTGTTTTGGAGTCTTGTACTCATCTAGCATCGTTCTCGCCATCTCGATAAGAGTTCGGTTCTTCCTCTCAACAACTCCATTTTGTTGAGGCATGTACGTAGCCGAGAACTCATGTGAAATCCCTTCTTCATCAAGAAAGGTATCCACATTTGCGTTCTTGAACTCCGTTCCGTTGTCGCTGCGAACCTTCTTGATCTTCACTTCAAATTGATTTTGGGTCTTCCTAGCGAAGTTCTTGAAGATATTTTGGACCTGCGATTTATCATCAAGAAAGAACACCCACATAAATCTTGAAAAATCATCGACTATGACTAGACCAAATGAGTTACCACCGAGACTTTTGTAAGCGTTTGGACCAAAAAGATCCATATGAAGTAGCTCGAGCGGTATTCTCGTGGTCATGATGTTCTTCACGGGATGGCTTCCTCCTACTTGTTTTCCTGCTTGACAAGCACTACAAAGTCTATCCTTGTCAAATATAACATCTTTTACTCCAAGGATATGACCACCTTTAATAAGCTTATCAAGATTTCGCATGCGCACATGACCTAACCTTCTATGCCACAACCAGCTTTTCGAGGATTTAGCAATTAGGCAAGTTCTATGTTGAGCCTTTTTAGTGAGGTCAACAATATATAGATCACCTCTACGTATACCGGTAAAGATCATTTTATGATTATCTCTACGAAACACTTGGCAATCTACTTCAGTAAATAGGACATTGAAACCAAAGTCAGCAAGTCTAGATACGGAAAGTACGTTGTAGACAAGAGATTCAACAAGCATAACATTTTGTATGGAGCTATCATGTGAGATGGCCACCTTACCAAGGCAAACCACCTTACCCTTTGAGTTGTCACCAAAAGTGACATACTTTCGAGGGCCATTGTTTTCAGCAAGTTCATGAAACATATCTTTGTCTCCAGTCATATGGTCGGTACACCCACTATCAAGAACCCATTCCTTTCCTCTAGCCATGTAGCCGCGAAGATTTGCCATAAGACTAAAGTGTCTCATAGACTCGTCGAGATCAAGGTCACTATCATCATCCTCATCATTGTATCCATGTTCATCATCGTCTTGTGATGGATCAATTCCTAGAGAGGGTAATTCATTAGATAAGTGGTCATCACAATAGTCATCTTTATGAACTCTAATGGCTTCGGAGATGATATTGCTAATGATTCCAACATCTCCTTTGGCACTCGTAAGATTAGTAAGCTCAAATAGACAATCACCAAATCTGGGATCATTGGAACTCATCTTCTTACTCAAGGCAATAGACTTATGAAGGATCTCATCTAAGTTTTTCAAGGAATAGTTTGGAAATCGTTCCTGAAGAAATCTCCATATGGTGTAGGCACAATTAAGAGCAGGCAAGCTAGCAAGCAAGTTTCTACGCAAACCTCTAGTGATTAAATTGACAGTTCTAAGATTACGGATCATGTCAATAGACTCATCAAGGATAGGATGCAAAGGATCAACATGAGGTGCACAAGGGCTAGTAATGTACTTGTTCAAATGATATTCATTGAAAATCTCAAGCATCTCAATTTTCCACTCATGAAAGTACTCTCCATCAAGAATAGGCATTCTAGGTCTAAGACTCCCCAATGTAGACTCATCCATCTTCCTCCAAAGGTGTTTAAACCAAAGCAATGGAGACCAATGCTCTGGTACCAATTGAAAGGATCGAGAAGAGGTGTCTAGAGGGGGGTGAATAGACTCTTAACAAAGAAAAAGATGCAGTTTTTATTTTCTACAAGTTAGGGTAGAGTTTTAGCACAAGTTTAAACATCCACAATACATTCAAGCAAGCATGGCAAGAGTATATGAGCAGCGGAAAGTAAAGCATGCAATTTGCAAGAAAGTAAAGGGATGGGATTGGAGTGTGCAAACGCAATTGGAGACACGGAGATTTTTGGCGTGGTTCCGATAGGTGGTGCTATCGTACATCCACGTTGATGGAGACTTCAACCCACGAAGGGTAACGGTTGCGCGAGTCCACGGAGGGCTCCACCCACGAAGGGTCCACGAAGAAGCAACCTTGTCTATCCCACCATGGCCATCGCCCACGAAGGACTTGCCTCACTAGGGTAGATCTTCACGAAGTAGGCGATCTCCTTGCCCGTACAAACTCCTTGGTTCAACTCCACAATCTTGACGGAGCCTCCCAAGTGACACCTAACCAATTTAGGAGACACCACTCTCCAAAAGATAATAGACGGTGTGTTGATGATGAACTCCTTGCTTTTGTGCTTCAAATGATAGTCTCCCCAACACTCAACTCTCTCTCACTGATTTGGATTTGGTGGAAAGATGATTTGAGTGGAAAGCAAGTTGGAGAAGGCTAGAGATCAAGATTTATGTGGTTGGAGTGGATTATCATGACCTCAACACATGAGTAGATGGTTCTCTCTCGGAAAATGTATGGTGGAAGTGTAGGCATGTTCTGATGGCTCTCCTCACGAATGAAGAGTGGGTGGAGGGGTATTTATAGCCTCCACACAAAATCTAACCGTTACACACAAATCACCAAACTTGGTGGGACCGAACCAGAAAACTCGGTTAGACCGATTTAGTTCAAAATGTGACTGTTAGGCATTTCGGTGGGACCGATATGATCAACTCGGTGGGACCGATGTGCTAGGGTTAGGGTAATACCTCGTCTCGGTTTGACCGATTACGCAAACTCGGTGAGACCGATTTTGCTAATAAGCAAAATGGAGAGTTGGTCAAGCAAACTCGGTGGGACCGATTGCATATCTCGGTGGGACCGGAATTTTTGCAATAGGTAACAGAGAGTTTGCAAGCCATCTCGGTGAGACCGAGATCCCATCGGTGAGACCGAATTGATTAGGGTTTGTGGAAGTGGCTGTGTCAAGTGAACTCGGTGGCGCCGGATGGAAAATTTCGATGGGGCCGAGTTTGACTTTTGGTTTGGGACATATGTGGATATGAGAAAGTGGTTGAGGGTTTGGAGCATATCACTAAGCACTTGGAGCAAGCAAGCCATTAAGCAACACCTCATCCCCTTTTAATAGTATTGGCTTTCCTATGGATTCAATGTGATCTTGGATCACTAAAAGCAAAATGTAGAGTATTGAGCTTTAGAGCTTGAGCCAATCTTTTGTCCTTAGTATTTTGAAGGGTGAGGGAGTCCTGGATTAGGGGGTCTCCGGACAGCCGGACTATATCCTTTGGCCGGATTGTTGGACTATGAAGATACAATATTGAAGACTTCGTCCCGTGTCCGGATGGGACTCTACTTGGCGTGGAAGGCAAGCTAGGCAGTACGGATATGGATATCTCCTCCTTTGTAACCGACCTTGTGTAACCCTAACCATCTCCGGTGTCTATATAAACCGGAGGGTTTTAGTCCGTAGGACAACAACAATCATACCATAGGCTAGCTTCTAGGGTTTTAGCCTCTCAGATCTCGTGGTAGATCAACTCTTCTACTACCCATATCATCAATATTAATCAAGCGGGACGTAGGGTTTTACCTCCATCAAGAGGGCCCGAACCTGGGTAAAACATCATGTCCCCTGCCTCCTGTTACCATCCGCCTTAGACGCACAGTTCGGGACCCCCTACCCGAGATCCGCCGATTTTGACACCGACATTGGTGCTTTCATTGAGAGTTCCTCTGTGTCGTCGCCGTCAGGCTTGATGGCTCCTACGATCATCGATAGCGATGCAGTCCAGGGTGAGACTTTTCTCCCCGGACAGATCTTTGTGTTCGGCGGCTTCGCACTGCGGGCCAACTCGCTTGGCCATCTGGAGAAGATCGAAAGTTATGCCCCTGGCCACCAGGTCAGGTTTGGAAGTTTAAACTACACGGCCGATATCCGCGGAGACTTGATCTTCGACGGATTCGAGCCCCTGCCTTGTGCGTCACACGGTCACGATGAGTACGATTTAGCTCTACCATCGGACAGTGTTCAGGAGATCGCACCGGCAGCCGCTCCGACCCTCAATTCGGAGCGAGTTGCGCCGCCCATGAACGGGTGGATGGACCCCGCCACGGAGGCCTTATCCTCAGCGGCGATCGAGCCGAACATCGACCTTACCCTACACGAGAGCCGTGTTGTCAAACTGCCGGATCCTTCTCCGGCCATGGACTCCGAACCGCCTGCGCCCGTTCCTAGCGAATCCGATTGGGTGCCGATCAGGGAGTTCACCTCCGCGGATATTTTTCAGCACTCGCCCTTTGGCGACATACTGAACTCACTAAGGTCTCTCTCCTTGTCAGGAGGATCCTGGCCGAACAATGTCCGGCAGGATTGGGATGCGGATGATGAAGAAATATTTTTCCTATATTTTAAATACTTACCTCAAAGCCTGTTAGAAGGCTGGCACAGGCTTCAGTCAGTCTGCTCTTAGCGGACTGAACCTTCTTGATCACCGCACTCATAATAGTGCGGTGCTCTTCGTCAATGGAAGTGATGTGAAGCGCTCCCAGCAGATTGTCCGGTCCCTCTAGATGGGCAGAGGTCACCGGCCCAGGCGTCTTGCCCCTCTTGGAAGGAGGCCGCCTGGCCGATTCCGGAACCACTGGAGGTTTCGGTGCGGTGTTCGGCTGAGGGCCGAACTCGGAGCCCTTAGTGGCTTTGCTCTCCCTACTCCCGGAGCCTGGAAGGTCGCTTTGAGGCGCCTCCGGGACTGTCTCCCCTCAACCCAGTGCCTCTTGAGACAACACCTCGGTGTTGTCCGTAGGGAAAGGGAAGGTGGCGGTCAGAAGTGGATCGCTATCCATATCCGACGAGCCCAGGGAGCCGTCCGACGAGGATACGTCGATACGGGTTCGGGGCGGTCTGCACAATCATAACTCGGCGTTAGGAGAAGCAGTTCGACAAAGGAATGCTATGAGTTACTCTGGTATCCGAATACTTACGACTTCGCCAGGGGCTTGGCCCTGAGCAGCCACTCGTCTTCGCCTTCGGCGGCGGTGGTGGGGTAGTCCGGAAGGAGGTTCCTTCCCTTCTTGGACCCTTTCCCCCCCCCCCCGATAGGGGCGGCCTTCCTTTTCTTGTCTCCCCCGACTGGAGGGGGAACATCTTCATCTTCCTCCTCGTCTTCGGGGGAGGAGTGCGTCACGGAGTTATCGGACGATAAGTCCGATAAAACCTGGCGTCGAGAACTCTTTCGGGTTCCCTTGGCTTTCTTGGTCTTCTCCGGCACCTTGTAAGGAGCCGGAGTCAGCATCTCCGTCACGAGAGCGTCCGCAGTGTCTTCGGACAGAGGGGCCGGACAGTTAATCTGCCCCGACGTCTCCACCCAGTCCTGTCAAAGGCATGGAGCTCAGACCCCGCACATGGTTAAGATGGGGGAAATAAATATCCTACCGGATGTATAGAACTCACCGAATGCGCTTGGTGCTTCGGGTTTAGCCTGCGGTCCTCGGTGAGGGAGGGAGGGACCTCGGCGCCCTTGAACAGCACCTTCCAGACGTCCTTGTGCGTCGTGTCGAAGAGCTCGCTCAGAGTCTGGTGATGCGCCGGGTCGAACTCCCACAAGTTGAAGTCCCGTTGTTGGCACGGGAGGATCCGGCAGATGAGCATGACCTGGACTATGTTCACAAGCTTGAGCTTCTTGCTTGTCATGTTTAGGATACATTTCTGGAGTCCGTCCAGCTCCACTGATGAACCCCACGACAAGCCCTTCTCTTTCCAGGAAGTGAGCCGTGTAGGGAATCATGATCGAAACTCGGGGACAACCACCCATTTGGTGCCGCGCGGCTCGGTGATGTAGAACCACGCCGATTGGCACCCCTTTACGGTCTCCACGAAGGAGCCTTCAAGCCATATAACGTTGGGCATCTTGCCCACCATGGCTCCGCCGCATTCTGCTTGTTGGCCGCCCACCACCTTCGGCTTGATATTGAAGGTCTTTAGCCATAGGCCGAAGTGGGGGTGGATGCGGAGGAAAGCCTCACAGACGACGATGAACGCCGAAATGTTGAGGATGAAGTTCAGGGCCAGATCATGGAAATCCAGCCCGTAGTAGAACATGAGACCGCGGACGAATGGATGAAGGGGAAACCCCAGTCCATGGAGGAAGTGGTGGAGGAAAACTACCCTCTCGTGAGGTTCCGGGGTAGGGACGATCTGCCCCGCAGCGGGCAGCCGATGCGCGATATTCGCGGCTAAGTATCCGGCTCCGCGCAGCTTTTTGATGTGTCCCTCCATAACAGAGGAAGCCATCCACTTGCCTCCCGCTCCGGACATGTTTGCAGAAGGTTGAGGAGAAAGATGTGGACTTGGGCGTTGGAGCTCGAGTGCGTGAGAATGGATGAGCAAGGAGGAAGAAGGCGTGGGTAGAAAAAGGTTAAACCTTATCCCTTTATAAGGGCGGGCGAAGCTATGCACCCCCACTAGCCTGGTAAAACTCGCTTATCCCCAAGCACCGTGATTGATGGCGCGGTTGGGTTACCCACGCCCGTATTGATGAGAATCCCGCAATAAGGGGGACACGATCTCTGCTTCGACAAGACGTGTCAAGAAACCGCCTCGCGTTATGTGCGGGGCTGGTTAAAGAAAAACGGTTCGAATAATCGCTGAGCCATGGCCTAATGTCATGTTGCCAAAATGTGTCAGCAGATTAGATTTATGGAAATATTATTCTCTCTACGGTGGTATGTTGAACTTATTTTGCAGGGTCGGACACTATCCTTGTATTCAAATTCTTCCGTGATGTATTCGGAGGAGGAACCCGCCTTGCAATGCCGAAGAAAACACTGCGCGCCGGACTCATCGTCATTGAAACCTGGTTCAGGGGCTACAGAGGGAGTCCTAGATTAGGGGGTCTCCGGACAGCCGAACTATATCCTTTGGCAGGACTGTTGGACTATGAAGATACAAGATTGAAGACTTCGTCCCGTGTCCGGATGGGACTCTACTTGGCGTGGAAGGCAAGCTAGGCAGTACGGATATGGATATCTCCTCCTTTGTAACCGACCTTGTGTAACCCTAACCCTCTCCGGTGTCTATATAAACCGGAGGGTTTTAGTCCGTAGGACAACAACAATCATACCATAGGCTAGCTTCTAGGGTTTTAGCCTCTCAGATCTCGTGGTAGATCAACTCTTGTACTACCCATATCATCAATATTAATCAAGCAGGACGTAGGGTTTTACCTCCATCAAGAGGGCCCGAACCTGGGTAAAACATTGTGTCCCCTGCCTCCTGTTACCATCCGCCTTAGACGCACAGTTCGGGACCCCCTACCCGAGATCTGCCGGTTTTGACACCGACAAAGGGGTTCCACATCTTCTTGTCCACGCACTCCATCTGTTGAACTTATCTAAAATATACTAGATAAAAACATTAGCCCAGCAAGAGATATGTTGACATTAATTACCAAAACCACCCATGGAGCACTTGGGCTTTCAGAGCTGGGGGCACCTGGGGCTATTTTCGCTGATTTGCAGGCGCTGGCCCACCTGCCAGTGTCTCTCTCCTCTTTCCTCCCTTTCCCTCCCTGGCCCACCCACATGCTCCCCTCCACACACAGCCATCCTCTCTCTCACACACACAAGGCCGGGCTCCAGTTCATGGTCGGCCGCATCGGCGCTGCCTCGCCACTACTCCCAGCGCGTAGGCTCCGGCGCCCTCGTCTACCTCGTCGTCGTCCCACAGCTGAGGGAGCACCCATGTCGTGCCAGAGAAGGGTTCGCAGAACAGCTCGCCCATCTCGTTGTTGCGGCCAGGATCCGGTTGATGATGCCGCGGTGAAGAACAGGAGGACGAGACTGATGTCCCAGCAGGACGGCGGGTGGAGACAAGGGCGACGCTAGTGTGAGCAGCAGTACGGCGCCCACTGCGGCGCCGGCGGATAAGAGGAGCGCATCACCGAGCAGTGAGCGCGCCATGCCGATGCCAGTGATGCGAACCAGAGCAGCCTGGTGCCGATGGCCGTCTCGGGGCACTGTACTTCTAGCGCACCGCAGGCGCCGCATTGCCATGCCGGCGCCGGCTCTACGGGTGTGTGAGGAGCCGCGGTACGACATATATGGAGACCAGGTACTTGCACTCCAGTGAGCCGGTGTCGGCGTGGCTCTTACCCGACCTGAGTTGCTCCTGGGCGTGGCTGTAGGCGGCGGTGCCTGGGCCGTAGCGTCTTTGTAGGGCCTCGTGCCGCTGCAGCTTGGACACGAGGTACGGGGAAGGTTGCCTGCCGGCTCTCTGACGGTACATGGCGGGCTGGTACCTGCTGTGTTAGGATCTCTCGTCGACACCGTCGGTCAGGAGGCCGCCGAGAAGCCTGCCGTGCGCTGGCAGCGCCGGGACCTCCCTGTCTCTGGTGGAGTAGTAGTACGACGCCCTGCGAGGGAGCGGGGCACGGGGCGACTCCTTCGTCCGCGTGACCGGCGGCTCGACGTCGGCCTCCGGCTGCTGGATGTCTCCTCAAGCTTCTCATCGCCTCCTTCCCCGTCTCGCGCTCCTCCGCTGGCTAGAGGTCGTCGACGCAGCCGTGGTCAAGATGCTCGTCCGTGTGCTCGGCCGTGAGGGACGCCACGACGCCATCTACGACCTGCTCGATGAAATGTCGTTGCCTTCGTGGGAGCCCAATACTGCTTGTGGGGGCGCAACTGAGTGGAAAATTGTGCCCCCCCCCCCCCCCCGCCGCCAAAATTTTCGCCGGCAGCCTCCCGGCAAAAAAATGCCTCCTGGGGGGCGGGGGGCAAACGAGTGGAGATGCTCTTAGCGGCGGTAAAAAATGATGCTAGTGTATGAGAAAAAAATGAGGAAGGGGAGAGAAATCTATTGACACCTCGGCGTTTTCCCTCTCATTTATGGTTTTGGACAAAATGTTTTCGATTTTCGAACATTAGGGACTAAATGTCGACAAGAAATGATAAAGGACCAGATATAGACTTCTTGCGAATTGAGGGACCAAAAACTTTTTTTTCTAGAAAAAAATGGCGCGTCTCTCTACTCATGCCACTTCTTTCCTCGTGGATCCGTGTGCTTCAAGATGGTCCCGCTTCCTGCTATAGGCCATCACATTGCTATTCTTTCCCGGTTATCCCCAACTAACTCGCCCTCGTCCTCACGCCACGAATACGAT
Organism: Triticum aestivum; assembly: GCF_018294505.1. Classification (NCBI taxonomy): domain Eukaryota; kingdom Viridiplantae; phylum Streptophyta; class Magnoliopsida; order Poales; family Poaceae; genus Triticum; species Triticum aestivum. Next base: position 514,400,315 of record NC_057800.1, on the reverse strand, counting down.
ACGCTTCCTCCCCATCTTGGATGTCGTCGTCTTTACCTTTTGCAGCATGCGTTTCTCCTTGATCTCGCTATTGTGTTGCGCCGTTGGTTCTTTGTGGTCACAACAGCGATGAGTTCATCATATTTAACTACTCACGGCCATGCTCAATGGCGAGTTACTTACTGAAAAGTCACAAATGGGCGGAAATACAATGCCTCGCCACAATCACTGGATGTCTGGATCACAAGCACAATGAGCAAAGATTCGTCGGTGCTCCATTTCCATGCAGAACATGCCTACATTTTTCTTATGCTTACACAGGCGTACATATAAATATCTCTTGTGCAGACAAAACACTATTCGAGGTCTATAGAATATCACTATCCTCCGCTGCCACTCGACAATGACTTAAACACCAAAGGTCAAGGGCACCTACAAGTACAACAACACAGCAAGGAAAATACAGGGACAGATCTGCCGACGTCGGCGCCGAGCACACCACCTTTCATGGATCCCTTCGGTCCATTTCGTGTCGATTTCCTAGGGACATACAGTAACAGTACTACATGACAGGAGCACGCAAAAAACCACACCTCGCAGGAGAGATCACGGGTCAGCCGCACACCGCCTTGAGGATCCTCTTGGCCTCCTGCTCCCCGTGCCTCAGCGCGGCCAGCCTGCACGACTGCTCCGTCAGCAGCTTCTGCATGGACGGCGTCTCGCTGGGCACGATGGCGAAGCCGTCGTGGTACTCCTCCATGTCCTCGGCGGCGAGCTGCCACACTATCGCGCCGGCGCCGGCGCCGCCCCTCTTGGCCGACTCGTGGACGATGTCGTACACCGACTTGTAGAAGGCGTCGCGCTGCGACTGCTCGAACCCCTTGACCAAATGCGACAGCCCGAACTCCGTGAGCACCACGGGCTTGCCGCCGAGCTCCGTGTCGCCGTCCTCGAAGTGGGAGCTCACCCACTTCGTCACGAACTTGAGCTTCTCTTCCAGATTCGCGTCCAGCAGCCTGCAATTTAGCTGGCGTCTCATCCACTGCTTCCACGAATTCAGAGTACTCGTAGTAGTAGCTAATTTGTTGATGGGGATGGTTACCAGGTGTCCGGGTAAAGGTGGACGGAGGCGAAGTCGATGTCGGAGATCTTGGAGTTGCGGATGAAGTCGAGGCCGTAGTTGTTGAACCAGTGCCCCGGATTCACGCTCAGCTTCTCCGGCGGGCTCGTGGGGCCGTAGAACCCCTCCGTGCCGACGGTCAGCAGGTGCCGACGGTCGATCGACTTCACGTACCCCGCCATCTCATCGATCCAGCGCTGCCCCCATCACGCAACCAAATCAGAAAATGTCTTGAAAGTAAATGAACACAGTTACATCTAGTATCAAATTCGCACGGTAGATGCAGATCGGCAATAAGTGTGATAGATAGTAGCATCGATGGACTCACCTGCAGAGTGTTACCGGACGGATCGGTAATGCATCTGGGCTCGTTCATCAGCTCCCACGCCAAGATGGTAGGGTCGTCCTTGTACTGCACCCCCGTCAAGTGGTTCGTCCTCGTCAACAATGCCTGCACCGAAACAAAAGTAAAAGTATGCAACTTTAACCACTGTAAAATTGCCACCGACACTTTTTTGTTTCTCCGTCAATGGGATGCTAGAAACATAAAAGAAATCAGCTAGCTAGACATTGATGCTCCGGGCAGGATGCTGCAACTGTTCAGTGTTTACCTTGAGGTAGACTTTGAAGTAGTCGCGGATGGCGGGGTCGAAGAAGAAGGAGTCGTTGGAGGCGGTGAGGCCGACGCCTTCGTCCCACGCCCACCGCACGTACTGCGTCTTCCCGCCGTACGCCTCCAGGTTGTTGGCCAGGCTGAGGATGAGCCGCACGCCGTGCCGCCGGGCCTCCACGACCACCATGTCCAGCGCCTTGAAGACGCGCTCGTCGAAGTGTCCCGGGGAGAGCTGGAGCGCGTTGTAGGCGCCGTCGTTAAAGGCCCAGGTGCGGCACACCGTGAGCCCCATCCCGGTGGCGGCGCGGAACATGTCCGACACGCGGTGGCGGCTGGCCGGCTCCACGGCCTGGTCCATGAGCCAGTACGAGTTCCACCCGTTGATGTAGAATGGGCGGCCCTCCAGGAAGAGCTGCGCGCCGCGCCGCTCCACGAACGGCAGGGACGCGTCGTGGGACCGGGACGCACCGGGGGACGGGAGGAGGCCGGGGAAGCGGAGGTCCACCTCGCCGAGGAGGGAAAAGTAGAACACGGCCAGCAGGGAGGCCAGGCCGAGGATGTGGTACACGAACAGGCCGTTGCACGCCGCCATTGTGTGGTGCCGGCGGGGTGTTCTTGGGGAGCTTTTGCGGTGCTACTGCTAGAGGAGCGCCATTCCGAGTGGGGGGTGGAGCCTCTACTTCTAGAAGGCGGGAGTGAAGTAGGAGTGGACTAGTGGGATGGGAGGCAGCGGCGGTGAGGCGTGAAGCAGGAGGGGGGACCTGCACACTGTGACACTGGTGGTGGGAGCTTTGCCCGAGGTAAACAGTTATATTCGGCGAGGAGTAGGGTTGAAGGCTAGTGCTATTACTTTGCTTATAGGACCTTCACAGAATTCTAATTGTAATTACCTCCTGTCCAACTTGCCCCCTTCATTAGGGCAACTCCACCACGATCATCGAATCACCCGCAAATGTTTGGACCAGACAGTACAGACACTTCTGATCATCCATCGAGTGTCATCGATTTTGTTCGGACCAAACCGTACGTCGAAATCCCGCAAATTGCAACTAAGAAAGTGTTGAGCATCTCTAAACATCTTCAAAGTGTCAAGTTTGCTAAAATCAATCGTCGGGCCAATATGATGGTGCATGAGATTGCTAAATTTAGTTTTAATTTTTTTTCTTCGAAATGACAGTTATCCTGCATTCATTAAGAAAAAAGAGTTTCTCAGTTAATCAGGAAAAACCGAGCGAAAACCACATTGCCAAGTTAATTATGGAGAACCGGGCGAAAACCATCACCACCTCTAAGCGGCACACTTAAGATACCCCATGCACACCACTTCAAAGAGGGTCTCGTCAAGACAACACGCAGGCATCATCGTCAGCACTCCTCCCTAGAGACGTCATCACTATCCTAAACCCTAAAGTTGACCGGGATGATATCATCCTCGACAAGCGGCCGAAGTCGACCTCATTCAAGCCGGCCAATGACATAGTCAAATTCCAAGTGCACCCTACGGGCCCACCTAAAACAATGTCAATTGGGGCAAACCTCGAGGCGGAAATTGACGAGGACCTACGCAACTTCCTTAGAGAAAACAGGGATATATTTGCCTGGCATCCCTCGGATATGCAAGGGATACCCTACAGACTTGCCGAACACGGCTTGAATATCTTGAAGGGTGACGTGGCTTAGGCTGCGTCGGTATTTTCCCAAAGAGGAAGGGATGATGTAGCACAACTATGGTAAGCATTTCCCTCAGTTATGAAACCAAGGTTATCAATCTAGTAGGAGAACCAAGCAACACTATGTAAACGGTACCTGCACACAAAGAACAAATACTTGCAACCCAACGCGCGGTTCTGGAACTTGCGGCGGTTGGAATTGTGTTTTGATCGCTCTCCTGGGGTTTCTGGAATGTTGGGGTATTTATAGAGTTGAGAGGCGGTGGAGGAGACCTCCATGGGACCCACCACCCATCAGGGCACGCTAGGGGGCCCACACCCTGTCCACAAGGGTGGGGGCGTGCCCACCCCCCTGGGGCGCGGCCTCTGTCCTTGTGGGCCCCCTCGACCTTCACCGACCTCAACTCCAACTCCATATATTCATATTCAGGGAGAAAAAACCCAGAGAGAAGGATTCATCATGTTTTACAATATGGAGCCACTGTCAAGCCCTGTTCTTCCTCGGGAGGGCAGATCTGGAGTCCGTTTTGGGTTCCAGAGAGGGGAAATCATCGCCATCGTCGTCATCAACCATCCTCCATCACCGATTTCATGATGCTCACCGCCGTGCATGAGTAATCTCATCGTAGGCTTGCTGGATGGTGATGGGTTGGATGAGATTTACCATGTAATTGAGTTAGTTTTGTTAGGGTTTGGTCCCTAGTTTCCACTATGTTCTAAGATTGATGTTGCTATGACTTTGCTATGTCTAATGCTTGTCACTAGGGCCTGAGTGCCATGATTTCGGATCTAAACCTATTATTTTTCATGAATATATTTGTGTTCTTGATCCTATATTGCAAGTTATAGTCACCTACTACGTGTTATTATCTGGCAACCCCGGAGTGACAATAGTCGGGACACTTCCCGACGATGACCGTAGTTTGAGGAGTTCATGTATTCACTAGGTGCTAATGCTTTGGTCCCGTACTCTATTAAAAGGAGGCCTTAATATCCATTAGTTTCCAATAGTACCTCGCTGCCACGGGAGGGTAGGACAAAATATGTCATGCAAGTTCTTTTCCATAAGCACGTATGACTATATTCGGAATACATGCCTACATTATATTGATGAATTGGAACTAGTTCTGTGTCACCCTATGTTATAGTTGTTGCATAATGAGCCATCCGACATAATTATCCATCATTGATCCATTGCATACGAGTTCGTTTCATATTGATCTTTGCTCTGTTACTTTTTCCGTTGCCACTGTTATGATTACTACAAAACTGCTACTGTTACTCTTGCCACCGTTACCGTTACTTCCATACTACTTTGCTACTAAATATTTTGCTGCAAATATTAAGTCTTTCAGGTGTGGTTGAATTGACAACTCAGCTGCTAATACTTGAGAATATTCTTTGGCTCCCCTTGTGCCAAATTAATAAATTTGGGTTGAATACTCTACCCTCAAAAACTGTTGCGATCCCCTATACTTGTGGGTTATCAATAATATAACAACATGGAACAATCAATAATTATAGATACATTGGACATGTATCAAAGGGCTACAAGCCTTTCAAACAAGCACTTCGGCACTTCTTTGAGCCCAAGCGTCAAGCAATGGGCGAAGAGCTGGCCAAACTTCTTGAGGCCGGATTCATAAGAGACATAAAACACCCCGATTGGCTCGTCAATCTGGACATGGTACCTAAGAAGGATAGGTCCTAACGCATGTGCGTCGACTCTAAATACCTTAACAAAGCTTGCCCCAAGGACCCATTCCCACTACCACACATTGATCGGATAGTGGACGCCACAAATGGGCACGATTCGTTGTGTTTTCTAGACGCCTACTCAGGGTATCATCAGATAAAGATGAAAGAATCCGACCAGGCTATGACCGCTTTTATTATGCCCTGCGGGCTGTTTTGCTTCAATACAACGCCTTTCAGGCTCAAAAACATTGGTGCGATGTACCAGCACATGATCCAAACATGCTTGGAAAAACACATCGGAAAGACCATTGAGGCCTACGTCGACAATGTGGTTGTCAAAACTAAACACGTTGGGCAGTCGGTCGACAACCTCCGCAACACATTTATCAGCCTACAGGAATATCAAATTAAGCTCAACCCAGAGAAATGTGTCTACGGTGTACCAACGGGCAAAATCCTCAACTTTATCGTGTCTAGCCGAGGAATCAAAGCCAACCCGACAAAAATACGAGCCCTGGCCCGATTAGAGGTGCCAACCCGATAACCTTGGCACCTGAAGTTCCCTTAAGTGACATAATTAATAGCAGGGATGCTACAGGGCGCATAGCCAAGTGTGCCATAGAGCTCTTACCCTTCGAAATAACATAACAGATGCGCCGAGCTATTAAATCTCAGGTGCTGGCAGACTTCATAGTCGAATGGACAGTGGTCAAGCTCCCTATAGAGTATAACACATATTCAAACTGGACCATGTATTTTGATGGTTCAAAAAATGCTCGCTAGGCTAGGGGCCGGAGTAGTGCTCACGTCGCCAACTGGCGACAACATTCGATATGTGTTACAGATCATGTACACTGACTCCAATAATGCGGCCAAATATGAAGCCCTTCTGCATGGGCTCTAGAAAGGATCGAGAAGAGGTGTCTAGAGGGGGGGTGAATAGACTCTTAGCAAAGAAAAATAGCAGTTTTTAATTTCTTTAAGTTAAGGTGGAGTTTTAGCACAAGTTTAATCATTCACAATACATTTCAAGCAAGCATGGCAAGAGTATATGAGCAGCGGAAAGTAAAGCATGCAACTTGCAAGAAAGTAAAGGGATGGGATTGCAGTATGCAAATGCAACTGGAGACTCGGAGACTTTTGGCGTGGTTCCGATAGGTGCTGCTATTGTACATCCACGTTGATGGAGACTTCAACCCACGAAGGGTAACGGTTGCGCGAGTCCATGGAGGGCTCCACCCACGAAGGGTCCACGAAGAAGCAACCTTGTATATCCCACCATGGCCATCGCCCACGAAGGACTTACCTCACTAGGGTAGATCTTCACGAAGTAGGCGATCTCATTGCCCGTACAAACTCCTTGGTTCAACTCCACAATCTTGTCGGAGGCTCCCAAGTGACACCTAACCAATCTAGGAGACACCACTCTCCAAAAGGTAATAAATGGTGTGTAGTTGATGAACTCCTTGCTCTTGTGCTTCAAATGATAGTCTTCCCAACACTCAATTCTCTCTCATAGATTTGGATTTGGTGGAAAGATGATTTGAGTGGAAAGCAACTTGGGAAGGCTAGAGATCAAGATTCATATGGTTGGAATGGAATGTATCGGTCTCAACACATGAGTAGGTAGTTCCCTCTCAGAAAATGAATGCTGGAAGTGTAGGCACGTTCTGATGGCTCTCCTCGGCAATGAAGGAAGGGTGGAGGGGTATATATAGCCTCCACACAAAATCTAACCGTTACACGCAATTTACCAAACTCGGTGGGACCGAATCAGAAAACTCGGTCGGACCGATTCAGTTCATAATGTGACCGTTAGGTATTTCGGTGGGACCGATATGATCAACTCGGTGGGACCGATGTGCTAGGGTTAGGGTAAAACCTCATCTCGGTTTGACCGATTACACAAACTCGGTGGGACCGATTTTGGTAATAAGCAAAACAGGGAGTTGGTCAAGCAAACTCGGTGGGACCGATTGCTTATCTTGGTGGGACCGAAATAATTGCAACAGGCAACAGAGAGTTTGCAAGCCATCTCGGTGAGACCGAGATCCCATCGGTGAGACCGAATTGATTAGGGTTTCTGGCAGTGGCTATGTCAAGTGAACTCGGTGGCGCCAGATAGATCAAATCGGTGGGGCCGAGTTTGACTTTTGGTTTGGGACATATGTGGATATGAGAAAGTGGTTGAGTGCTTTGGAGCATATCACTAAGCACTTCGAGCAAGCAAGCTATTAAGCAACACCTCATCCCCTTTTAATAGTATTGGCTTTCCTATGGACTCAATGTGATCTTGGATGACTAAAATGAAAATGTAGAGTCTTGAGCTTTTGAGCTTGAGCCAATCCTTTGTTATTAGCATATTGGAGGGGTTCCATATCCTCTTGTCCATGCCACTCCATTTGTTGAACTTATCTGAAATATACTAGATAAAAGCATTACTCCAACAAGAGATATGTTGACATTAATTACCAAAATCACCCAGGGAGCACTTGTGCTTTCAATCTCCCCTTTTTGGTAATTGATGACAACATGCATCAAAGATTTAGATAAAGATATAAAGAATAGCATGTAAAGCTTTGGGAAGACATGTAACATGCATAGGCTCCCCCTACATGTATGCAATCATGTAAATATAGAGTATAAGAGCATGTGAATGCATAATCATGATAGAGAAAGCAATGAGTTACATGTATCTTGGCTATATGCATCAGAGCAAATGTTGTGAATATAGGAATTGTAGCTTCATGTTCATGATTCCTTCTTGCAAACAATATGTACATCAACAAGAGATCATCATGCACATGAATGTGATGCATATACTTACCTTGTGGTCATAAGATGGCTTAGTAAGAGATGAACCTGAGTAAACAAGGTGAGATAACACAGATACATCTACTAAATATGGCAAACTGCAAACCGCAAGAGTACCAAGACTGGGATGACATGCAGAGAATGAGTACTAGGTACTCCTATTGGATATAGACATGTCCCCAAAGATAAAGATATGCAATGAATTCAAGGATTTCCTTCCCTAGAAGTCTTTCTCCCCCCGAATCTTATATAGGATAATGGGAGAAAATAGGGAAAACAGAATCTCAGAGCATAACAAATCAGAGCACAAACACATAACAAACTAACATGTCACATGTCTTTCCCCTCTAAAGACATGTGACTTCTCTCCTCTTGAACACCAAGCATCTGGGGTCTTTGGGGTCTCTCTCTCTCTGTGTGTTTGATGCGATTAAGCATTCTCCCCTTTTGAAGTACTCTCCCCCTTTTGAAGTGATTAAGCTTTGATGTGATCTCTCTCTCCCCCTTTGACATCAATTTCCAAGAAGGGATCTTCTCGACTGTGAGTCAAAATAGGTTTGGTTCTTGACTCACATAGCAAAGTAGCATATACAGTGTGATGCTGGTAGAGGACAAGAATCATTCAGTGGAGCTGGAGTAAAAATGCAGGATGCAAGTGGCAAATTGTCTTCTGTGCAGTGAAGTAGGTAACATCGAGTTGTATTCTTCGGTGGCTCTGAAATGGTCTGGTTTGACCGAAAGTGACAGATCGGTGTGACCGAGTTCAGCATAGAGAGAACATTTGTCACCTCAGCTCACTAGGAAAATAAGATCTCACAAAGATTTGCAAGGAATTAACTGAAGGATTTGCAACGAATTGGATGCAAGGAATGCAGAACAAAACAAAGAAGAGAAATCTAGATGAAGTATGCAAGAAAACATGGAATCACTAGGGAACTTCATCTAGAATTGGTCGGCGACAAGGTCACCTATGTTAGAGTACATTGACTAAGGAGTCAAGTGAGAACACTTGATCGTAGGTCATACTCGTCGTTTAAGCTCAAAATGGGATTACCATTTTTCGTTTAAGCATTTGATGGTATTCACATTTTGTTGAGTTGCTTTGACCCATGACTTGGGGTAAAGCTTCTCTAAGATGGAATAACATACCTTGGGTGGTGGTGTTGAACTTGCTCATGTAGTCGAACTTGTGTGGGATGCTCAAGGTTGATGTAGCTCATCAAGGATTGGGAGAACCACTTGTAGCTTGAGTTCATCTACCTACATGGGTTAGTCTTGAAAGGAAGAGCAATTGTGTATCCAGATTGACAATCATGAATTTGATACCAAATGAAATTTGATATATAGAAATGGTCAAAGGATATGTTGAAAGGTTTCATGCTTCCTTGTCTTCAACCACCATATTGTAGATGCTTGGTGATGTAGAGATTGCATAAGATGTGAATGATTTGCAATCTCATAGATTTTGATTCATCCAAGTACCTACAAGGGTTAGATAGCATGCAAGGGTGCAAATATATCCAAGACATATGATCATCATCATAAGAGAAACACCAAGGATTAGTCAAAGGCTCATGCCTTGCATGTATCCAAATGGAGTTTCTACTCCAAGTTTGAAGCATCAATGATGTTCAATTCACCTCTCAAATGGAAAAATACTTTCTCATCAAGCGGTTTGGTGAATATCTCCGCCAATTGCTTATCGGTACGAACATGCTTAAGATCAATGTCCCCTTTGGCAACATGATCTCGAATGAAATGATGACAAACTTCAATATGCTTAGTTCGAGGATGTTGTACGGGATTATGAGCAATCTTAATAGCACTTTCATTGTCAGAAAGCAATGGAACATGTTTCACATAGATCCCATAATCTTTAAGAGTTTGGGTCATCCAAAGTAATTGAGCACAACATGAACCAGCGGCAATGTATTTCGCTTCGGCGGTGGATAAGGATATCGAGTTTTGTTTCTTGGAGGACCAAGACACAAGAGATCTACCAAGAAATTGACAAGTACCCGAAGTGGACTTTCTATCAACCTTGTCTCCGGCATAGTCCGAGTAGGAGTAGCCAACAAGATCAAAAGAGGACCTCTTAGGATACCAAATGCCAAATTTTGGTGCATGGATTAAGTATCTCACTATCCTTTTCACAGCCTTAAGATGACACTCTTTGGGGGCCGCTTGATATCGTGCACAGATGCACACACTTAGCATAATATCGGGATGGTAGGCACATATATATAACAATGAACCAACCAGAGAACAATAAAACTTTTGGTCAACCGATTTGCCATCTTTGGTCAAGTCAAGATGTCCACTAGTAGGCATGGGAGTTTTCATACCTTTGCTTTCTTGCATGTTGAACTTCTTGAATAAGTCCTTGGTGTTCTTTGTTTGAGAGACAAAGGTGCTTTCCTTAGTTTGCTTGATTTGCAAACCAAGAAAGAACTTGAGTTCACGCATCATGGACATCTCAAACTTCTCCGACATTAGCTTTCCAAACTTTTCACTAAAATGGGGGTTAGTTGAACCAAATATGATATCATCAACACAATTTGGCACACAAATAATTCACCATTAACCCTTTTAGTAAAAAGAGTAGAATCAATCTTTACAATCTCAAAGCCTTTTTCAATAAGGAACTTGGTCAAGCATTTGTATCACGCTCTAGGATCTTGTCTAAGAGCATAAAGAGCTTTGTGAAGTTTGTAAACATGATTGGGTTTCTTAGGATTAACAAAGCCAGGAGGTTGTTTAACATAAACTTCCTCCTCAATTTCACCATTTAGGAAAGCACTTTTAATGTCCATTTGGTACAAGGTGATATCATGGTGATTAGCATAGGCAAGTAAGATGAGGATGGACTCAAGTCTAGCAACGGGGGCATATGTCTCACCATAGTCCATACCTTCGACTTGAGTGTAGCCTTGGGTGACGAGACGTGCTTTGTTGCGAACTACTTGTCCATCTTCGTCTTGCTTGTTGCGAAACACCCATTTGGTACTGATGATGGTGTGGTTGTTGTCGGGCTTCTCGACCAAAGTCCACACTTGATTTCTCTCAAAGTTGTGTAGCTCTTCGTGCATGGCATTTATCCAATCTGGATCTTCCAATGCTTCTTCAACCTTCATAGGTTCAATGCTAGAGATGAATGAATAATGTTCACAAAAATTAGCCAAACGAGTTTTAGATCGAGTGATTCTCCCGGTTTGAATATCGTTGAAGATTTGTTCAACGGGATGATCTTGTGAAACTCTTGCTCGAACTCGTGGGAGCTTTTGTTTGGGTCGGGGTGAAGCATCTTCTTCATCATCTCGTTCTTCTTCATGGCCGTCTTCATTGTTCACGTTGTCGTTCTCTTGTCGAGGTGGAGAAGGAGGTTGATGAGGTTCATCTTGGTGTACTTCCTTATTTTCTTCATCTTGGCATGTCCCACTTGTGGATGCTTCCATGTCAACTCTTATTTCGCCTTATCGTGTGATAACCCACAAGTATAGGGGATCGCAACAGCTTTCGAGGGTAGAGTATTCAACCCAAATTTATTGATTCGACACAAGGGGAGCCAAAGAATATTCTCAAGTATTAGCAGCTGAGTTGTCAATTCAACCACACCTGGAAACTTAGTATCTGCAGCAAAGTGTTTAGTAGCAAAGTAATATGACAGTAGTAGTAACGGCAACAAAAGTAAAGACAGCAAAAGTAATGTTTTTGGTATTTTGTAGTGATTGTAACAGTAGCAGCGGAAAAGTAAATAAGCGTAAACCAGTATATGGAAAACTCGTAGGCACCGAATCAGTGATGGATAATTATGCCGGATGCGGTTCATCATGTAACAGTCATAACATAGGGTGACACAGAACTAGCTCCAGTTCATCAATGTAATGTAGGCATGTATTCCGTATATAGTCATACATGCTTATGGAAAAGAACTTGCATGACATCTTTTGTCCTACCCTCCCGTGGCAGCGGGGTCCTATTGGAAACTAAGGGATATTAAGGCCTCCTTTTAATAGAGAACCGGAACAAAGCATTAGCACATAGTGAATACATGAACTCCTCAAACTACGGTCATCACCGGTAAGTGTCCCGATTATTGTCACTTCGGGGTTAACGGATCATAACACATAATAGGTGACTATAGACTTGCAAGATAGGATCTAGAACTCACATTATATTCATGAAAACATAATAGGTTCAGATCTGAAATCATGGCACTCGGGCCCTAGTGACAAGCATTAAGCATAGCAAAGTCATAGCAACATAAATCTCAGAACATAGTGGATACTAGGGATCAAACCCTAACAAAACTAACTCGATTACATGATAAATCTCATCCAACCCATCACCGTCCAGCAAGCCTACGATGGAATTACTCACGCACGGCGGTGAGCATCATGAAATTGGTGATGGAAGATGGTTGATGATGACGACGGCAACGAATCCCCCTCTCCGGAGCCCCGAACGGACTCCAGATCAGCCCTCCCGAGAGGTTTTAGGGCTTGGCGGCGGCTCCGTATCGTAAAACGCGATGATTTCTTCTCTCTTATTTTTTTCTCTCCGAAAGCGAATATATAGAGTTGGAGTTGGCGTCGGAGGGTTTCCAGGGGGCCCACGAGGTAGGGGGGCGCGCCCTAGGGGGGGCGCCCCCCACCCTCGTGAGAAGGGTGTGGGCCCCCTGGTCTTCATATTTGGCAAGGATTTTTTATTGTTTTTTCTAAGACCTCCCATGGAGTTTCAGGTCATTTCGAGAATATTTGTTTTCTGCACATAAAACAACATCATGGCAATTCTGCTGAAAACAGCGTCAGTCCGGGTTAGTTCCATTCAAATCATACAAGTTAGAGTCCAAAACAAGGGCAAAAGTGTTTGGAAAAGTAGATACGATGGAGACATATCAACTCCCCCAAGCTTAAACCCTTGCTTGTCCTCAAGCAATTCAGTTGACAAACTGAAAGAAAGAAAGAAAACTTTTACAAACTCTTTTTGCTCTTATTGTTGTAACTATGTCAAGCCAGCATTCAAGTTTTCAGCATAAATCATAACTAACCACATTTGCAATAATTATCAGGTCTCATAATTACTCATATCAATAGCATAATCAACTAGCAAGTCATAATAATAAATCTCAGATGACAACACTTTCTCAAAACAATCATAATATGATATAACAAGATGGCATCTCGCTAGCCCTTTCTGAGACCGCAAAACATAAATGCAGAGCACCTTTAAAGATCAAGGACTGACTAGACATTGTAATTCATGGTAAAAGAGATCCAATCATAGTCATACCCAACATAAATTAATAGTGATGAATACAAATGACAACTGTGCTCTCCAGCTAGTGCTTTTTAATAAGAGGGTGATGACTCAACATAAAAGTAATTGGATAGGCCCTTCGCAGAGGGAAGCAGGGATTTGTAGAGGTGCCAGAGCTCGGTTTTGCAATAGAGATAAATTGTATTTTGAGCGGTATACTTTCATTGTCAACGTAACAACTAAGAGATGGCGATATCTTCCATGCTAAACACATTATAGGCGGTTCCCAAACAGAATGGTAAAGTTTATACTCCCCCTCCACCAACAAGCATCAATCCATGGCTTGCTCGAAACAACGAGTGCCTCCAACATACATCAGGTCCCAGGGGGAGTTTTGTTTGCAATTAATTTTGATTTAGTTTGCATAAAGCATGGGACTGGGCATCCCGGTGACCAGCCATTTTCTCGTGAGTGAGGAGCGGAGTCCACTCCTCTTGAGAATAACCCGCCTAACACGGAAGATAAGGACAACCTTTGTTGATACATGAGCTATTCGAGCATACAAAACAGAATGTTTATTTGAAGGTTTAGAGTTTGGCACATACAAATTTACTTGGAACGGCAGGTAGATACCGCATATAGGAAGGTATAGTGGACTCATCTGGAATAACTTTGGGGTTTAAGGGATTGGATGCACAAGCAGTATTCCCGCTTAGTACAGGTGAAGGCTAGCAAAAGACTGGGAAGCGACCAACTAGAGAGCGACAACAGCCATGTACATGCATTAAAATTAATAAACATTGGATGCAAGCATGAGCAGGATATAATCCACCATGAACATAAATATCGTGAAGGCTATGTTGATTTGTTTCAACTACATGCGTGAACATGTGCCAAGTCAAGTCACTTAAATCATTCAAAGGAGGATACCACCCCATCATACCACATCATAACCATCTTAATAGCATGTTGGCATACAAGGTAAATCATTATAACTCATAGCTAATCAAGCATGGCACAAGCAACTACGATCTCTAATTGTCATTGCAAACATGTTTATTCATAATAAGCTGAATCAAGAACGCGGGACTCATCATATTTACAAAAGCAAAAGAGGTCGAGTTCATACCAGCTTTTCTCATCTCAGTCATTCCATCATATGTCATCATAATTGCCTTTCACTTGCACGACCGAACGGTGTGAATAATAATAAGAGTGCACGTGCATTGGACTAAGCTGGAATCTGCGAGCATTCAATAAACAGGAGAAGACAAGGTAATATGGGCTCTTTGGTTAATTCAACAATAATTCATATAAGAGCCACTTCAGCAATTTAATTATGGTCTTCTCCTACTGACCCCCAAATAAAAGAAAAGAAATAAAACTATTTACACGGGAAAGCTCGCAACAAGCAAAAGAAGAACGGGAAATATTTTTGGGTTTTCTTTTTAATTACTACTACATGCATGGGAAGTAAATTAATTAAAAGCTACAACTAATTTTTTTATTTTTCTTAAGGTTTATTAAACACACAAGAAGAAAGCAGGAAAAAGAAAATAAACTAGCATGGATATTACAATGAAAAAGTATGAGCACCGACATCTAGCAATGAGTGTGTGTGAACATAAATGTAATGTCGGTGAGAAATACGTACTCCCCCAAGCTTAGACTTTTGGCCTAAGTTGGTCTATGGCCATGGCTGGCCTGGCGGATATCCATAATAATAGTTGTTGGGGTCGTACTGTGATGAAGAAGAGGACTCTGACTGCCACTGGCTGACAGTCATCTCTGGATCCCAAGAATAAACAGATTGTCGTGGAGGCTCATTTTGTGGTTCTTGTTCTGGCTCCTCGGTTGGTGCAGGGTTCCGGTAGGCGTGAATAGCCGTCAACAGAACAAGATATGTGCCTACAGTGAAATCAAACAAAGAAGGAGCAGGCAAGGTAATAGTCTCGGGATGATGTTTATTAAAGAACAATTGATATCTAAGCTCCCCTGCCCTATTCTTAATAATAAAATCATGTGTCACCATACTTTTATGATCTAGATAAACACGGGGCAGCACCTTTTCTTCCTTCTCAGCATGCCTAATAGGTATGTTAAAATGTGCGGCTAGGCGTGCGGCATAGATGGCTCCAAAGATGGGGCCCTTAGTACGGTTCATATTTAACCGTCTAGCAATAATACCGCCCAAACTAAAAGTGTTATCACTATATAAACCTTGGAGCAGAATAATTAAATCAAGGATACTAAGGTTTCCAAAATTTCGGCGTCCAATTAAACAACGACTAGCAAATAATGCAAAGTAACGCAAAACAGGAAAATGTATGCTAGTGATTCGTGCATCGGAGACCTTCCTGGTTTCTCCTACAGTGATATTATCAATAAACCCAGCCACATCATCATGATGTGGTTCTTCTGCCTTGCCCTCAAAGGGGACTAAACAAATCCGACAAAAATCATAAAGTGACATCTCCTTAGGCTCATCATATAAATGAAATTCCACCGTAGGTGGTGAGTTCCTAGGATGAAAATAAAAGTTTTGCACAAAGGGATTTGTGAGTAAGAGATACTGATCGCGTTGGTCGTGGAGGAAAGCGGTGAGGCCTGCAATGTGAGCCAATTCATGAAAATCTTCGTAGATACCGGCTGCTCTCAAGAAATCTTCAGAAGGCCATTCACATGCCCGAATCTCCGCGGTGCGTGGCAAATTATACTTAGGCTTCGGTGCCTTTTGCTTTGAGCTTTGGCTTGATGAGCCCCTCAATAATCTCCTCATCATTTTTCTGAAATAATATGAAATTTTTAGTAACTTCAAAATAAAAGTGACCAAACTCAATAAAACTGATAGCAACTACTCCTACAAGTGCCTAGAGCCTATATCAAGCATCAAAACTACTTGGAACCATATAAATTTGACATGCAAGATCAAGAACATGGTCACCTATGCAGCACAAATTGGCATTGAATAAAGCACTAGAACAAAAACTAATTGGACCAATGGAGGAGTCAGAACACCAAGGAACAATCTCTCCAAGCAGTTTTGCGAGAGGTGCTTTGAGCAAGGAGATCGAAAATCACAGCAAAAGTGGCTGGAACTCGTGCTTGAGTTGGTTTTTCAGGTTTGTGTGAGATAGAGGAAGAAGATGGGTGCTGGGATAAGTGGAGGAGGGCCACCGTGGGCCTACGAGGCAGGGGGCGCGCCCACCACCCTCGTGGCCAGGTGGCAGCTCCTCCCGAGGTGATTTTTGCACAGTAAATCCTCAAATATTCCCGAAAAATCATATTAAATTGGCATGTCATTCTGAGGACTTTTATTTTCAGGTTATTTTTATATTGCACGGATAATCAGATAACAGACAGAAAAATACTATTTTACTTTATTTAATATAAATAACAGAAAATATAAAGAAGGTACATAAGTTTGTGTTTCTAGTTTCATCCATCTCATGGTCATCAAAAAGAATCCACTAACAAGGTTGATCAAGTCTTGTTAACAAACTCATTCCGATAATCATGGAACCAGAGAAGTTTCGAATAACACTAAGTTACCTCAACGGGGATATGCACATCCCCTATAATAAGAATATCATATTTCTTCCTCACAGTAGGAAGAGGAAATTCAAAACCTCCAATTATAATCGATGGAATTTTTCCAATGGAGTTGATACTATGAACTTGAGGTTGTTTCCTCGGAAAGTGTACCGTATGCTCATTACCATTAACATGAAAAGTGACATTGCCTTTGTTGCAATCAATAACAGCCCCTGCAGTATTAAGAAAAGGTCTTCCAAGAATAATAGACATACTATCATCCTCGGGAATATCAAGAATAACAAAGTCCGTTAACATAGTAACGTTTGCAACCACAACAGGCACATCCTCACAAATACCGACAGGTATAGCAGTTGATTTATCAGCCATTTGCAAAGATATTTTAGTAGGTGTCAACTTATTCAAGTCAAGTCTACGATATAAAGAGAGAGGCATAACACTAACACCGGCTCCAAGATCACATAAAGCAGTTTTAATATAATTTCTTTTAATGGAGCAAGGTATAGTAGGTACTCCGGGATCTCCAAGTTTCTTTGGTATTCCACCCTTAAAAGTATAATTAGCAAGCATGGTGGAAATCTCAGCTTCCGGTATCTTTCTTTTATTAGTAATGATATCTTTCATATATTTAGCATAAGGATTTGTTTTAAGCACATCAGTTAATCGCATACGCAAAAAGATAGGCCTAATCATTTCAGCAAAGCGCTCAAAATCCTCATCATCCTTTTTCTTGGATGGTTTTGGAGGAAAAGGCATGGGTTTCTGAACCCAAGGTTCCCTTTCTTTACCATGTTTCCTAGCAACAAAGTCTCTTTTATCATAACGTTGATTCTTTGATTGTGGGTTATCAAGATCAACAGCAGGTTCAATTTCTACATCATTGTCATTACTAGGTTGAGCATCATCATGAACATCAGCATTAATATTTTATTAGGTTCATGCTCATTACCAGATTGTGTTTCAGCATCAGACATAGATATATCATTTGGATTATCAGGTGGTTCAGCAATAGGTTCACTAGAAGTTTGCACAGTTCTATCATTTTTCTTTTTCTTCTTTTTAGAAGAACTAGGAACATCAATATTATTTCTCTGAGAATCTTGCTCGATTCTCTTAGGGTGGCCTTCAGGATACAAAGGTTCCTGAGTCATTCTACCAGTTCTAGTAGCCACTCTAACAGCATAATCATTTTTCTTACTATTCATTTCATCAAGCACTTCTTTTTGAGCTTTAAGTACTTGTTCTACTTGAGTGGTAACCATAGAAGCATGTTTGCTAATAAGTTTAAGTTCACCTTTAATATCAGCCATATAATCACCCAAGCGTCTAATCATATAAGCATTTTCTTTTAATTGTCTACCAAAATAAGCATTGAAGTCATCTTGCTTATACATAAAGTTATCAAACTCATCCAAGCACTGACTAGCAATTTTAGTAGGAGGAACTTCAGCTTTATCATATCTATAGAGAGAATTTACCTTTACTACCTGTGTCGGGATATCGGGATCAGGAGGTTCTTCAACAAATAAATAATTGAGATCATAAGTTTCTTCAACAGGCGGTGAATTAAGACCATGTATTTCTTCAATAGGAGGTAAATTCTTAACGTCTTCAGCTTTAATACCTTTTTCTTTCATAGATTTCTTTGCCTCTTGCATATCTTCGGGACTGAGAAATAGAACACCTCTCTTCTTCAGAGTTGGTTTAGGAATAGACTCAGTAATTGGAGCAGGAGCTGGTGCTCAGGAGGTGGCTCAGGAGGTGCCCAATTATTTTCATTTGTCAACATATTATTCAATAGAATTTCAGCTTCATCCGGTGTTCTTTCCCTGAAAAGAGAACCAGCACAACTATCCAGGTAATCTCTGGAAGCATCGGTTAGTCCATTATAAAAGATATCAAGTATTTCAGGTTTCTTAAGAGGATGATCAGGCAAAGCATTAAGTAACTTGAGAAGCCTCCCCCAAGCTTGTGGGAGACTCTCTTCTTTAATTTGCACAAAGTTGTATATTTCCCTCAAAGCAGCTTGTTTCTTATGAGCAGGTAAAATATTTAGCAGAGAAGTAATAAATCATATCCTGGGAACTACGCAGACAACCAGGATCAAGAGAATTAAACCATATCTTAGCATCACCCTTTAATGAGAACGGAAATATTTTGAGTAAATAGAGGTAACGTGATCTCTCATCATTAGTAAACAGGGCAGCTATATTATCTAACTTAGTAAGATGTGCCACAACTGTTTCAGATTCATAGCCATAAAATGGATCAGATTCAACCAAATTAATTATATCAGGATCAACAAAGAATTCATAATCTTTATCAGGAACACATATAGGTGAAGTAGCAAAAGCAGGGTCGGGTCTCATTCTATCTCTAAGTGATTCTTTGTTCCATTTAATTAATAACCTCTTAAGCTCATATCTATCCTTGCAAGCGAAAATAGCGGCAGAAGATTCCTTATCAAAAGATAACCTTTTGGAATAACATGCATGCTTTCATCATCACTATCATCATCGTATTCAGATTCAATAATTTCTTTTTCTCTAGCCCTAGCAATGTGTTCATCAAGAAATTCACTAAGGGGCACAGTAGTATCAGACATAGAAGCAGTTTCATCATAAGTATCATGCATAGCAGAAGTGGCATCATCAATAACATGCGACATATCAGAACGAATAGCAGAAGAAGGTGTAGGTGTCGCAAACTTACTCATAATAGAAGGTGAATCAAGTGCAGAGCTAGATGGCAGTTCCTTACCTCCCCTCGTAGTTGAGGGATAGATCTTGGTTTTTGGATCTCTCAAGTTCTTCATAGTGATAAGCAGATATAAATCCCAAGTGACTCAAAGAATAGAGCTATGCTCCCCGGCAACGGCGCCAGAAAAAGGTCTTGATAACCCACAAGTATAGGGGATCGCAACAGCTTTCGAGGGTAGAGTATTCAACCCAAATTTATTGATTCGACACAAGGGGAGCCAAAGAATATTCTCAAGTATTAGCAGCTGAGTTGTCAATTCAACCACACCTGGAAACTTAGTATCTGCAGCAAAGTGTTTAGTAGCAAAGTAATATGATAGTAGTGGTAACGGCAACAAAAGTAAAGACAGCAAAAGTAATGTTTTTGGTATTTTGTAGTGATTGTAACAGTAGCAGCGGAAAAGTAAATAAGCGTAAACCAGTATATGGAAAACTCGTAGGCACCGGATCAGTGATGGATAATTATGCCGGATGCGGTTCATCATGTAACAGTCATAACATAGGGTGACACAGAACTAGCTCCAGTTCATCAATGTAATGTAGGCATGTATTCCGTATATAGTCATACGTGCTTATGGAAAAGAACTTGCATGACATCTTTTGTCCTACCCTCCCGTGGCAGCGGGGTCCTATTGGAAACTAAGGGATATTAAGGCCTCCTTTTAATAGAGAACCGGAACAAAGCATTAGCACATAGTGAATACATGAACTCCTCAAACTACGGTCATCACCGGTAAGTATCCCGATTATTGTCACTTCGGGGTTAACGGATCATAACACATAATAGGTGACTATAGACTTGCAAGATAGGATCTAGAACTCACATATATTCATGAAAACATAATAGGTTCAGATCTGAAATCATGGCACTCGGGCCCTAGTGACAAGCATTAAGCATAGGAAAGTCATAGCAACATCAATCTCAGAACATAGTGGATACTAGGGATCAAACCCTAACAAAACTAACTCGATTACATGATAAATCTCATCCAACCCATCACCGTCCAGCAAGCCTACGATGGAATTACTCACGCACGGCGGTGAGCATCATGAAATTGGTGATGGAGGATGGTTGATGATGACGACGGCGATGAATCCCCCTCTCTGGAGCCCCGAACGGACTCCAGATCAGCCCTCCCGAGAGGTTTTAGGGCTTGGCGGCGGCTCCGTATTGTAAAACGCGATGATTTCTTCTCTCTTATTTTTCTCTCTCCGAAAGTGAATATATAGAGTTGGAGTTGGCGTCGGAGGGTTTCCAGGGGGCCCACGAGGTAGGGGGGCGCGCCCTAGGGGGGCGCCCCCCACCCTCGTGAGAAGGGTGTGGGCCCCCTGGTCTTCATATTTGGCGAGGATTTTTTATTGTTTTTTCTAAGACCTCCCGTGGGTTTCAGGTCATTCTGAGAATATTTGTTTTCTGCACATAAAACAACATCATGGCAATTCTGCTGAAAACAGCATCAGTCCAGGTTAGTTCCATTCAAATCATACAAGTTAGATTCCAAAACAAGGGCAAAAGTGTTTGGAAAAGTAGATACGACGGAGACATATCATCGTGAGGTAGAAGATTCCACTTGGACGAATGAGGTACTTTCCTTCACCTCTGGTGGACGAATCTTGCCAATAGACAAGTCTTGGATTGCTTCCGAAGGGTCTTTGTCTCCTACATCAATTGGCAGTTGCTCTACTTGCGAGCCGTTAGATTCACCAAACTTCACATCCACCGTATCTTCAACCTTTTGGGTGAAATTGTTGTAGACACGATAAGTGTGAGAGTTTGAGCCATAACCAAGTAGGAAACCCTCATGAGATTTAGGAGCAAATTTAGAACGACGATGCTTATCAAGAATGTAGCACTTTGAGCCGAATACTCGAAAGTATCCAACTTGGGGTTTGTTACCGGTGAGAAGCTCATATGTCGTTTTGTTGAGTAGCTTGTGAAGATACAAGTGATTTGTTGCATGACAAGCTGTCTCAACCGCTTCCGCCCAAAAGTGTTTTGGCGTCTTGTACTCATCAAGCATCGTTCTCGCCATCTCAATAAGAGTCCGGTTCTTCCTGTCAACAACTCCATTTTGTTGAGGTGTGTACGTAGCCGAGAACTCGTGTGAAATCCCTTCTTCGTCAAGAAAGGTATCCACGTTTGCGTTCTTGAACTCTGTTCCATTGTCGCTTCAAACCTTCTTGATCTTCACTTCAAATTGATTTTGGGCCTTCCTAGCGAAGTTCCTAAAGAACTTTTGAACCTGTGATTTATCATCAAGAAAGAACACCCACGTAAATCTTGAAAAATCATCGACTATGACTAGACCAAATGAGTTACCACCAAGACTTTTGTAGGCATTGGGACCAAAGAGATCCATATGAAGTAGCTCGAGCAGTGTTCTCATGGTCTCATGATGTTCTTCACGGGATGACTTCCTCCAACTTGTTTTCCCGCTTGACACGCACTGCACAATCTATCCTTGTCAAATATAACATCTTTACTCCAAGGATATGATCACCTTTAATAAGCTTATCAAGATTTTGCATGCCCACGTGGCCACATGACCTAATCTTCTATGCCACAACCAACCTTTAGAAGATTTAGCAATTAAGAAAGTTCTAGGTTGAGCCTTTTTAGTGAAATCAACAATGTAAAGATCACCTCTACGTAAACCGGTAAAGACCATATTGTGGTTATCTCTGCGAACACTTGGCAATCTAGTTCAGTAAATAGGACATTGAAACCAAAGTCAGAAAGTCTAGATACGAAAAGTAGATTATATCCAAGAGATTCAACGAGCATAACATTTTGTATGGAGCTGTCATGTGAGATGGCCACCTTACCAAGGCCAACCACCTTACCCTTTGAGTTGTCACCAAAGGTGACATACTTTCGAGGGTCGTCATTTTCAGCATACTCATAAAACATATCCTTGTCTCCGGTCATGTGATTGGTACACCCACTATCAAGAACCCATTCCTTTCCACCAGCCATGTAGTCGTGAAGATTAGCCATAAGACCAAAGTGTCTCATAGACTCATCGAGATCAAAGTCACTATCATCATCCTCATCATAGTACCCATGTTCAACATTGTCTTGTGATGGATCAATTCCTAGAGAGGGTAATTCATTAAATAAATGGTCATCACAATAGTCATCTTTATGAATTCTAATGGCTTCGGAGATGATATTGCTTATGATTCCAACATCTCCTTTGGCACGCGTAAGATTAGTAAGATCAAATAGACAGTCACCAAATTTGGGATCATTGGAACTCATCTTACTCAAGGCAATAGACTTATGAAGAATTTCATCCAAGTTTTGCAAGGAATAGTTTTAAAATCGTTCCTCAAGAAATCTCCATATGGTGTAGGCACAATCAAGAGCAGGAAAGCTAGCAAACAAGTTTCTAGGCAATCCTCTAGTGATTAAATTGACGGTTCTAAGATTACGGATCATATCAATAGACTCATCAAGGGTAGGATGCAAAGGATCAACATGAGGTGCACAAGGGCTAGTAATGTACTTGTTCAAATGATATTCATTGAAAATCTCAAGCATCTCAATTTTCCACTCATGAAAGAAGTCTCCATCAAGTATAGTCACTCTACGCCTAAGACTCCCCAACGTAGACTCATCCATCTTCCTCCAAAGGTGTTTAAACCAAATCAATGGAGACCAATGCTCTGATACCAATTGAAAGGATCGAGAAGAGGTGTCTAGAGGGGGGTGAATAGACTCTTAGAAAAGAAAAGTAGCAATTTTTAATTTCTTTAAGTTAAGGTGGAGTTTTAGCACAAGTTTAACCATTCACAATACATTTCAAGCAAACATGGCAAGAGTATATGAGTAGCGGAAAGTAGAGCATGCAACTTGCAAGAAAGTAAAGGGATGGTATTGGAGTTTGCAAACGCAATTGGAGACTCAGAGATTTTTGGCGTGGTTCTGATAGGTGGTTCTATGGTACATCCACGTTGATGGAGACTTCAACCCACGAAGGGTAATGGTTGCGTGAGTCCACGGAGGGCTCCACCCACGAAGGGTCCATGAAGAAGCAACCTTGTCTATCCCACCATGGCCATCGCCCACGAGGGACTTGCCTCACTAGGGTAGATTTTCATGAAGTAGAAGATCTCCTTGCCCGTAAAAAATATTTGGTTCAACTCCACAATCTTGTTGGAGGCTCCCAAGTGACACCTAACCAATCTAGGAGACACCACCCTCCAAAAGGTAATATATGGTGTGTAGTTGATGAACTCCTTGCTCTTGTGCTTCAAATGATAGTCTCCCCAACACTCAACTCTCTCTCACAGATTTAGATTTGGCGGAAAGATGATTTGAGTGGAAAGCAACTTGGGAAGGCTAGAGATCAAGATTCATATGGTTGGAATGGAATGTCTTGGTCTCAACACATGAGTAAGTAGTTCTCTCTCAGAAAATGAATGCTGGAAGTATAGGCACGTTCTGATGGCTCTCCTCACTAGTGAAGGAAGGGTGGAGGGGTATATATAGCCTCCACACAAAATCTAACCGTTACACACAATTTACCAAACTCGATGGGACCGAATCAGAAAACTCAGTCAGACTGATTTAGTTCATAATGTGACCATTAGGTATTTCGATGGGACCGATATGATCAACTCGGCGGGACCGATGTGCTAGGGTTAGGGTAAAACCTCATCTCGGTTCGACCGATTACACAAACTCAGTGGGACCGATTTTGGTAATAAGAAAAACAGAGAGTTGGTCAAGCAAACTCGGTGGGACCGATTGCTTATCTCGGTGGGACCGAAATAATTGCGACAGGCAACAGAGAGTTCACAAGCCCATCTCGATGAGACCGAATTGATTAGGGTTTCTGGCAGTGTCTATGTCAAGTGAACTCGGTGGTTCCGGATAGATCAAATCGGTGGGGCCGAGTTTGACTTTTGGTTTGGGACATATGTGGATATGAGAAAGTAGTTGAGGGCTTTGGAGCATATCACTAAGCACTTTGAGCAAGCAAGCCATTAAGCAACACTTCATACCCTTTTAATAGTATTGGCTTTCCTATGGACTCAATGTGATCTTGGATCACTAAAATGAAAATGTAGAGTCTTGAGCTTTTGAGCTTGAGCCAATCCTTTGTTCTTAGCATCTTGCAGGGGTTCCATATCCTCTTGTCCACGCCACTCCATTTGTTGAACTTATTTGAAATATACTAGATAAAAGCATTAGTCCAACAAGAGATATGTTGACATTAATTACCAAAATCACCCAGGGAGCACTTGTGCTTTCAGCTCTGGATAGTAGTCTCGATGGGCGTTAAACGCCTTGAGGTCCGAGGAGATTCCAACCTCGCCATCTCACAGGTAAAATGGC
This sequence comes from Triticum aestivum, assembly GCF_018294505.1. Classification (NCBI taxonomy): domain Eukaryota; kingdom Viridiplantae; phylum Streptophyta; class Magnoliopsida; order Poales; family Poaceae; genus Triticum; species Triticum aestivum. The sequence continues at coordinate 514,375,504 of NC_057800.1, read as the reverse complement.
GAGTTTGATGCCAAGGACCCAAAAATGAAAGCTTGAAGAATGTAGTACTAAACATCTCGGCTAGGTTCGAGGTGCTTGAATTTCATTGTATCCCCCATGGTAGCAACCAGGCCGTCGATATCCTTGCCCGCACCTTCCTCGAACAACTTTTCAAGCCATATGTAGTCTGGTGATGCTTGTAATCTGCATTGGTATTTCCCCAAAGAGGACATGATGATGCAGCACAAAAGAGGTAAGTATTTCCCTTAGTTATGAAACCAAGGTTATCAATCCAATAGGACAGCCAGGCAACACTATGTAAACAACATCTGCACACAAACAACAAATACTTGCAACCCAACGCGTAAGAGAGGATGTCAATCCCTCAACAACATTGAGATAGATTAAATTGTATAGGTTTGATTAATAGATCTAACAAAAAATATAAAATAAAATAAAGAAAGAAAAATTGCAGCAACCTATTTTGGATTTAATATATGATAGAAAATAGACCCCGAGGATATAGTTTTCACTAGAGGCTTCTCTCAAGAAAATAGCATAAGGTGGGTAAACAAATTACTATTGGGCAATTGATAGAAATGCGAATAATCATGACGGTATCCAAGGCAATGATCATGTATATAGGCATCACGTCCAAGATTAGTAGACCGACTCTGCCTGCATCAACTACTATTACTCCATAGATCGACCGGTATCTAACATGCATCTAGTGTATTAAGTTCATGGAAAAACAGAGTAATGTAATAAGAACGATGACATGATGTAGACAAGATAAATTCACGTATGAATCAACCAGATCTTGTTACACTTAATAGCAACGATACGTGTGTGTCATGTCTCTTTCTGTCACTGAGGTTGAGAACCGCAAGATCGAATCCATCACAAAGCACATCTTCCCATGGCAAGATAAATCAATCTAGTTGGCCAAACCAAATCAATAAACCGGAGAACAAATACGAGGCTATAAAAACCATGCATAAAAGAGTTCAGCAAAGAGTCAAATAATATTCATGGACAGAACTGATCATAAACTCACAATTCATTGGATCCCAACAAACACACCGCAAAAAAGAGTTACATCAAATAGATCTCCAAGATCATCGAGGAGAACAATGTATTGAAGATCAAAAAGAGAGAAGAATCCATTTAGCTACTAACTACGGACCCGTAGGTCTATGGTAAACTACTCACGCATCATCGGAGGGGCAGCAAGGATGATGAAGAACACCTCCGTGATCATTGCCCCCCTGGCGGAGTGCCGGAAAAGGCCTCTATATTGGATCTCGTGGTTCTGGAACTTGCGGCGGAGGAAAAAGTATTTCATCGACTCCCCTAGGGTTTTTGGTATTTTATAGTATTTATAGAGGTGGAGGTAGGTCAAGAAGGTTCCCATGGCCTCCACTACCCATGAGAGCGCGCCAGAGGCCCCTGGCGCGCCCTGGTGCCTAGTCAGCCCCACGAGCCTCCTCTCGTGTGCTCCTATTTAGCTTCCAGGGATCTCTTATCACTAGAAAAAAGTTCCATGGCATTTGGACTTCGTTTCGTATTTATATTCTGCAAAGTAAAAAACAAACATAAAAACAACAACTGGCACTGGGCACTATGTCAATAGGTGATGTATACTACAGAACTTGTTCTTGTAGACTTGTGTTGGGCCTCCAAGCGCAGAGTTTGGTAGGAGAGTAGCAATTTTTCATCAAGTGGATGACCTAAGGTTTATCAATCTGTGGGAGGCGTAGGATGAAGATGGTCTCTCTCAAACAACCCCGCTACCAAATAATAAAAAGACTCTTGTGTCCCCAACACACCAAATACAATGGCAATTTGTATAGGTGCACTAGTTCGGCGAAGAGATGGTGATACAAGCGTAGTAATGATAGTAGATATTGATTTTTGTAATAGGAACAATAAAAATAAGTAAGGGAGCAATTGATAAAACGGAACACAAACGGTATTGTAATGCTTGAAAATGAGGCCTAGGGTTTGTACTTCCACTGGTGCAATCTCCCAACAATACTAATCTAATTGGATCATGTAACCATCCCTCAAAGTGCGATGAAGAATCACTCCAAAGTTCTTATCTAGCGGAGAACATAAGAAGAAATTGTCCATAGCTATTCTTTCTGATCAATCTATCCAAGGGTTCATACTAAAATAACACGAAGTTATTCTTTCCGGTTGATCTATCAAGAGTTCATACTAAAATAACACCGAGTTATTGTTTTTGATCGATCTATCAAGAGTTCGTACTAAAATAATACCAAAACAAATTCAGATTTATAATACTAAATCCAACACAAAGAACCTCAAAGACTGCCCCAAGATTTCTACCGGAGAAACAAAGACAAGAACGTGCATCAACCCCTATGCGTAGGTTACCCCAATGTCACCTCGGGAATCCACGAGTTAAGTGTTAAAACATATCTCAAGTGAATCAATATAATACCCCATTTTCACCACGGGTATTCATATGCAATACGTATATCAAGCACTCTCAAATCAATAAAAGTATCCAATCCGATAAAACAAAATCTCAAAGGGAAAACTCAATTCATCACAACAAGGTAGAGAGGGAGAAACACCATATGATCCAACTATATTGACAAAGCCCGTGATACATCAAGATCGTGCCATCTCAAGAATGAGAGAGAGAGAGAGAGATTAAACACATAGCTACTGGTACAAACCCTCAGCCCCGATGGTGGACTACTCACTCCTCATCGTGGTGGCCGTCGGAATGATGAAGATGACCACCGGTGATAATTCCCTCCTCTGACAGAGTGCCGGAACGGGGTCTAAATTCGTTTTTCGTGGCCACAGAGCCTTGCGCCAGCGGAACTTCTGATCTAGAGTTCTCCCGAGGGTTTTTGGAATGTTTGACTATTTATAGGGCGAAGAGGCGGTGCGGGAGGCCACCGAGGTGGGCACAACCCACCTGGGCGCGCCTGGCGGCGTGCCCTGGTGGGTTGTGCTCCCCTCGGAGCTCTCCTCTGGTACTTCTTTGGCCCACCGGGTGTCTTCTGGTCCAGAAAAAATCTCCAAAAAGTTTCACTGCGTTTGGACTCCGTTTGGTATTGATTTTCCGTGATGTAAAAAACAAGAAAAAAACAGCAGCTGGCACCGGGCACTATGTCAATATGTTAGTCCCAAAAAATGATATAAAGTTGCTATAAAATGATTGTAAAACATCCAAGAATGATAATATAACAACATGAATACTTCATAAATTATAGATACGTTAGAGACGTATCAATAAGTTAGTCCCCAAAAATAATATAAAGTTGCTAATAAATGTATATAAAACATCCAGGATTGATAATATAACAACAATTAAAAATTATAGGTACATTGGAGACGTATTGAATGCTTGTATCTGCGTTGGTAATTTCCCGAAGAGGAGAGGATGATGCAGCACATCAAAGGTAAGTATTTTCCTTAGTTATGAAACCAAGGTTATCAATCCAGTAGGGGAACCAAGCAACACTATGTAAACAACACCTGCACACAAACAACAAAAACTTGCAACCTGATATTTATGTTTTTATGTTGATATTCATTGCATTATGGACTGTTATTTCACTTTATGATACAATTCTTATGCCTTTTCTCTCTTATTTTATAAGATTTACATGAAGAGGGAGAATGCCGGCAGCTGGAATTCTGGACCGGAAAGGAGCAAATCTGAGATACCTATTCTACACAACTCCAAATGTCCCCAGACTCTACGGAGAATTGTTTTGGAATATACAAAAAATATTGGGCGAAGAAATAATATAAGGAGATCCACCAGGTGGCCACAAGCCTGGGGGTGCGCTCCCTGGCCAGCCCCCAGTGTCCATCTTCTGCTATATGAAGGGTTTTGACCTAGAAAAAATAATAAGGAAGTTTTTAGGATGAAGCATCGCCATCTCGAGGCGAAACCTGGGCAGAAGCAATTGTCGTGGTATTCTCACGGGGGGTGCTAGACGACATATGCCACAAGGTGGCTTCGTGTGAGGGCAAGACTGCTGCCGGAATATCCAGGGACGGGTATGCGAGTATCACGTGCTAGTTTACCCAGGTTCGGGGCTCTCCGGAGAGATAACACCCCTACTCCTGCATGTCTGAGTATATGTGGTATATCTGGTACAGAGTGCTCCTGGAGCTGTATCTAAGGTCAGTGCCATAGGCATCTGGCCTCGTATATGCATGTGGCATGGTGGCCGTTGCTCTTGGCCGAATGGGTGTGCTTGGGCATGCTTGCCCGTAGGAGTGGAGGGATGGATTGCTAGCTAGCTCTCTTGCTTGCTAGCTAGCTTGTGTGTGTGAGTCCATCCCCTGATGGATGGATGTGTGCCTATATATATAGGAGTGGGCATGGGTGGTAGTGGCTTTGGTTGTAAGCTACCTTGGGTAGCTTACAAGCCAAGCTACGTAGGCATGGCTAGTGGCATGGTGCATGTCATGCTTGTCCCCTGGGGTACTTTATAAATCAGTACCCAGGGGACACGGTACACTGTAGACGTCGTCGCGGTATGGTCGTCCCATCGGTGTCTCGTCAGGCTGCAGTTGACTTTGGGCAGTCGGCCTGGCGGAGGAGTCGGCAGCCAGCAGTCGGCCTAGTGGAGGAGTCGGCAGCCAGCAGTCAGCCTGGTGGAGTAGTTGGCAGCCAGCAGTCGGCCTGGTGGAGGAGTCGGCAGCCAGCAGTCGGCCTAGTGGAGCAGTCAGCAGCCAGCAGTCAGCCGCCGGCCAGGTAGTTGGACTGAGGGGCTTTGCTATCCCCGATGTCTTGAATTCTTGTCTTGCCGTCTTCGGGGTATCCGTGTCCAATTACTCCGACAGTAGCCCCCAAGCCTCCGGGCAACTTGGCAAAGTTGGGCGGAGGTTTTTTGGCGAGTGTTCATGGAAATGATCATGAAAAAGACAAAGTTAGTCCATGCAGATATATCAAATGTTTGCTTTTAGTATTGCAAGTTTTATGTGGAGGGTGCTGACTCGGTTTTGTCCGAGCCCCCTTAATCGTTTTCGTGTTCCCTCCACTTCTTGGCTTGTGCTCTTGCTTGCCGGACAGCCACTCTGCGGTCTGTGGCTGAGAGTGGACCGCGAAGTGGAGTGTACAGTACTCAGAGTCTGGGAGCAGATTCAACCGAGTAGATACTTGTAAAGCAAACGACCGGGTTGCCCAAACCGTTTTTCTTCCCGGACGTTTTTCGCGTGGGTGGCCTCCAGCGTTCACTCTTGCTAGCCGGACAGCCGCTCTGCGGTCTGTGACTAAGAGTGGGCCTTTGGTACCGCGCACGGTACTAAGCCGTCTGCAGGAACTAACGTCTCAGGCCAAGCGGCCAGCCCCAGAGCCAACTCTGGCTGGCGCCGGGGCGAACAGTGGTGCAACTGTAATAAAATGCGGAGACAGCCCTCGAGCATCACTCGGGGTTATCCGTGATGGCGTGGTGCAAAAAATATGCGGGTGAGGAGCTTACATTGATTTTCGTGTAGCCGCCGTCGTCGAAGACAGCCGGCGCGACTCGGCGCTTGCAGAGCGCGTCAGTGCACCCGCTAGGTGAAGCCTTCGAGCCTCCGGGTGCTCGAAGGGGGGTCCCGGCCGGTTAGGCTCGACCGGCCAGGCGGCGAGGCGTCTTGCAGCACCCTTTTTCTTCTTTTCTCTTCTGCCAGCTGCTGGCAGCCGGACAAAACTCTTCTCTTGTCTGCAATCTTTGCGGGGGCGCGTCAGCGCACCCACTGGGTGTAGCTCCCGAGATTCGGGCCGACTGCTGAGCAGTCGGGCCGGATCTCCCGGCGACTACTATGTCTTTTTCTTCGCGGGGTCGCGTCAGCGCACCCGCTGGGTGTAGCCCCCGAGATCTGGGCCGGGACGGATCTCCCGGCAACTACTTTGTCTTCTTCTTCGCGGGGGCGCGTCAGCGCACCCGCTGGGTGTAGCCCCCGAGATCTGGGCCGACTGCTGAGCAGTCGGGCCGGATCTCCCGGCAACTACTTTGGCTTCTTCTTCGCCGGGGCGCGCCAGCGCACCTGCTGGGTGTAGCCCCCGAGATCTGGGCCGACTGCTGAGCAGTCGGGCCGGATCTTCCGGCAACTACTTTGTCTTCTTCTTCGCCGGGGCACGTCAGCGCACCTGCTGGGTGTGTTGTCGGAGCAGGAGGCAGTCCAGTCGGCTTGGCACAGCCGGCAGCGCGGGTCATGATTGACCGTCCGAGTGGCGAAGCAGGCGGACAGGTCATCCAGACGATTTTTTTGCACCCTGGAAACCGGCAGCTCTTTTTCTACCCGGCCTCACCATTTTTTTAAACAGTCGGTTCGTGCAGCCGGCGTCAGTACTCTTTTCAGCCGGCCCTATTGACCTTTCTCACAGCCGGCCCAGCTCTTTTTCTTCTTTCTTTTTATGTCCGCAGGAGGCGGCAGCAGCGAGTAGCGCGCGCCGGGTGCAGGCAGAAGCCGGCGGCCGGGTCCGCGGAGCCGGGTGGAGGAGCCGGCCGAGCGGGCGCAGTGGCGAGCAGAGCTGGCGCGGGGGCGCGCGAGACGGCCAGGCCGGGTTGCGGGGGGGAGCCGAACCCGGGAGACGCGGAGCCGTCCGGGCCGGGTTGCGCGGAGGGCGCGGGAGGCCGTCTGCCGAGGACTCAGCCGGCGCGGAAGGCGGCGGCAGCGGGCGAGGCTAGACGGGCGGGCGAGTCGGGGCGCACGGACGGCTGCAACAGCGAGCCAGCGAGCATGCAGAGGAGCGATGAGCGGAGGCGACGGGCGACTCGGAGCCGCGCGACCGCGGGAGGCCGGGTGCTGGATGGCGGGCGCGAAGTCGGCGCACACGGGGTCGGAGCCGCATGCTGGAGCCGGCCTGGTGGAGTAGTTGGCAGCCAGCAGTCGGCCTGGTGGAGGAGTCGGCAGCCAGCAGTCGGCCTGGTGGAGCAGTCTGCAGCCAGCAGTCGGCAGCCAGCAGTCGGCCTGGTGGAGCAGTCAGCAGCCAGCAGTCAGCCGCCGGCCAGGTAGTTGGACTGAGGGGCTTTGCTAGCCCTGATGTCTTGAATTCTTGTCTCGCCGTCTTCGAGGTATCCGTGTCCAATTACTCCAACAGCAATCTAGGGCTCCGATGGAGCTATTCTGCCGGGGAAACTTCCCTCGGGAGGGGCAAATCATAGCCATCGTCATCACCAACGATCCTCTCATCATGGAAGGACCAATCTTCATCAACATCTTCACCAGCACCATCTCCTCTCAAACCCTAGTTCATCTCTTGTATTCAATCTTTGTCCCAAAACCTCAGGTTGGCACCTGTGGGTTGCTAGTAGTGTTGATTACTCCTTGTAGTTGATGCTAGTTGGTTTATTTGATGGAAGATCATATGTTCAGATCATTAATGATATTTATTACCCCGTGAGCTTGAAGACATGGGAGGAGTCGCTTGTTATAAGTAATCATGTGAATTTGGTATTCGTTTGATATTTTCATGAGATGTATGTTGTCTTTCCTCTAGTGGTGTTATGTGAACATCGACTACATGACACTTCATCATGATTTGGGACTAGGGGAAGGCATTGGGAAGTAATAAGTAGATGATGGATTTCTAGAGTGACAAAAGCTTAAACCCTAGTTTATGTGTTGCTTCGTAAGGGGCTGATTTGGATCTACATGTTTCATGCTATGGTTAGATTTATATTAATTCTTATTTTGTAGTTGCAGATGCTTGCGAGAGGGGTTAATCATAAGTGGGAGTCTTGTCCAAGTAAGGAAAACACCCAAGCACCGGTCCACCAACATATCAAATTATCAAAGTAACGAACGCGAATCGCATGAGCATGATGAAAACTAACTAGACGATAATTCCCATGTGTCCTCGAGAGCGCTTTGCTTTATATAGTTTGTCCAGGCTTATCCTTTGCTATAAAGAGGATTTAGCCACCTTGCTGCACCTTTGTTACACTTGTTACTTGTTACCCTTACGAATTATCCTACTACCAAACTATTTGTTACCGAAAATTTCAATGCTTGCAGAAAATACCTTGCTGAAAACCACTTGTCATTTCCTTCTGCTTCTTGTTGGGTTCGACACTCTTACTTATGGAAAGGACTACAATTATCCCCTATACCGTGACGCCCGTATATTTAAGCTACACTGAACCTTTGCTAATGATGCCACGTCACCTTGATTTCTGTTGCTAAACTCGCATTAATTCAAAAACCGATTCAAAATCAAATTCAAAATCAAGCAAACAGTAAAGTTTTCAAACATTAAAACTAAAATGTTCTGGAGGTGGCAAATAATGCATAGGTAATTATGGCCGAGAAACCACATCTTTATAAAATATTTAAATACTATTAGATGGATAAAATAACAACGAATACTATTATTTAAATACTTTTAAATATTAAATAATTACGAAACTATTTTAGTTTGGGTAGCAAGTTAATGTGGTAGTGGCATATTTGATACCATCAGATTAGGTGCCACTTTGGTATTGTGCTAAAATAAAAATAAAAGGGAACTAAAAGAAAACAGAAAATAAAATAAATAAAAAGTAAAAACAAATGAAAGGAAAGAAACAACCCTCCCCTGCTGGGCCCCTGGCCCATTTAGGCCAATCAGGACAGCCGACCGGCCCACCCCTGCTTCCTCCTTATCCCCCGTAACCCTAGCCCAGCACCTGCAGCAACCCCCACTCCTCCCACGATTCCCCTTTCCCCCTCGTCTCCTCCCTTGGTGCCCCCGATCCAAATCGGGCACGGCCCCGCCTCCCACCGCCGACCCCCGTCGCCGAACCCCGACACCCGCCTCCTCAACCCTCCTCCCCGACCGGCCTCCTGGCGCCTCTGCTTCCTCTCGACGCAACCGTCACCATGGCCGCCCCGACCCCCGTCGTCTGACATCGTCGTCGCCTCACCGCCCGACCCCGATGAACAACCCCTTCGCCCACCGTCGTCGGACCGCCCTCGCACCCCCTCGAGCTCGCACGTGCCCTTCCCCGTGAGCCCCATCTGCCCTCCTCTCTCTCCCCGCCGTCGGATCCCGCCCACGCCGTGCGCACCGCGACCAACCCACGCGCCTGCTGGCCTCGCGCACTCGTCTGCGCCTCCCCTAGCGCTCGCCGTTGCCCTGCCCCGGCCCTACTTGCTGCTGCTCGCGCCCCCCCCCCCCGTCCACCACCGCCTAGACGCTCCGCCCGTGACCTTGCTCGCCTCCGCCTGCAGCCGCGGCCACCGCACGCCGTGGCCGCCGCGCCCCACCCTTGTCCCTGCGTCGCCGCCGCAACGCCCTGCCTCCCCCTTGACCTCGCCCTCGGCCCAACTCACCTCGCCACCACTGCCTGCAGCTACTGCTGCTCCACAGCTGTGCGTCGTCTGCCGCGGCGGCCCTCTCCGTTACCCGCGCCACCCTGCTCTGGCTGTGGCCACGGCCGTCGGCGCCCACAAGGCCGCTGCACGGGGCTGTGCCCTTCATCCCAGCGCCAGCCGCCGTCCCTCCGGTGGCTCGCCAGAGCCTCGTCCGCCCCGCCGTGGCCACCACGCCCAAACGGGCTGGGGGTCAGCACCCCAGCGCCTGAAACCCATCTGCCTAGCGCTCGTTAAGGCCTCTGGGCCTATGACATATGGGCCCCACCCCTAGAACATTTTAAAAAGATATACAAAACAAGAATTGAAATTAGTTAATTAGTAAATAAACTAATTAACCTAATTAACTTTATTTAGTTAACCTAATGAAGTAATTAGGTTAATTAACCATGATTAGTTAATCTAAGACTATGACGAACGGGCCCCACCTGTCAGTTTGATTGGTCAACGGTCATAGTTGATCGCGGACGTCATGCTGACGTAATGCTGATGCAGTAAACCTATTTTTGATTTAAATTAAATCTATTAATTCCTGAAAATGATTAAATCCTTTTTAAAATTAATACAAAATAATCTGTAACTCGGATGAAAATACTTTGTACATGAAAGTTGCTCAGAATGACGAGATGAATCCGATTAGACAGTCCGTTCGCCCGCCACACGTCCCTAGCATAGCGAACATGCAACTTTCCCCCTCCGGTCCGTCTGTCCGAAAACGCGAAACACCGGGAATACTTCCCTAGATGTTTCCCCCCTAAGCCGGTATCACCTACTTCCATGTTAGGGTACACCTAGCACCGCTCATTGTCATGTCATGCATCGTCATGCTTATGTTTGCATTATGTTTATTGTTTCTTCCCCCTCTTCTCTCACTAGACATCGAGACCGGCGCCGCTTCTACCAAGTATGACTACGGTGTTGACGACCCCTCCTTCTTGCCAGAGCAACCAGGCAAGCCCCCCCCCCTTTGATCAACCCGATATAACCTATTCCTTCTCTCTACTACTTGCATTAGAGTAGTGTAGCATGTTACTGCTTTCGGTTAATCCTATTCTGCTGCATAGTCTGTCTTTGCTACTACTGTTGTTACCTTTACCTGCAATCCTAATTCTTAGTATAGGATGCTAGTTTATCATCAGTGGCCCTACATTCTTGTCCGTCTGCCATGCTATAATATCGGGTCGTGATCACTCGGGAGGTGATCACGGGTATATACTTATATACATAATATATGATACATGTGGTGACTAAAGTCGGATCGGCTCGTAGAGTACCCACGAGTGATTCACGGATTGGGGGCTGGCGGGACATTTTTTCCGACGACTGATACATCTCCATCGTATCTACTTTTCCAAACACTTTTGCCCTTGTTTTGGACTCTAACTTGCATGATTTGAATGGAACTAATCCGGACTGACGCTGTTTTCAGCAGAATTGCCATGGTGTTATTTTTGTGCAGAAATAAAAGTTCTTGGAATGACCTAAAAATCATCAGAGAATTTTTTTGGAATATATAAAAATACTGGCGAAAGAATCAACGTCAGGGGGCCACCCTGTCCATGAGGGTGGGGCGCGCCCCCTGCCTCGTGGGCCCCCTGGCGCTCCACCGACCTCAACTCCAACTCCATATATTCATGTTCGGGGAGAAAAAAATCAAAGAGAAGGATTCATCGTGTTTTACAATATGGAGCCACCGCCAAGCCCTAATCTCTCTCGGGAGGGCTGATTTGGAGTCCGTTCGGGGCTCCGGAGAGGGGAATCCGTCGCCATCATCATCATCAACCTTCTCCATCACCAATTTCATGATGCTCACCGCCGTGCGTGAGTAATTCCATCGTAGGCTTGCTGGACGGTGATGGGTTGGATGATATTTATCATATAATCAAGTTAGTTTTGTTAGGGTTTGATCCCTAGTATCCACTATGTTCTGAGATTGATGTTGCTATGACTTTGCTATGCTTAATGCTTGTCACTAGGGCCCGAGTGCCATGATTTCAGATCTGAACCTATTATGTTTCCATGAATATATGTGAGTTCTTGATCCTATCTTGCAAGTCTATAGTCACCTATTATGTGTTATGATCCGTTAACCCCGAAGTGGCAATAATTGGGATACTTACCGGTGATGATCATAGTTTGAGGAGTTCATGTATTCACTAAGTGTTAATGCTTTGGTCCTGTACTCTATTAAAAGGAGGCCTTAATATCTCTTAGTTTCCAATAGGACCCCGCCGCCACGGGAGGGTAGGACAAAAGATGACATGCAAGTTCTTTTCCATAAGCACGTATGACTATATTCGGAATACATGCCTACATTACATTGATGAACCGGAGCTAGTTCTGTGTCACCCTATGTTATAACCATTGCATGAGGAATCGGATCCGACATAATTATCCATCACTGATCCATTGCCTACGAGCTTTTCACATATTGATCTTTGCTTATTTACTTTTCCGTTGTTACTGTTACAATCACTACAAAACCAAAACTATTACTGTTGCTACCATTACCGCTACTATCATACTACTTTGCTACTAAATACTTTGTTGTAGATATTAATTTTCTAGGTGTGGCTCAATTGACAACTCAGCTACTAATACTTGAGAATATTCTTTGGCTCCCTTGTGTCGAATCAACAGATTTGGGTTTAATACTCTTCCAAAAACTGTTGTGATCCCCTATACTTGTGGGTTATCAACGGCCCTCTGGGTGGATCTTTGTGGCAGAGCGACAGGGCAGGTTGAGACCACCTAGGTGAGAGGTGGGCCTGGCCCTGGTCGGCGTTCGCGGATACTTCAATTAACACGCTTAATGAGATCTTGGTATTTGATATGAGTCTGGCCACTAGCCTATACTTCTTGATTTCAGTGGCTAAGCGCCACGCGCCGGATTGGACTGGAATGCCTACTCTTGTATTAGGGAGGCTAGGTCTGCTTTCGGCCGCGTTCGTAACATGCAGGTGTGCAATGGGCGATGGGCCCAGACCCCTACGTGCATAGGATTTAGACCGGTGTGCTGACCTCTTTGTTGTGCCTAGGTAAGGCTGCGACGTGTCGATCTTCCGAGGCCGGGCATGACCCAGGAAAGTGTGCCCGGCCAAAGGGATTGAGCGTGTTGGGTAATGTGGTGCACCCCTGCAGGGAAGATTATCTATTCTAATAGTTGCGTCCCTCGGTAAAAGGATGACCCGGAGTTGTACCTCGACCTTATGACAACTAGAACCGGATACTTAATAAAACACACCCTTTCAAGTGCCTGATACAACCCGGTGATCGCTCTCTAACAGGGCGACAAGGAGAGGATCGCCGGGTAGGATTGTGCTATGCGATGATACTTGGTTAACTTACCATCTACTCTCTTCTACTGCTTCAAGATGGAGGCTGCCAGAAGCGTAGTCTTTGATAGGACTAGCTATCCCCCTCTTATTCTAGCATTCTGCATTTTAGTCCACAGATACTATCCATTTCATTGATACAAAGGCATATGTAGTGTAGATCCTTGCTTGCGGGTACTTTGGATGAGTACTCACGGTTGCTTTTCTCCCTCTTTTCCCCCTTTCCTTTCCTCGCGGTTGTCGCAACCAAATGCTGGAGCCCAGGAGCCATACGCCACCGTCAACGACGACTCCTACTACACCGGAGGTGCCTACTACTACGTGCAAACCGCCGATGACGACCAGGAGTAGTTTAGGAGGATCCCAGGCAGGAGGCATGCACCTCTTTCGATCTGTATCCCAGTTTGTGCTAGCCATCTTATGGCAACTTGTTTAACTTATGCCTATACTCAGATATTGTTGCTTCCGCTGACTCGTCTATGATCGAGCACTTGTATTCGAGCCCTCGAGGCCCCTGGCTTGTATTATGATGCTTGTATGACTTATTTATTTTAGATTTGTGTTGTGATATCTTCCCATGAGTCCATGATCTTGACCGTACACGTTTGCGTGTATGGTTAGTGTACGATTGAATCGGGGGCGTCACATCAACCACACAGTGGGACATGCGTGGGCCACCAATGTCTCTACTAAAACCGACGGATCTCGGGTAGGGGGTCCTAAGTTGGTGATTTTGGATTGATGGTAATAGGAAGAATGGGGACGCGGTGTTATACCCAGGTTCGGGCCATCTCAATGAGGTAAAACCCTATGTCCTGCTCTTTTTTATATTGATTGTGAGGTGGTACAAAGTAGGGTATGATCTACCTCGAGATCATATGAATGAATTCTAGCCTCTAAAGTTTGTAATAATGCCTCTACGAACTAAACCCCTCAGCTTATATAGGCATCAAGGGGTATCTAGGGTTTACATATTCGGCTTACAATCTTGGAATAAACATGCCGATCGTTTAAACACATCTTGAAGTGTATGCCAAGTCTTCGGAGATCTTCATATTGATGACCGTGAGGGCAAGGCCATACGGCCCATTCATTGATCGCTGGTGGGTCCTCGGCTCGGCCCATGTATGATTGATCGATGTGGTGTGCACCCCCTAGTCCACGACACCTGTTGAGGAACGAAGCATCAAAAACAAAAAAAATCCTATGAAACACCCAAGATCTAATCTAGGAGATGCAAAGCAAAGAGAGAAGAGTGTGTCTATATACCCTTGTAGACCAAAAGCGTTAGCATCGTAATGCAGTTGATCTAGTCGTACTCTTCACGATCCTATCACGATCCAATCCGATCTAGTGTCGAACGAACGACACCTCCAAGTTTAGCACACGTACGGCTCGGTGGCATCCTCTCCTTGATCCAGCAAGTAGGGAGAGGAGGTAGATGAGATCTGAACCAACACGATGGTGTGGTGGTGGTGGTGGGAGCGGAATTCCGGCAGGGCTTCATCGAGCGCTGACGAAATGTGGAGGAGGGTTAACGGGAGGGAGACGGGGAAAGTGGGGATGGTTCGGCTATCCCCTACGCCTTCCCACTATATATAGGGGTGAGGGAGGAGCATGCCAGCTCTAGCCCCCCTACCTAGGCAGGGGCGGCGGCCAAGGGGGGAGGAGTGCCCTCCAAGCCAAGTGGAGGGCCCTCCCCTTTAGGGTTTCCCTTCCCCTAGGCGCATGGGACAAGTAGGGGCTGATGCACCTGGCCAATAAGGCTAGAGCGCACCCATATAGCCCATGCTACTATTTTGGGCGTGGTGTAACCCTCCGAAGACTTCCTGATCCCTCCGAAACCCTCTGGAATCTTCTGGTGACTTCCCGGTACAATACCGAACAAACCGGACTTTTTCCCGAAACCCCGGCAACAACTTTCCATATATAAATTTTACCACCAGACCATTCCGGAGCTCCTTGTGATGTCCCGGATCCCATCTGGGACTCCGAACAACCTTCAGACCTTCCACTATTAATATCTCAATACTACACTAGTGCTACCGAACGTTAACTGTGCGACCCTATGGGTTCGAGAATCATGTAGACATGACCGAGACTCCTCTCCGGTCCATAACCAATAGCGGGACCTGGATGCCCATGTTGGTTCCCACATATTCCACGAAGATCTTTATCATTTGAACCACGATGTCAAGGATTTAGTCAATCTGACACATAATTCCCTTTGTCTGGCGATATGTTACTTTCCCGAGATTCTATCGTCGGTATTTTCATACCTAGTTCAATCTCGTTACCGGCAAGTCTCTTTACTCGTTCCGTAATACAAGATCCCTTGACTAAACTCATTAGTCAGATGAAGCTTCTTATGATATTGTATTATTGAGAGGGCCCAGAGATATCTCTGTTGGAAATATGCCCTAGAGGCAATAATAAATTAGTTATTATTATATTTCCTTGTTCATGATAATCGTTTATTATCCATGCTATAATTGTATTGATAGGAAACTCAGATACATGTGTGGATACATAGACAACACCATGTCCCTAGTAAGCCTCTAGTTGACTAGCTCGTTAATTAATAGATGGTTACGGTTTCCTGACCATGGACATTGGATGTCATTGATAACGGGATCACATCATTGGGAGAATGATGTGATGGACAAGACCCAATCCTAAGCCTAGCACAAGGATCGTCTAGTTCGTTCGCTAAAGCTTTTCTAATGTCAAGTATCATTTCCTTAGAACATGAGATTATGCAACTCTCGGATACCATAGGAATACTTTGGGTGTGCCAAACGTCACAACGTAACTGGGTGGCTATAAAGGTACACTACAGGTATCTTCGAAAGTGTCTGTTGGGTTGGCACGAATCGAGACTGGGATTTGTCACTCCGTGTAAACGGAGAGGTATCTCTGGGCCCACTCGGTAGGACATCATCATAATGTGCACAATGTGATCAAGGAGTTGACCACGGGATGATGTGTTACGGAACGAGTAAAGAGACTTGCCGGTAACGAGATTGAACAAGGTATCGGGATACCGACGATCGAATCTCGGGCAAGTATCGTACCGATAGACAAAGGGAATTGTATACGGGATTGATTAAGTCCTTGACATTGTGGTTCATCCGATGAGATCATCATGGAACATGTGGGAGCCAACGTGGGTATCCAGATCCCGCTGTTGGTTATTGACCAGAGAACGTCTCGGTCATGTCTGCATATCTCCCGAACCCGTAGGGTCTACACACTTAAGGTTCGATGATGCTAGGGTTATAAAGGAAGTTTGTATGTGGTTACCGAATGTTGTTCGGAGTCCCGGATGAGATCCCGGACGTCATGAGGAGTTCCGGAATGGTCCGGAGGTAAAGAATTATATATAGGAAGTGCTATTTCGGCCATCGGGACAAGTTTCGGGGTCACCGGTATTGTATCGGGACCACCGGAAGGGTCCCGGGGGTCCACCGGGTGGGGCCACCTGCCCCGGGGGCCACATGGGCTGTAGGGGGTGCGCCTTGGCCTACATGGTCCAAGGGCACCAGCCCCAAGAGGCCCATGCGCCTAGGGTTTCAAGAAAGGAAGAGTCCCACAAGGGGAAGGCACCCCTAGGTGCCTTGGGGGGAGGGAAACCTCCCTTGGCCGGCGCCCCCCTAGGAGATTGGATCTCCTAGGGCCGGCGCCCCCCCTTGGGCTCCCTATATATAGTGGGGAAGGAGGGCCTCTCAAGACACACCTTTTGCCTTTGGTGCAGCCCTCTCCTTCTCCCAAGTACTTCTCCTCTCCCGTGGTGCTTGGTAAAGCTCTGTAGGATTGCCACGCTCCTCCACCACCACCACGTCGTTGTGCTGCTGCTGGATGGAGTCTTCCTCAACCTCTCCCTCTCTCCTTGCTGGATCAAGGCGTGGGAGACATCGTCGGTCTGTACGTGTGTTGAACGCGGAGGTGCCGTCCGTTCGGCACTAGGATCTCCGGTGATTTGGATCACGACGAGTACGACTCCATCAACCCCGTTCTCTTGAACGCTTCCGCTTAGGGATCTACAAGGGTATGTAGATGCACTCTCCTTCCCCTCATTACTAGTCTCTCCATAGATAGATCTTGGTGACACGTAGGAAAATTTTGAATTTCTGCTACGTTCCCCAACAGTGGCATCATGAGCTAGGTCTATGTGTAGTTTCTATGCACGAGTAGAACACAAAGAAGTTGTGGGTGTTGATTTTGTTCAATATGCTTGCCGTTACTAGTCTTATCTTGATTCGGCGGCATCGTGGGATGAAGCGGCCCGGACCGACCTTACACGTACTCTTACGTGAGACTGGTTCCACCGACTGACATGCACTAGTTGCATAAGGTGGCTAGTGGGTGTATGTCTCTCCCACTTTAGTCGGATCGGATTCGATGAAAAGGGTCCTTATGAAGGGTAAATAGCAATTGGCATATCACGTTGTGGTCTTTGCGTAGGTAAGAAACGTTCTTGCTAGAAACCCATAGCAGCCACATAAAACATGCAAACAACAATTAGAGGACGTCTAACTTGTTTTTGCGGGGTATGCTATGTGATGTGATATGGCCAAAAGGATGTGATGAATGATATATGTGATGTATGAGATTGATCATGTTCTTGTAATAGGAATCACGACTTGCATGTCGATGAGTATGACAACCGGCAGGAGCCATAGGAGTTGTGTTTATTTATTTATGACCTGCGTGTCAATATAAACGTCATGTAATTACTTTACTTTATTGCTAAAGCGTTAGCCATAGTAGTAGAAGTAATAGATGACGTGACAACTTCATGAAGACACGATGATGGAGATCATGGTGTCATGCCGGTGACAAGATGATCATGGAGCCCCAAGATGGAGATCAAAGGAGCTATGTGATATTGGCCATATCATGTCACTATTATTTGATTGCATGTGATGTTTATCATGTTTATACATCTTATTTGCTTAGAACGACGGTAGTAAATAAGATGATCCCTCATTACAATTTCAAGAATGTGTTCTCCCCTAACTGTGCACCGTTGCTAAAGTTCGTCGTTTCGAAGCACCACGTGATGATCGGGTGTGATAGATCCTTACGTTCACATACAACGGGTGTAAGACAGTTTTACACATGCAAAACACTTAGGGTTAACTTGACGAGCCTAGCATGTGCATAGACATGGCCTCGGAACACAGAAGACCGAAAGGTCGAGCATGAGTCGTATAGTAGATACGATCAACATGAAGATGTTCACCGACGTTGACTAGTCCGTCTCACGTGATGATCAGACACGGCCTAGTTGACTCGGATCATGTAATCACTTAGATGACTAGAGGGATGTCTATCTGAGTGGGAGTTCATAAGATGAACTTAATTATCCTGAACATAGTCAAAAGGTCTTCGCAAATTATGTCGTAGCTCGTGCTTCAGTTCTACTGTTTAGATATGTTCCTAGAGAAAAATGTAGTTGAAAGTTAATAGTAGCAATTATGCGGACTAGGTCCGTAAACTGAGGATTGTCCTCATTGCTTCATAGAAGGATTATGTCCTTAATACACCGCTCAGTGTGCTGAACCTCGAACATTGTCTATGGATGTTGCGAACATCTGACATACACATTTTGATAACTACGTGATAGTTCAGTTAAACGGCTTAGAGTTGAGGCACTGAAGACGTTTTTGAAACGTCGCGAAACATATGAGATGTTTCGAGGGCTGAAATTGGGATTTCTGGCTCGTGCCCACGTCAAGAGGTATAAGACCTCCGACGATTTTCTTAGCCTGCAAACTAAGGGGAAAAGCTCAATTGTTGAGCTTGTGCTCAGATTGTCTAAGTACAACAATCGCTTGAATCGAGTGGGAGTTGATCTTCCAGATGAAATAGTGATGGTTCTCCGAACGCATTACCACCAAGCTACTAGAGCTTCGTGATGAAGTATAATATATCAGGGACATATATGATGATCCTTGAGATATTCGCGATGTTTGACACCACAAAAGTAGAAATCAAGAAGGAGCATCAATTGTTGATGGTTGGTGAAACCACTAGTTTCAAGAAGGGAAAGGGCACGAAGGGATACTTCATGAAACGGCAATTCAGCTGTTGCTCTAGTGAAGAAACCCAAGGTTGAACCCAAACCCGAGACTGAGTGCTTCTGTAATAAGGGGAACAGCCACTGGAGCAGAATTACCCTAGATACTTGGTAGATGAGAAGGCTATCGATAGAAGTATATTGGATATACATTATGCTAATGTGTACTTTACTAGTACTCCTAGTAGCACCAGGGTATTAGATACCGGTTCGGTTGCCAAGTGTTAGTAACTCGAAATAAAAGCTACGGAATAAATGGAGACTAGCTAAAGGTGAGCTGGCGATATGTGTTGGAAGTATTTCCAAGGTTGATCAAATATCGTACGCTCCCTCTACCATCGAGATTGGTGTTTGCGTTGAGCATAAACATGATTGGATTATGTCTATCGCAATACGGTTATTCATTTAAGGAGAATAATGGTTACTCTGTTTATTTGAATAATACCTTCAATGGTCTTACACCTAAAATGAATGGTTTATTGAATCTCGATCATAGTGAACACATGTTCATGCCAAAAGATAGTAATGATAGTACCACCTACTTGTGGCACTGCCACGTAAGTCATATCGGTATAAAACACATGAAGAAGCTCCATGTTGATGGATCTTTGGACTCACTCATTTTTGAAAGGTTGAGACATGCGAACCATGTCTATTGGTATATATGCATGAAGAAACTCCATGCAAATGGACCGTTTTGACTCACTTGATTTTGAATCACTTGAGACATGCAAATCATACCACATGGGCAAGATGACTGAAAGCCTCGGTTTCAGTAAAATGGAACCAGAAAGCAACTTGCTGGAAGTAATACATTCTGATGTGTGCAGTCCAATGAGTGCTGAGGCGTGTAGTGGATATCGTTATGTTCTTACTTCACAGATGATTTGAGTAGATGTTGAGTATATTTACTTGATGAATCACGAGTCTGAATTATTGAAAGGTTCAAGTAATTTCAGGATGAAGTTGAAAGATCGTCGTGACAAAAGGATAAAATATCTATGATATGATCATAGGGATAAATATCTAAATTACGAGTTTGGCACAGAATTAAGACATTCTGGAAATTGTTTCACAACTGATACATCCTGGAACACCATAGTGTGATGGTGTGTACGAACATCATAACTGCACCCTATTGGATATGATGCATACCATGATGTCTCTTATCGAATTACCACATTAGTTTATGGGTTAGGCATTAGAGACAACCACATTCACTTTAAATAGGGCACCACGTAATTCCGATGAGATGACACCGTATGAACTATGGTTTAGAGAAACCTAAGCTGTCATTTCTTAAAAGGTTTGGGGCTGCGACGCTTATGTGAAAAAGTTTCAGGCTGATAAGCTCGAACCCAAAGCGGATAAATGCATCTTCATAGGACACCCAAAAACAGTTGGGTATACCTCCTGTCTCAGATCCGAAAGCAATAAGGGATTGTTTCAAGAATCGGGTCCTTTCTCGAGGAAAAGTTTCTCTCGAAAGAATTGAGTGGGAGGATGGTGGAGACTTGATGAGGTTATTGAACCGTCTCTTCAACTAGTGTATAGCAGGGCACAAAGAGTTGTTCCTGTGGCACCTACACCAATTGAAGTGGAAGCTTAAGATAGTGATCATGAAACTTCAGATCTAGTCACTACCAAACCTCGTGGGATGACAAGGATGCGTACTACTTCAGAGTGGTACGTAATCCTGTCTTGGAAGTCATGTTGCTAGACAACAATGAACCTACAAGCTATGGAGAAGCGATGGTGGGCCCGGATTTCGATAAATGGCTCGAGGCCATATAATCCGAGAGAGGATCCATATATGAAAACAAAGTGTAGACTTTGGAAGAACTACTTGATGGTCGTAAGGCTGTTGAGTACAGATGGATTTTAAAAGGAAGATGGACAATGATGGTAAATGTCACCATTAAGAAAGCTCGACTTGTCGTTAATGATGTTTCCCGACAAGTTCAAGGAGTTGACTATGATGAGACTTTCTCACTCGTAGCGATGCTAAGAGTCTGTTGGAATTATATTAGCGATTACTGCTTTATTTATGAAATCTTGCAGATAGGATGTCAAAACATTGTTTCCTCGACGATTTTCTTGAGGAAAGGTTGTATGTGATACAACCGGAAGTTTTTGTCAATCCTGAAAGATGCTAATAAGTATGCAAAGCTCCAGCAATCCTTCTAAGGACTGGAGTAAGCATCTCGGAGTTGGAATGTATACTTTGATGATGATCAAATATTTCGGGTGTATACAAAGTTTATGAGAAGTGAGTGGGAGCACTATAGAATTTCTGATGAGTATATGTTGTTGACATATTTTTGATCAGAAATGACGTAGAATTTCTGGAAAGCATATAGGGTTATTTGGAAAGTGTTTTTCAATGGAAAGCCTGGATTAAGCTACTTGAGCATTGAGCATCAAGATCTATAAGGATAGATCAAAACGCTTAAATGAACTTTCAAATGAGCACATACCTTGACATGATCTTGAAGGTGTTCAAGATGGATCAGTCAAAGAAGGAGTTCTTGCCTGAGTTATAAGGTATGAAGTTAAGACTTAAAGCTCGACCACGGCAGAATAGAGAGAAAGGACAAAGGTCGTCCCCTATGCTTAAGACATAGGCTCTACAGTATGCTATGCTGTGTACCGCACCTGAAGTGTGCCTTGCCATGAGTGAGTCAAGGGGTACAAGAGTGATCCAAGAATGGATCACAGTACAGCGGTCGAAGTTATCCTTAGTAACTAGTGGACTAAGGAATTTTCTCGGTTATGGAGGTGATAAAGAGTTCGACGTAAAGAGTTACGACGATGCAAGCTTAACACCTATCCGGATAGCTCTGAGTAGAGATACCAGATACGTATAATGGAGCAACAATTTAGAATAACTCCAAGTAGAACAGTTATTTGAAATGGATCCAAATAGAGCGTGGTAGCTGCATCTAGGAGATGACATAGAGATTTGTAAAGCACACATGGATCTGAAAGGTTCAGACCCATTGACTATAACCTCTCTCACAAGCATAATATGATCAAACCCAGAACTCTTTGGGTGTTAGTCACATGGGGATGTGACCTTCAGTGTTAATCACATATCGATGTGAACTGGATTATTGACTCTAGTGCAAGTGGGAGACTGTTGGAAATATGCCCTAGAGGCAATAATAAATTAGTTATTATTATATTTCCTTGTTCATGATAATCGTTTATTATCCATGCTATAATTGTATTGATAGGAAACTCAGATACATGTGTGGATACATAGACAACACCATGTCCCTAGTAAGCCTCTAGTTGACTAGCTCGTTAATCAATAGATGGTTACGGTTTCCTGACCATGGACATTGGATGTCATTGATAACGGGATCACATCATTGGGAGAATGATGTGATGGACAAGACCCAATCCTAAGCCTAGCACAAGGATCGTGTAGTTCGTTCGCTAAAGCTTTTCTAATGTCAAGTATCATTTCCTTAGACCATGAGATTGTGCAACTCCCGGATACCGTAGGAATACTTTGGGTGTGCCAAACGTCACAACGTAACTGGGTGGCTATAAAGGTACACTACAGGTATCTCTGAAAGTGTCTGTTGGGTTGGCACGAATCGAGACTGGGATTTGTCCGTGTAAACGGAGAGGTATCTCTGGGCCCACTCGGTAGGACATCATCATAATGTGCACAATGTGATCAAGGAGTTGATCACGGGATGATGTGTTACGGAACGAGTAAAGAGACTTGCCGGTAACGAGATTGAACAAGGTATCGGGATACCGACGATCGAATCTCGGGCAAGTATCGTACCGATAGACAAAGGGAATTGTATACGGGATTGATTAAGTCCTTGACATCGTGGTTCATCCGATGAGATCATCGTGGAACATGTGGGAGCCAACATGGGTATCCAGATCCCGCTGTTGGTTATTGACCAGAGAACGTCTCGGTCATGTCTGCATGTCTCCCGAACCCGTAGGGTCTACACACTTAAGGTTCGATGACGCTAGGGTTATAAAGGAAGTTTGTATGTGGTTACCGAATGTTGTTCGGAGTCCCGGATGAGATCCCAGATGTCACGAGGAGTTCCGGAATGGTCCGGAGGTAAATAATTATATATAGGAAGTGCTATTTCGGCCATCGGGACAAGTTTCGGGGTCACCGGTATTGTATCGGGACCACCGGAAGGGTCCCGGGGGTCCACCGGGTGGGGCCACCTGCCCCGGGGGGCACATGGGCTGTAGGGGGTGCGCCTTGGCCTACATGGGACAAGGGCACCAGCCCCAAGAGGCCCATGCGCCTAGGGTTTCAAGAAAGGAAGAGTCCCACAAGGGGAAGGCACCCCTAGGTGCCTTGGGGGGGAGGGAAACCTCCCTTGGCCGCCGCCCCCCTAGGAGATTGGATCTCCTAGGGCCAGCGCCCCCCCTTGGGCTCCCTATATATAGTGGGGAAGGAGGGCCTCTCAAGACACACCTTTTGCCTTTGGTGCAGCCCTCTCCTTCTCCCAAGTACTTCTCCTCTCCCGTGGTGCTTGGCAAAGCTCTGCAGGATTGCCACGCTCCTCCACCACCACCATGTCGTTGTGCTGCTGCTGGATGGAGTCTTCCTCAACCTCTCCCTCTCTCCTTGCTGGATCAAGGCGTGGGAGACATCGTCGGGCTGTACGTGTGTTGAACGCGGAGGTGCCGTCCGTTCGACACTAGGATCTCCGGTGATTTGGATCACGACGAGTACGACTCCATCAACCCCGTTCTCCTGAACGCTTCCGCTTAGCAATCTGTAGATGCACTCTCCTTCCCCTCGTTGCTAGTCTCTCCATAGATAGATCTTGGTGACACGTAGGAAAATTTTGAATTTCTGCTACGTTCCCCAACAATCTCTTCATCACACAAAGCAACAAATCCCAGTCTTGATCCATGTGACCCAATAGACACCTTTGGAGATACCTAAAGAGCACCTTTATGATCGCCTAGTTATGAAGTGACATTTGATAGCACACAAAGTATTACTTCGGTGTCTGGGAGTGGCATGACCTCATAGTCTAAGGAACTGATACTTGACATGAAGAAAGATATAGCAAATAACAAAATGATCTGATGCCAAGCTTACGGTTGGGTCTATCCATCACATCATTCCCTAATGATGTGATCCCGTTATCAAATGACAATTCATGTCTATGGTTAGGAAACCTTAACCATATGTGATCAATGAGCTAGTCTAGTAGAGGCATACTAGGGACACGGTGTTGTTTATGTATCCACACATGTATTTAAGTTTCCGGTCAATAAAATTCTGGCATGAATGATAAACATTTATCATGAACGGGAAATATGATTATAACCATTTTATTATTGCCTCTTGGCCATATTTCCAACAGTTTCCCACTTGCACTAGAGTCAATAATCTAGTTTACATCGTAATGAATCTAACACCCATGGAATCCTGGTGTTGATCATGTTTTGCTCGTGAAAAAGATTTAGTCAATGGGTCTGCCACATTAAGATCCATATGTCCTTTGCAAATCTCTATGTCATATGTAGATGTTTCTACCACATACTGCTTAGAGATACTCCAAACGTCTGCTCCACTATACGTATCTTGTTCGAGACTCGGAGTCATCCGGATCGGTGTCAAAGCTTGCATCAACGTAACCCTTTACGACAAACTCTTTATCACCTCCATAAACGAGAACATTTCCTTAGTCCTCTTTAGGTACTTAAGGATAATTTTCACCAATGTCCAATGATCTATTCCTGGATCACTCTAGCACCCCGTTGCCAGACTCATGGCAAGGCAACGAATAGGTCTGGTACACAGCATGGCATACATCATAGAGCTTTGACTGAGGCATAGG
Organism: Triticum aestivum; assembly: GCF_018294505.1. Classification (NCBI taxonomy): domain Eukaryota; kingdom Viridiplantae; phylum Streptophyta; class Magnoliopsida; order Poales; family Poaceae; genus Triticum; species Triticum aestivum. The sequence goes on along the minus strand of NC_057800.1, from coordinate 514,350,923 downwards.
GGATGATCTTCATCCTTTCTCCTTCTTCTGTTGTGGTCAAACTTTGAGTCTTACTCAAATCCACACCTTACAACACATGAAATAACTCCTTCTTTGGCTAATCCATTTTGAACTACTTCAAAATCATATCAAGGTATGTGCTCTATGAAAGTCTTCTTAGGCGTCTTGATATATCTCTATAGATCTTGATGCCCAATATGTAAGCAGCTTTACCCAGGTCTTGCTTTGAAAAACTCCTCTAAAACAACCATTTATGCTTTCCATGAATTCTACAACATTTCCACTCAACAATATGTCATCCACATATACTATCAGAAATGCTATAGAGCTCCCACTCACTTTCTTGTAAATACACGTTTCTTCATAAACTTTGCATAAACCCAAAAGCTTTGATCACCTCATCAAAGCGTATATTCCAAATCTAAGATGCTTGCACTGATAAATCTCCAACGTATCTATATATTCTCCAACGTATATTACAATTCTTGGATGTTTATTATGCAATTATATATATATTTTTGGGACTAACCTCTTAACCTAGTGCACAATGCCATTTTTTTGCTTGTTTTGGATTTTTAGGAAATCAGTATCAAACAGAGTCCAAACAGAGAAAAAACTTTGGATTAATCTTTTCTGGACCAGAATGGACCCTAGAAGGTTTGGGAGCACACCTGACGAGCCACGAGGGAGCGACAAGCTCGAGAGGCATGCCCCCAGGCTTGTGAGCCCCTCGTGGCATCTCTTGACATAATTCCGCCTCTATAAATTCTCAAATATTCCACGTACACCAGAGAGCCACCCCAAATACTTTTTCCACCGCCGCAATTTTCCGTTCTTCAGAGATCCCATCTCGAAACCTTTTCTGGTACTATGCCGGAGGGGGAATCGATCACGGAGGGCCTCTACATCAACCTTGTTGCCCTCTCAATGATGTGTGAGTAGTTTACCACATACCTACTGTTGGGAAATGTAGCATGCAATTTAAAAAATTCCTACGCTCACGCAAGATCTATCTAGGATATGCATAGAAACGAGAGGGGGACAGTGTGTCCACGTACCCTTGTAAACCGAAAGCGGAAGCGTGTGACAACGCGGTTGATGTAGTCGAATTTTTTCTCGTTCAAGCACCGAACGTACGGCACCTCCGAGTTCTGCACACGTTCAGATCGATGACGTGCCTCGAACTCTTGATCCAGCAAAGTGTTGATGGAGAGTTCCGTCAGCACGACGGCGTGGTGACGGTGATGGTGAAGTGATCCACGCAGGGCTTCGCCTAAGCACTACGACAATATGACTGGAGGCGTACACTATGGAGGGGGGCGCCACACACGGCTAACAACTGTTGATGTGTGTTCTAGCGGTGCCCCCTCATATATATAGGTTGTAGGGGAGGAGAGGCAGCCAAGGGGGCACCCCAAGTAGGAGGAATCCTACTTGGGCGCCTCCCAATTCGGCCTCCCCCTTCCATATTCATCCGGAGTGGGAAGGAAGGAGGGGGAGGAGAGAAGGAAGGGGGGAGGCCGAATTTCTCCCCTTCCTTTCTCTCTTTCCCTCTTTCCTTCCCCCTTATTTTGGCCTACATGGGGCGCACGAGCCCCCTAGGGGCTAGTCTGTCCCCTTCTTGGCCCATTAGGCCCATGTAGTTGCCCGCGGATGCTCGAAACCCTTTCCGGTGACCCGATATGTACCCGGTACCCCCGGAACACTTTCGGTGTTTGAATATCATCGTCCAATATATGAATATTTACCTCCCTACCATTTTGAGACTCATCGTCATGTTCGTGATCTCATCTGGGACTCCGAACAACATTCGGTCACCAAATCACATAACTCATATAATACAAAATCGCCATCAAACGTTAAGCGTGCGGACCCTACGGGTTCGAGAACTATGTAGACATGACTGAGACACCTCTCCGGTCAATAACCAACAGCGGAACCTGGATGCTCATATTGGTTTCCACATATTATACGAAGATCTTTACCGGTCGCACCTAATGACAACATATGTTATTCCCTTTGTCATCGGTATGTTACTTTCCCGAGATTCGATCGTTGATATCTTCATACCTAGTTCAATCTCGTGACCGGCAAGTCTCTTTACTCGTTCCGTAATACATCACCTCGTGACTAACTCCATTCATCAAATGACAACATATGTCTATGGTTAGGAAACTTAACCATCTTTGATTAACGAGCTAGTGTAGTAGAGGCTTACTAGGGACACTATGTTTTGTCTATGTATTCACACATGTATCAAGTTTCCGGTTAATACAATTCTAGCATGAATAATAAACATTTATCATGATATAAGGAAATGTAAAATAACAACTTTATTATTGCCTCTAGGGCATATTTCGTTCAACTACGAGTCCATAGCTAGTAGCTAGATGGCTTCTTCTCTCTCTTTGATCTTTAATAAAATGTTCTCCTCGATGTACTTGGAGATCTATTCGATGTAATCATTTTTGCGGTGTGTTTGTTGGGATCCGATGAATTGTGGGTTTATAATCAGATTATTCATGAATATTATTTGAGTCTTCTCCGAACTCTTTTATGCATGATTGTTATAGCTTTGTATTTCTCTTCGATTTATCTGTTTGGTTTGGCCAACTAGATTGATTTATCTTGCAATGGGAGAGGTGCTTTGTGATGGGTTTGATCTTGCGTTGCTCAATCCCAGTGATAGAAAGGGACAAGACACGTACTTGTATCGTTGACTAGTGTATCAGTTTATTTAGTTTAATTTCTGTTCGGTTGGTTAGAACTTTGTCAAATTTCATATATTTGGTTTTAAATATATTTAAAAAATTACAAATTTAGGTCGTTTAGCATCAATTTTATCCGTTTTTTGTAATCAATCTGTTTGAATTGGGTCGGGCATTTAGGGCCTATCTTTGAATGATAGTCGCCTCGCCTGCTGTCTGCAGACATGTGTAAACGTGTCTACAGACATTTGTTGTCATCAGTTTGATGATTCATATTGGAGTTACCCTTAGCTCTCAATCTTGTTGTACAAATATATGTTATTATGGACCATAGGCTAACATGGAAACTTTTGTTACTCATGAAAATGCAAAAAAATAATTCAAATGTGCGAACTTTCACTCTCTGTTTGTAAGGAGACAACAATTTATTACCTAATCATTTATATCAGCAAGGGTGAAAGAAGCAGGTGAGCAAGGAGGATGAAGAAGCATGAGGGAGAAGAAAACAAGTGGTATGGAGGAAAGTGAGCGTCAACCAACGAAAGTTGAACTCGACGATAATGCTCGACTGGACTGGTAACCTGGTCCCTGTAGTTTAGAAGAGGGATCATTATAGGGACATCGATTGTGGGGTGGCGATGGATGGGTGTTGGGAAGTGTTGGCAAGGCGAAAATAATATTAGAGAGAGAAGCAACAACGATGAAATAGCCAGAGGTGTTGGACGCCAGCTTGGGTGAAATCAACCGAAAAGAGTGGAGGAGGAAAAGGATATGACGTGATACCACACTTCACATGATAACTTCAAGTTAAGAAAAGAAATTGCGAACGTTCACAGGGCATGTGTTCACGATCCCTAGAATTTTCCAATCCAAAATTGAAGAATAATAGATGAACAGAAAAGATAAAACGAGATGTGAATAGTGTCATTTGTGCTTTTATTTTTTACACGATTCATGCTGGATTTGTCTTTTTTTTCTCTGTGTATATTTAGAATTTGATTGAAATTTTTAGGGATTGTGGACCCACATGATTTTTTTACTTTTTTTTTTGAAAATTTCAATCAGAAGGTTATGCGGCAAATATAAAATGGTCATTCGTGTGAAATTTGCAAATGGATCCTAACTAATGTTTCAGATCTTAATTGGAGCAGGAAGTGCTCATGCATGCAACATCTGGTGTGTGTAAAATCGCAGAATCCAGAGATTGAGGGGTTGGAAGTGCAAAGAGAAAGGTCAAGGGCAAACAGTAAAGACAAAGCCGGCTGATGAAGAGCGAAGAAGCGGAAAGCGCGACAGCGCGAGTCCGAGGGCACGTGATTACTGGATCTCAGTACACTCGCCACAAAGTCAGGTAAAAAGGACGCAGAGCCCTCCCACATGCCCAGTTGTCGCCTCACCAGTTTCTCAAAATTAAAGTTGTCTCTTCACCTGCACTCAACCAGCAAACAATGGCCCTTGCCCCCAAACAATGGTAGAGTGTGTGGATGGTGGGGCAGAGATTCAGATACGGCAGGGTTGGGTTGAGCACTTGAGCACCAATCATGCCTGTAATTGCGCTCCAGTATCAGACTAGTTTAATACGGAGTCATTGCAATCGAGTCCCAAATGACTGGGGTCTGTCAGGCTAGTCATAGTGGGAGTAACATAAGTAGTAATATAGATGCCACATAAGTAAAAAAGATGATGTGTCATGTAATTAAAAAGGAAAGAGACAAATAAAGTAACATAATATGTTACCATCACATAGCGGTTTCCAATACAAAATGAGTCTACAAAGCAATAAATGAAGATATGTATGTTACTACACCTATGACACTTCCCACTATGAAGGTGGTAACATAAACTAGTAACATATGTATGTTACTAGTCTAAGTTACTCTCTACTATGACTAGCCTCATGTGACTCCATACTCCCGGTAGTGATGCAAGGCTGTACGTGGCGCGAGTTTGGCGACCCCGGGCCGGGACCATTCGTATCGTTGCGAACATGCGATGCTTTGACTTACTGAGCCGTTTGTCCTGCCTGGGACAGTTATTAGCCAAGGAGTGAGAGGGAGATTCCGTGGACAGTGAACCTCTCTTTTTAAATGCACTCTGGGCCTCGCAATTTATTTACCACTTCGAGTACGTGTCTGGCACCAGTATTGCGTGGGGAAGTACAGCTTTGGCATCGTTTGTGAATTGGACAGCCTAAATTAAGCTGGGTGTTCTGACATGTGCAGGCGCGCAGCGCACAAGCACAAGCTAACAAACTCTCCTCGTCGAAATCGAGGGGCTGTGTAAAATATCGGTGTATTGGCTTCTTCACGGCTCAGAGAGGGTTGACCATCGAAGCTAATTGTGATACGTACATACTAATGGTATCTCCGTTGAGCCTGCGAAGGAGGTCCTAACTATTGCGAAGTAGAAAGCGCTTTGGCTACTGCCTTTTGTCCGTAATTTCAGTATATCACGTCACCATCAGAGGTTCATGTTCTACAGGAACGACGTGTTCTAAGCGGAAAACTGTGGGCATGCTGGTCAGCCAACAGCTCGGTGAGCGGAAAGCATCCTCCGGACTTCACGAGTCGTTGCCCACAATCGCAGGAGTGGCACAAGGAACATGTTGTCATGGACGCAACTCGCTCTTGTCCCTCACCGACAGCGCTCGATTTGGTCAGCGATTGGCGCATCGGTGCCGCGATCGTGGCTAACGCCGTATTGACCACCGGGGCCCAAGGTTTATCAGCACGCGCGTTACTCGTGACTGTTGCGTGCGCCACTCGCGCTTCACGGCCGTCGAGTAAAACAGGCGTGAATGAAGAACCCGCGCATCTTCGACTTCGCCTCCGTCGAGCTGTCCTTCTTCGAGGAGGTCTGCAGCCTCCCAAGGGTAAGGTAAGGCGTCCAGTCCGGACGGTTTCACCTCCGACTTCTTGTGCGTTGCTTGGGACGTGATCAAGAGCGACATCATGGACGCGTTCGCCAACCTTCATTGGCTCAACGTCTGCGTTTTTCACATGCTGAATGAGGCGTTCATCACCCTCTTATCTAAATCCCCTGGTGCTGCTTCCCTCTCGGGCTACCGACCGATCAGACTTATCCATCTCATCGTCAAGCTCTTCGCCAAGGTCCTTTCGCTCCGGCTCGCGCCGCGTTTCAAAGAGATCATCTCCACTGATCAGAGTGCCTTTATCGCCGGCCACAACATTCATGACAACTTCATGTTGGTCTAGCAAACTGCCCGGCAGCTGCACAACCTCCTTCACCGCGCGTTCTGCTGAAGCTAGACATTGCCCGCGCCTTGGACTGCGTGTCTTGGCCTTTCCTGCTCGAGGTCTTGCAGCACTTGGGCTTTAGGCCACGTTGGAGAAACTGGATATGCATCATGTTATCCACGACTAGCACACACGTCCTCATCAACGGCACGCCAGGACTGCCAGTGCTTCACCGGAACGGGCTGCGCTAGGGCGACCCCATCCCCCCCATGCTTTTTGTCCTGGCGATTGACGTGCTCAACAAGCTCTTTCAGAAAGCCATGGAGCTCGGCATCATGAAGCGCCTCACCGAGAGACACATGGCCTCTAGTCTCTCCCTCTATGCCGATGATGCCGTGCAATTCTGCCATCCGGATGAGCTGGATCTTTTCGCCGCTCGCGAGCTGCTCCAAACACTTGGTATGGTCTCGGGCCTTCACACCAACTTGGCCAAGTGCTCGGCCTTGCCCATCCAGTGCACGCTGCGCATCGCGACTCTATTGCCAACCACTTCCCTTGCCCCATCCTGGTCTTCCCCACCAAGTATTTGGGGTTGCCACTGTCCATCCGGAAGCCCTCCTCCAACGCTCTGCAACCTTATGTTGACCGACTGGGGAAGAAGTTGTCCCCATGGTGGGCCTCGATGCTTTCCCGTGGTGAACAACTTGCTCTTGTGCGCCACGTGTTCCGCACCATGCAAACACACATTCTCATCACCATGGCCCCCAACCCTACCACCCTGCGACGGATCAATCGTCTGGTGCGAGCCTTCCTCTGGCACGGGCAAAAGACGGCTAATGGCGGGCACTGCCTCGTGAGCTGGGGCATGGTTTGTTGTCTTCTCGCCCTCGGTGGTCTAGGCATCCCCGATCTTCACCGTTTCGGGCACGCGATCTGCTACCTCTTGAGCACTTGCGTTGGTTTTCCCTTGAAGAGGAAAGGGTGATGCATCAAAGTAGCGTAAGTATTTCCCTCAGTTTTTGAGAACCAAGTTATCAATCCAGTAGGAGGCCACACACGAGCCCCTCGCACCTACACAAACAAATAAATCCTCGCAACCAACGTGATAGGGGGTTGTCAATCCCTACACGGTCACTTACGAAAGTGAGATCTGATAGATATGATAAGATAAGATTTTTGGTATTTTTATACTAAAGAGAAATGAAAGATGCAAAGTAAAATAAAATGGCAAAGGAAATAACTAAGCAGTGGAAGATTAATATGATGGAAGATAGACCCGGGGGCCATAGGTTTCACTAGTGGCTTCTCTCGAGAGCATAAGTATTCACGGTGGGTAAACAAATTACTGTTGAGCAATTGACAGAATTGAGCATAGTTATGAGAATATCTAGATATGATCATGTACATAGGCATCACGTCCGAGACAAGTAGACCGACTCCTGCCTGCATCTACTACTATTACTCCACACATCGACCGCTATCCAACATGCATCTAGAGTATTAAGTTCAAGAGAACAGAGTAACGCTTTAAGCAAGATGACATGATGTAGAGGGATAAACTCATGCAATATGATATAAACCCCATCTTGTTATCCTCGATGGCAACAATACAATACGTGCCTTGCTGCCCCTACTATCACTGGAAAGGACACCGCAAGATTGAACCCAAAGCTAAGCACTTCTCCCATTGAAAGAAAGATGAATCTAGTAGGCCAAACCAAATTGATAATTCGAAGAGACTTGCAAAGATAACCAATCATACATAAAAGAATTTAGAGGAGATTCAAATATTGTTCATAGATAAACTTGATCATAAACCCACAATTCATCGGTCTCAATAAACACACCGCAAAAGAAGATTACATCGAATAGATCTCCACAAGAGAGGGGGAGAACTTTGTATTGAGATCCAAAAAAAGAGAAGAAGCCATCTAGCCAATAACTATGGACCCGTAGGTCTAAAGTAAACTACTCACACTTCATCGGAGAGGCTATGGTGTTGATGTAGAAGCCCTCCGTGATCGATGCCCCCTCCGGCAGAGCTCTGGAACAGGCCACAAGATGGGATCTCGTGGATACAGAAAGTTACGGCGATGGAATTAGGGTTTTGGCTCCGTATCTGGTAGTTTGGGGGTATGTAGGTATATATAGGAGGAAGGAGTACGTCGGTGGAGCAACAGGGGGGCCACGAGGGTGGAGGGCGCGCCTGGGGGGGAGGCGCACCCCCCTACCTCATGGCCTCCTGGTTGATGTCTTGACGTAGGGTCCAAGTCCTCTGGATCATGTTCATTTCGAAAATCACGTTCCCGAAGGTTTCATTCTGTTTGGACTCCGTTTGATATTCCTTTTCTTCGAAACCCTAAAATAGGCAAAAAACAACAATTCTGGGATGGGCCTTTGGTTAATAGGCTAGTCCCAAAAATAATATAAAAGTGTATAATAAAGCCCAATAATGTCCAAAACAGAATATAATATAGCATGGAACAATCTAAAATTATAGATACGTTGGAGACGTATCACAATCCAAGCCCGCAGGTTGTGGCCACACAAGACCGACCAGTTGCACCCCTGGCAACACCTACACACTCTCGGTTCGGCCGAGGTTCACGCGATCTTCCGTGGATCCGCCCGTTGGGAGGTCGACGATGGTAGTTCCTGCCTTTTCTGGGAGGACCACTGGCTCCATGGTGCTTGCATCGCTGAGGTTGCCCTCTGCAATACGCTCTGGTCCCTCGATGTAGAGGCAAGGCCCGCTCTGTGCACGATAGCCTGGTCGGGTGCTTGTGGATTCATGACATCCATGGAACCCTTAGCCGGACCGAGCTAGCACAGTATGTCTCCCTATGGGCCCAGTTGCAGGGTTTCTCTCTATCTGACGAGGCAGACCGCATCACCTAGCACTGGACTTCGTCGGGCACGTACTCGGCAAAGTCATGCTACCTGGCACTTTTCTCTGGATCGACCATCGAGCCGTTTTGGCGCCTAACCTGGAAATCATGGGCACCACTACGTGTGAAGATCTTCCTATGGCTTACCTATCAGGCCCGATGCTCGACAACAGACAGATTAGCCCGTCGGGGCCTGCGGCACACGCCGCTGTCTCCTCTTCGATCAGGAGCCCGAGACCATCCAGCACCTTCTCGCCGGCTGCTCCTTCTCCTGCCAGGTATGGCATGAGATCCTCGTCTGGTGTCGTGACACAATGTAACACCCACAATGCGGCTATATCTCTCACGTGTCGGGGCACGACTTAGAGGCATAGCCGCATGGTTGGTTTGTCGCAAGAGGGATAATCTTCACAAAATCCCATGTACCGAATAAGAAAGGGATAAAGAGTTGGCTTACAATCGCCACTTCACACAATACAAGATTAACATACATCATCCAGAGTACAATCAAGGTCCGACTATGGAACCAAAATAAAAGAAGACAACCCCAAATGCTAGATTCCCGATCGTCCCAACTGGCCTCCACTACTGATCAACCGGAAAAGACAGAAAACAACGAACAAGATCTTCATCGAGCTCCCACTTGAGCTCGGTTGTGTCACCTGCACTGGCATAATCAGCACCTGCAACTGTTTGGAAGTATCTGTGAATCACGAGGACTCAGCAATCTCACACCCGCGAGATCAAGACTATTTAAGCTTATGGGTAGGAAAGGGTAATGAGGTGGAGATGTAGCAAGCACTAAGCATATATGGTGGCTAACTTACGCCAATAAGAGCGAGAAGAGAAGCAACGCAACAGTCGAGAAGCTAGAAGTGATCAAGAAGTGATCCTGAAACTACTTACGTTCAAGCATAACACAAGAACCGTGTTCACTTCCCGGACTCCGCCGAGAAGAGACCATCACGGCTACACATGCGGTTGATGTATTTTAATTAAGTCAAGTGTCAAGTTCTCTACAACCGGACATTAACAAATTCCCATCTGCCACATAACCGCGGGCACGGCTTTTGGAAGTTCAAAACCCTGCATGGGTGTCCCAACTTAGCCCATCACAAGCTCTCACGGATAACGAAGCGTATTCCTTCTCTCGAGAAGACCCGATCCGTCTCGGAATCCCGGTTACAAGACATTTCGACAATGGTAAAACAAGACCAGCAAAGCCGCCCGATGTGCCGACAATCCCGATAGGAGCTGCACATATCTCGTTCTTAGGGCAACACCGGATGAGACATCCTACGAGTAAAACCAAATCTCTAGTTTCCCCGAGGTGGCCACGCAGTCTACTCGGTTCGGACCAACACTTAGAGAAGCACTGGCCCGGGGGGTTAAAATAAAGATGACCCTCGGGTTGGCCGACCCAAAGGAGGGGTAATAGTTTATTAGGCAAATGTAAAACCAAGGTTGGGCCTTGCTGGAGGAGTTTTGTTCAAAGCGAACTGTCAAGGGGTTCCCATAACACCCAACCGCGTTAGGAACGCAAAATCAAGGAACATAACACCGGTATGAGGGAAACTAGGGCGGCAAGAGTGGAACAAAACACCGGGCATAAGGCCGAGCCTTCCACCCTTTACCAAGTATATACATGCATTATTTAACATAATAGATATTGTGATATCCCAACATATCTATGTTCCAACATGGAACAATCTTCAACTTCACCTGCAACTAGCAACGCTATAAGAGGGGCTGAGCAAAAGCGGTAACATAGCCAAACAACGGTTTGCTAGGACGGTGGGTTAGAGGCTTGACATGGCAATATGGGAGGCATGATATACATGTGGTAGGTAGCGCGACATGGCAATAGAGCGAACAACTAGCAAACAAAGATAGAAGTGATTTCGAGGGTATGGTCATCTTGCCTGCAAAGTTTTCAGAGTTGTCGAAAGCTTGATCCTCAAAAGCATACTCAACAGGTTCCTCAATCACGTACTCGTCTCCCGGCTCTACCCAAATTAAGAACACAAGCAAAGGAACAACAATCAACCACGGTGCAATGCACAATCAACATGATGCAAAACATGGCATGATATGCGAGATGTGATATGCAATGCATATGCGTGCTCCGGAAGGAAAATAATGATCAAGGCATCAACTTTGCAAATCAAGTGTGCCGCTGGAAAGATGAGATGATTTCGGATGGAATTGATATAAAGATCACCGGAAACGGATGCACGGTTTGCAAATGGCAAGCAAAACAAGAATGACACAATTCTACGATTAACAGCACGTTGCCATCTAGAATGCAACAAGAAACTAAGCTACTGCACTCCAACATAGCAACAAAGCATATGGCATTGATGTACTCAAGGTGTTTGAGAAAACATGAACACTGAGCTACGGCTAAATCACACAAGAGCAGGTTCAAACAAGCATGACAAAAATGCAAAATATATTAGCATCACACACTTTGTGAAAATACTAACATGCCAGAAATAACATCAGGAATCCATATTTAGAGCAAGCAAACAACATGCTACAGGAACATATCATAGCAATACAAGGCATGTGAATCTACTAAATGCATAGAACAAAAGTCCCTTACTAAACATGAGCCAAAAAGGCATAGAAGATATGATGGCACCCATGTAAACATAGCAAGTTTCATTAACAGTTTCAGACTTGGCAGAAAACAGAGCATGACATAACAGAATTATGAAGGCATTTTTGCGAGCTCAGAACACTCACCACAAGGCATTGCATGACAAGATAAACACACTAACAACAAGAATACATGTTCATCAAGAGCAAGTTCATAGCATGCATGGATCACTAGTAACAACCATGGCAAAATTAACTAACATGTAAACAATCTGCCAGGAACATTTTATAGCAAAAGTAGAGCAAGCTTCAGACAAGCTAGGTCACTCCATAAATGCAAACAGGGGCATGGATGGATAGAGCATAACCATATGCCCAAAACATCCTTAATGAAGCAACTCAAAACAAGCATGGATCTCACTGTAGCATCATGCTTACATGGCATCAAAATAGTAACAGGAAAAATGACTTAGTAAAATCCTAAGTCCCTGAAAACAGCAATATCACGAAGGCTACTTTGCATGCTTGTGCTAGTCACCACATTGATCAAAAAAATACATGGCAAGCACCCCTGTAAATATGGCATGGCATAGATCATAATACATGTAGAGCTCATGCCCATATAAAGCACACAACAAATGTGACAAAAATGACAATTCATCCTAAACTGATAAGTAGCAGCAGTAAACATTTTATAGCAATCTTGCATAAATGATTTGAGCATCACGATGGACTCAAACAAGCATGCCACAATGAAATGAAATGAAGAGCATATCCCAATGAACATTTTGATATATCATATGCATCAATCGGAGCTATGGTCACGGAGTTATGATGCAATGAACAGGGCATGAAAAAGTCACAGGGAAAAGACTTAGTGGAAATCACCTCGCCCAGATCTAGGGTTCTTCGCACGGATTCCGAGGCACGCGACGGATCTCGCCGGGGAGGGAGAGGACGGCGGCCGGAGTTGATGAAGCTCATCGGAGAGGTGAGGAGGAGGTTGGGGGCGTCGCTGGAGCTCGGATCTGGCGCCGGAGAGGTGAGGTGGCGCGGGCGCGGAGGAGCGGTGGCGCGGCGCGGAGAAGACGGCGGGCGGCGCGCAGCACGGAGGGGCGGCGCCAGCGCTCGGCGGCGGAGCGGAGGCGCTGCGCGGGCAGCGAATGGGCGAAGGCAGCGGCTGGAGCTCGGGCGCTCGGGCCCGGTCGCAGCTCGGGCGGGCTGGCCTCAGGCCCCGTGGGCCGCGCCGGCGCACGGTGGCGAAGGGACGCGGCTGGTCCACGCGGCGGCTCCCGATTGGATGCGGCAGTGACGAGGCTGACGTGGTGGACGCTGATTGGACGGAGTAAGGTGGCCGGTGGACGCGTCCGACGCGGACGGACACGTCCGGCGGTGCGGGGAGAAGGAATCTAGGGTTTCAACCGCGAATTTGGAAGGGTTGCACATATTTATAGGTAGGAGGAGGTAGGAGTGTCCAAATGGAATGTAGTTTTCGTCCACACGATCGTGATCTGACGATGGAGGACATGGGAGTGGTTTAGATGGGTTATTGGGCCGTTTTGGAGGGGTGTTGGGCTGCAACACAGAAGAGGCCTTCGCGGTTACCCGGTTAACCGTTGGAGCATCAAACGGACTCCAAATGGCATGAAATTTGACAGGCAGTCTACCGGTAGTGTACTAAGGCCACTCGGCAAATCTCAGTCCATTCCAAGAATGTTTAACACCCGCTCACGAAAAGAGACAAAAGGGGTACGCCGGAGGACGTAGGAGTGTCGGATTGCAAAACAGACAATGGAGAAAATGCTCGGATGCATGAGACGAACACGTATGCAAATGCGATGCACATGATGACATGATATGAAATGCATGACATGAACAAAATGCAAGACGAAGACAAAACCCAACCACGAAGGGAATACCATATTGCATATCCGAAAAAGGCAAAAGTTGGAGTTACGAATATGGAAAGTTGTATCCGGGGCGTTACAACACTCCACCACTACGAGAGGATCTCGTCCCGAGATCTAGGATGGCACCGGAAGGAAACGAAAGATGAAGGGGGTAAAAAAAAGTTGCTTGTTTGACAAACGAGTGAAACTAAAGAACCTTGATAGGTTGAGCAACTTGAAAGAAAGAATACAACAGAGATGAATGAAGTTGAAAACACTCTGTCCGAAAAGAGGAACAAGGAAGAACAAATTCGGACAGCACTCCGGTTGAAAAGAGATGCAACACTTGATAAGATGAAAAGAACTTGAGCAGAGGATACAACACTCCGGTTAAATGGATAAGCATGAAAAGAACACGATCCTCACAACTCGAGATGATGAGATAAAATATCAACATCACAATGCCTCCGGATGAAGGAATAGAAGGTAGATCGTCAGAACAAAAGAACGGAGAAGAAAATGACAACTTCTGCCACAATTGAGCTTGGAAAGCACCCTTCGAAGAAAGTTTATAACGGAGTTGATGGAAAACCAACAACGAAATGAATAAACTTGTAGTGGGCTTATGGAAAACTTCTCAAAATTGAGGCGAAATTCTGCCACTAACAAAAAACAACAGATTGGATTGATACCCACAAGGAGACGAGAAACTTATATCACCGGGAGGATAAATGAAGAACTTGGGTCATTTATAAGCACGATAAATAGCAACAAACTTTAGGGAAAGCTTTAGGTGAAATATAACCCAAGATAATTACAATGAAGAGATTGATGGGTTGCAAAGGATCTCATGAACGAATTGAAAATGATGGGTTTAAAATATGTCATTCCGGATAACTTGTGAATCATGAAACACGAAGGGAAATTGTCAAGAGTGACATAACACCACCTCAAAAGATAAGATAGAAAGAATTGCACTTTGGAATGCAAGATGAAGAATGCTTGAACTCCTCAAAACAAGGCATGTGTTGGGCACCATGTTTATTTTTAGAGTATAGTTTGGCGGATCTAACTCCGAGAAAAATCTGGACAAACAATTGAAGGATGAAAGGTATCCTTGCAAACCACCATGTTGAGCCTTCGTGAAGAACTCCGGTAATAAAAGGATGATAGAAAGAAAGAGAAGTTGAAAGAACAAGGTGAAGCCTTACAATGATTTAGATGGAGCTCCGCGACGAGATAACTGAGAGAGCTTGGAACTCCGAAAATGAACAATCTCCGGAAGAAATGAATTGAATCACCTCGAGGAAATAAGAATAAGATTTATTGTATGCTTATCCTTCATCAAATTAAATTGATGACAAGCAATGGATTTGGCATACTACTTATTCTCGTTGAAAGGGGCAAGAAAGATATAGCGTAAACTTGAGAAGATCTTCAACGGTCCACCGGTAGGATTGAAACAACGAATAAATAGAGACAGTAACAAAGGAAGAGAAATCTTGAACACACCACTGTAAGAATTGAAAATGCAAGTAGCAAAGGCACAATTCATCGGGAAGAATTAGAAAACGAATGAAGATACTTGCTGGGATTTAGATACATGAGAACGAAGAGATCATGAACTGATTAGAGAATATTTTAACGATGCACCGGTAAGATTTGGAGAATGGGAGCTGAAAGCTGGAATGAATAATTCTGAGATGATGAGCTCCGGAGAATCAAACTGAAAAGACTCCTGAATTGCTCCGGATGGGTGAAAAGAATTCTCACAATCGAAAACAATTATGAGAGGATGGCAACAAGCTAGAATCACGAATCTTTGAGAGAACGGATAAAATTTGAAGGAGAAACTCTTCTTCGGTCTTCAAAATTCGAGAATGATGACGAGAAACACCACCATGAATTTTTTGAGGTACTCCGGAATGAAAATTAGAAAGTTTAAACCAACGATGAAAAGATTTTGAAAGATCTTGGAGAAAGACGTAAGGCTGATGATAATTCCTTCTTACGACACACTTTGAAAGAATTTGAGGATAGCTCCGGAAAAATTAGAAGAGTCAGGTAAGATCCTGGGAAAAACCTGTGGGTTAGGGCCCACTCAAAAATACACCATTGAACGATTTTGAAGAGAGATTGCACCGGTTGAATTAAGTTGCTTGAATGAGATAACATCCTCAAAGCAACTTGAGCGAACTGAGAATGGAAACGGGAATCTTCTGAGACATCTTCGGCACTTCGGATATGAATAAAGAGAGATGAACGATTAAGAGGTGCACCGGCATGAGAAAAAATTTGAAATGAGAAAAGGATATGATCGACAAAGCTTGACTTGAATCCACCGGAGAAGAAAAGAATGGAGAATGATGAACTTGAAGCTCTATTAGAATCTTCCTGAGAATCACCGGACAAGAACATTGACGGAAAAGAATGGATAGACTTCGTGTGAACAAAATGGATAGTTGATTTGAATATCTCTGAGTCCTTGAGGAGAAAGGTGGGAGGGTGTGAAACAAAGGAAACTTGGGGACGGATGAAACACACAAACACCATTGAGAAAACTGAAATTTGATCTCGCGAATGAGAAAAATGATAGGATCATCTCGAAGAGAAGGGCACCGGTTGGAAATAGAATTGGGATGATAATTTCGATAAATAAGAAGGATTAGTGTTCACATAGGAATATGAGGACACCGCTTAGGAAAGGTATGGAATCCACATTTGACGTCGAAGCAACTCGAATACCACAAACAAAAACAAAACAAAGGATTGGCTTGCAAAATAAGCCGTAACAAACATATGATAGACCCCATATCGTATCATGTGTCTGTCGGAAAGATATCCTACGAGATACTTGAGTTCCCACTTATAAACTCCCGAAACTTTCTGGTTATGCAATCGGGTGTTGGGGATACATGGGAAGCATAATATCTCACCCAAACTAACAATTCCTACATCCAGCTATATCCATCCTTCAACACATAACCAAGAAACCTTCAGAAATCATTTACCTCAACCTTCGAAAAGCATCCGTTATACAAGTTATGGCAATACTCCTGAACTCCCGCCTCAGTACTGGGTGGCGTCGAGGTTATCTCACCAACAACTGCATAAAAGAGATTTTCGATGTCGGCGAACTCAGGTATTCCAGAACTGCAACGGTAAAATTGTGACAACAACACCTCGAAGCTCAACTCCCCGGACACTGCCCCAACCCCTAAATGTCAGGAGGCACCAAGAACAATATTTTCGTCACAAGACTATCGGAACGATTCCAAGATATCCGCATGATCCTAAAATAAATTTTGTGAAATTTGAGAAGAGAAGAGTCAAAACTTCTACGTCAGGAGGCCTCACTAGAGCGACGAAGGGACTGAGGAGTAAAAAGAATCCTACTCTCCGATATATATATATATATATAATCCTAAGACTCGGAACATTTTGTTCTAGACTCAACAACGTCAGCGATTCGATTAAGCAGGGGGCTCCTAAGTCGGGGATGCCTCTGATACCAACTTGTAACACCCACAATGCGGGTATATCTCCCACGTGTCGGGGCACGACTTAGAGGCATAGCCGCATGGTAGGTTTGTCGCAAGAGGGACAATCTTCACACAATCCCATGTAATGAATAAGAAAGGGATAAAGAGTTGGCTTACAATCGCCACTTCACACAATATAGGATTAACATACATCATTCAGAGTATAATCAAGGTCCGACTACGGAACCAAAATAAAAGAAGACAACCCCAAATGCTAGATTCCCGATCGTCCAAACTGGGCTCCACTACTGATCAACCGAAAAATACATAAAACAATGAACAAGATCTTCATCGAGCTCCCACTTGAGCTCGGTTGCGTCACCTGCACTGGCATCATCGGCACTTGCAACTGTTTGGAAGTATCTGTGAGTCACGAGGACTCAGCAATCTCACACCCGCGAGATCAAGACAATTTAAGCTTATGGGTAGGAAAGGGTAATGAGGTGGAGCTGCAGCAAGCACTAAGCATATATGGTGGCTAACTTACGCAAATAAGAGCGAGAAGAGAAGCAACACAACAGTCGAGAAGCTAGAAGTGATCCTGAAACTACTTACGTTCAAGCATAACACAAGAACCGTGTTCACTTCCCGGACTCCGCCGAGAAGAGACCATCACGGCTACACACGTGGTTGGTGTATTTTAATTAAGTCAAGTGTCAAGTTCTCTACAACCGGACATTAACAAATTCCCATCTACCACATAACCGTGGGCATGGCTTTCGAAAGTTCAAAACCCTACAGGGGTGTCCCAACTTATCCCATCACAAGCTCTCACGGTCAACGAAGGATATTCCTTCTCCCGAGAAGACCCGATCAGTCTCGGAATCCCAGTTACAAGACATTTCGACAATGGTAAAACAAGACCAGCAAAGCCGCCCGATGTGCCGACAACCCCGATAGGAGCTCCACATATCTCGTTCTCAAGGAAACACCGGATGAGACATCCTACGAGTAAAACCAAACCTCAAGTTTCCCCGACGTGGCCCCGCAATATACTCGGTTCGGACCAACACTTAGAGAAGCATTGGCTCGGGGGGTTAAAATAAAGATGACCCTCGGGTTGGCCGACCCAAGGGAAGGGGTAATAGGTTATTAGGCAAATGTAAAACCAAGGTTGGGCCTTGCTGGAGGAGTTTTATTCAAAGCGAACTGTCAAGGGGTTCCCATTACACCCAACCGCGTTAGGAACGCAAAATCAAGGAACATAGCACCGGTATGACGGAAACTAGGGCGGCAAGAGTGGAACAAAACACCAGGCATAAGACCGAGCCTTCCACCCTTTACCAAGTATATAGATGCATTATTTAACATAATAGATATTGTGATATCCCAACATATCCATGTTCCAACATGGAATAATCTTCAACTTCACCTGCAACTAGCAACACTATAAGAGGGGCTGAGCAAAAGCGGTAACATAGCCAAACAACGGTTTGCTAGGACGGTGGGTTA
The DNA here is from genome assembly GCF_018294505.1 of Triticum aestivum. Classification (NCBI taxonomy): domain Eukaryota; kingdom Viridiplantae; phylum Streptophyta; class Magnoliopsida; order Poales; family Poaceae; genus Triticum; species Triticum aestivum. Next base: position 514,332,646 of record NC_057800.1, on the reverse strand, counting down.
GAGGCTTGACATGGAAATATGGGAGGCATGATATACAGGTGGTAGGTAGCGCGACATGGCAATAGAGCGAACAACTAGCAAGCAAAGATAGAAGTGATTTCGAGGGTATGGTCATCTTGCCTGCAAAGTTCTCAGAGTTGTCGAAAGATTGATCCTCGAAAGGGTACTCAACAGGTGCCTCAATCACATAATCGTCTCCCGGCTCTACCCAAAGCAAGAACACAAGCAAAGGAACAACAATCAATCACGGTGCAATGCACAATCAACATGATGCAAAACATGGCATGATATGTGAGATGTGATATGCAATGCATATGCGTGCTCTGGAAGGAAAAGAATGATCAATGCATCAACTTGTCAAACCAAGTGTGCCGCTGGAAAGATGAGATGATTTTGGATGAAATCGATATAAAGATCACCGGAAACGGATGCACGCTTTGCAAATGGCAAGCAAAACAAGAATGACACAATTCTGCGATTAACAGCATGATGCCATCTAGAATGCAACAAGAAACTAAGCTACTGCACTCCAACATAGCAACAAAGAATATGGCAGCGATGTACTCACGATGCTTGACAAAACATGAACACTGAGCTACAGCTAAATCACACAAGAGCAGGTTCAAACAGGCATGACAAAAATGCAAAAGATATCAGCATCACAGACTTAGTGAAAATACTAACATGCCAGAAATAACATCAGGAAGCCATGTTTAGAGCAAGCAAACAACATGCTACAGGAACATATCATAGGAATACAAGGCATGGCATGAATCTACTAAATGCATATAACAGAAGTCCCTTACTGAATATGAGCCAAAATGGCACAGAAGATATGATGGCACCCATCTAAACATAGCAAGTTTCATTAACAGTTTCAGACTTAGCAGAAAACAGAGCATGACATAAACAAAATATGAAGGCATCTTTGCAAGCTCAAACCACTCACCACAAGGCATTGCATGACAAGATAAGCATACTAACAACAAGAAGACATGTTTAGAAAGCTAACCATGGCAAGATCAAGTTCATAGCATGCATGGATCACTAGTAACAACCATGGCAAAATTGATTAACATGTAAACAATCTGCGAGGGACATTTTATAGCAAAAGTAGAGCAAGATTCAGACAAGCTGGGTCACTCCATAAATGCAAACAGGGGCATGGATGGATAGAGTATAACCATATGCCCAAAACATCCTTAATGAAGCAACTCAAAACAAGCATGGATCTCACTGTAGCATCATGCTTACATGGCATCAGAATAACAGCAGGAAAAATGACGGTAAAATCCCAAGTCCCTGAAAAAAGCAATACCATGGAGGCTACTTTGCATGCTTGTGCTAGTCACCACATTGATCACAAAAATACATAGAAAGCACCCCTGTAAAGATGGCATGACATGGACCATAACACATGTAGAGCTCATGCCCATATGAAGCACACAACAAATGTGAAAAAAATGACAAATCATCCTAAACTGATAAGTAGCAGCAGTAAACATTTTATCGCACTCTTGCATCAATTATTTGAGCATCAAGATGGACTCAAACAAGCATGCCACAATGTAATGAAATGAAGAGTATCTCCCAATGAACATTTCGATATATCATATGCATCAATCGGAGCTTCGTTCACGGAGTTATGATGCATTGAACATGGCATGAAAAAGTCACAGGGAAAATACTTAGTGGAAATCACCTCGCCCAGATCTAGGGTTCTTCGCACGAACTCCGAGGCAGGCGGCGGATCTCGCCGGAGAACTCGCCTGGGAGGGAGAGGACGGCGGCCGAAGTTGACGAAGCTCGCTGGAGAGGCGAGGAGGAGGCCGGGGGCGCCGCTGGAGCTCGGATCTGGCGCCGGAGAGGTGAGGTGGCGCGGGCGCGGAGGAGCGGTGGCGCGGCGCGGAGAAGACGGCGGGCGGCGCGTAGCGCGGAGGGGCGGCGCCGGCGCCGGCACTCGGTGGTGGAGCGGAGGCGTTGCGCGGGCGGCGAATGGGCAAAGGCGGCGGCTAGAGCTCGGGCGCTTGGGCCCGGTCGCGGCTCGGGCGGGCCGGCCTCAGGCCCCGCGGGCCACGGTAGCGCGCGGTGGCGGAGGGACGCGGCCGGTCCACACGGCGGCTCCCGATTGGATGCGGCAGTGACATGGCTGACGTGGCGGACGCTGATTGGAAGGAGTGAGGTGGCCGATGGACACGTCCGACACGGACGGACACGTCCGGCGGAGCGGGGAGAAGGAAGCTGGGGTTTCAACCGCGAATTTGGAAGGGTTGCACATATTATAGGTAGGACGAGGTAGGAGTGTCCAAATGGAGTGTAGTTTTCGCCCACACGATCGTGATCCGACGACGGAGGACATGGGAGTGGTTTAGATGGGTTATCGGGCCGTTTTGGAGGGGTATTGGGCTGCAACACAAAAGAGGCCTTCGCGGTTACCCGGTTAACCGTTGGAGCATCAACCGGACTCCAAATGGCGCGAAATTTGACACGCGGTCTACCGGTGGTGTACCAAGGCCACTTGGCAAATCTCGGTCCATTCCGAGCACGTTTAACACCCGCTCACGAAAAGAGACAAAAGGGGTACACCGGAGGACGTAGGAGTGTTTGCAAAACGGACAACAGGGAAAATGCTCGGATGCATGAGAAAACACTGATACGTCTCCAACGTATCTATAATTTTTGATTGTTTCATGCTATTATATTATCTGTTTTGGATGTTTATGGGCTTTATTATGCACTTTTATATTATTTTTTTGGGCCTAACCTATTAACCTAGAGCCCAGTGCCAGTTTCTGTTTTTCCCCTTGTTTTAGACTATCACAGAAAAGGAAAATCAAACGGAGTCCAATTGACCTGAAACTTCACGGAACTTATTTTTGAAACGAAAGCAATTCAGAAGACTTGGAGTGTACGTAAGGGAAGCAACGAGGAAGGCACGAGGCAGGGGGCACCCACCCCCTAGGCGCGCCCTCCACCCTCGTGGGCCCCTCGTGGCACCCCTGATGTATTTCTTCCGCCTATATATATCCATATACCCTGAAACTATCGAAGACGAGAATAGATCGGGAGTTCCGCCGCCAGAAGCCTCCGTAGCCACCGAAAACCAATCTAGACCCGTTCCGGCACCCTGCCCGAGGGGGAAATCCCTCTCCGATGGCCATCTTCATCATCCCGGTGCTCTCCATGATGAGGAGGGAGTAGTTCTCCCTCGGGGCTAAGGGTATGTACCAGTAGCTATGTGTTTGATCTCTCTCTCTCTCTCTCTCGTGTTCTTGAGGTGATAGGATCTTGATGTATGGCGAGCTTTGCTATTATAGTTGGGTCTTATGATGTTTCTCTCCCCCTCTACTCTCTTGTAATGGATTGAGTTTTCCCTTTAAAGTTATCTTATCAAATTGAGTCTTTAAGGATTTTAGAACACTTGATGTATGTCTTGCGTGGGATACCCGTGGTGACAATGGGGTATTCTATTTATCCACTTGATGTATGTTTTGGTGATCAACTTGCGGGTTCCGTCCATGAACCTATGCATAGGGGTTGGCACTCGTTTTCGTCTTGACTCTCCGGTACAAACTTTGGGGCACTCTTTGAAGTACTTTGTGTTGGTTTGAATAGATGAATCTGAGATTGTGTGATGCATATCGTATAATCATACCCACGGATACTTGAGGTGACATTGGAGTATCTAGGTGACATTAGGGTTTTGGTTGATTTGTGTCTTAAGGTGCTATTCTAGTACGAACTCTATGATAGATTGAACAGAAAGAATAGCTTCATGTTATTTTACTACGGACTCTTGAATAGATCGATCAGAAAGGATAACTTTGAGGTGGTTTCATACCCTACCATAATCTCTTCATTTTTTCTCCGCTATTAGTGACTTTGGAGTGACTCTTTGTTGCATGTTGAAGGATAGTTATATGATCCAATTATGTTATTATTGTTGAGGGAACTTGCACTAGTGAAAGTATGAACCCTAGGCCTTGTTTCAACGCATTGCAATACTATTTGTGCTCACTTTTATCATTAGTTACCTTGCTGTTTTTATATTTTCAGATTACAAAAACCATTATCTACTATCCATATACCACTTGTATCACCATCTCTTCGCCGAACTAGTGCACCTATACAATTTACCATTGTATTGGGTGTGTTGGGGACACAAGAGACTCTTTGTTATTTGGTTGCAGGATTGCTTGAGAGATACCATCTTCATCCTACGCCTCCTACAGATTGATAAACCTTAGGTCATCCACTTGAGGGAAATTTGCTACTGTCCTACAAACCTCTGCACTTGGAGGCCCAACAACGCCTACAAGAAGAAGGTTGTCTAGTAGACATCAAGCACTTTTCTGGCGCCGTTGCCGAGGAGGTTAGCGCTTGAAGGTATATCTTTAGATCTTGTAATCGAATCTTTTTGTTTCTTGTTTATAAAAGAAAACTATAAGAAATATGGAATTGAGTTTGCCTCATATATACGCTTCATATTGTGCCGAAGTGTTAGAGGAAGAATGCATTAAAATGTTTGGCACTAAATATTTGAATAATGAGCATGATTGCAATGTTGTTAGTATGAATTCCTTGAATATCCATGATGCTAATGATATGCAAAGCCACAAGCTTGGGGAAGCTATGTTTGATGAAGATGATATTTTTTCCCCCAAGTTTTGATGAGAAAATTTATTATTATGAAATCATGCCTCCTATTTATGATGATTATATTGATGAAAGTGGATTTGAAGAGGTCATGACTTTATTTTGTGATGAATCCACTATTTCAGAAGAGGTTTCAATTGATTATGAGAACAAAGTTGCTATCTATGATGATGATTATTGTGATGACTTGTATGCTATAAAGAATAATGATATCCATGAAACTTGTCACCATGATTTTAGTTTTCAATGGGATTATGCCTCACATGATAGTTATTTTTTTGAGTTTACTCCCACTATTCCGAATGAGAAGAATTTTGCTTATGTGGAGAGTAATAAAAATTCTATGCTTGTGGCTCATGAAAATAATGCTTTATGTGATAGTTATATTGTTGAATTCATTCATGATTCTACTGAAAATTATTATGAGGGAGGAACATATGCTTGTAGGAATTGCAATAGTATCAAGTTTCCTCTCTATGTGCTTAAAGTTTCGAAGTTATGCTTGTTTTGCCCTCCTGTGCTAGTTGATTATTGTTCCCATAAGTTGTTTGCTCACAAAATCCCTATGCATGGGAAGTGGGTTATACTTACATGTGCTAGTCATACTCTTCATGATGCTCCCTTTATGTTTCAATTCTTATCTTTTATGTGAGCATCATTGAAATCATCATGCCTAGCTAGGGGCATTAAACGATAGCGCTTGTTGGGAGGCAACCCGACTTTATTTTTGTTCCTTGCTTTTTGCTCCTGTTTAGTAATAAATAATTTATCTAGCCTCTGTTATGATTGAGTTTTTATGTTTTAATTAGTGGTTGTGCCAAGTAGAACCTTTGGGAAGACTTGGGGAAAGTCTTGTTGACCTTGCTGTAAAAAAACAGAAACTTTAGCGCTCACGAGAATTGCTGCCATTTTTTATTGGAGAGTGATATTTAGTTAATTAGTTTTGCCGATGATTAATATATAAATTCCTCACGTCCAGCAATTTATTTTAGAATTTTTTAGGTTCCAGAAGTTTGTGTTAGTTACAGATTACTACAGACTGTTCTGTTTTTGACAGATTCTGTTTTTCATGTGTTGTTTACTTATTTTGATGAATCTATGGCTAGTAAAAGAGTTTTTAAACAAATAGATAAGTTGGAATATAGTAGGTTTAACACGCATGTAAATAAATAATTAATTCATTACAGTACCTTGAAGTGGTGTTTTGTTTTCTTTCGCTAACGGAGCTTACGAGTTTTCTGTTAAGTTTTGTGTTGTGAAGTTTTCAAGTTTTGGGTAAAGATTCGATGGACTATGGAATAAGGAGTGGCAAGATCCTAAGATTGGGGATACCCAAAGCACCCCAAGGTAATATTCAAGGACAACCAAAAGCCTAAGCTTGGGGATGCCCCGGAAGGCATCCCCTCTTTCATCTTCGTTCATCGGTAACTTTACTTGGAGCTATATTTTTATTTACCACATGATATATGTTTTGCTTGGAGCGTCATTTTATTTTATTTTGTTTTGCTTGCTGTTTGAGTAAAATACCAAGATATTAAATTCTTAAATCTTAGAGAGTCTTCACATAGTTGCATAATTATTCGACTACTCATTGATCTTCACTTATATCTTTCGGAGTAGTTTGTCATTTGCTCTAGTACTTCACTTATATTTTTTTAGAGCACGATGGTGGTTTTATTCTATAGAAATAATTGATCTCTCATGCTTCACTTATATTATTTTGAGAGTCCTAAACAGCATGGTAATTTGCTTTGGTTATGAATTTAGTCCTAATATGATGGGCATCCAAGAGGGATATAATAAAAACTTTCGTATAAAGTGCATTGAATACCACGAGAAGTTTGATACTTGATGATTGTTTTAAGATATGGAGATGGTGATATTAGAGTTGTGCTAGTTGAGTAATTGTGAATTTGAGAAATACTTGTGTTAAAGTTTGTGATTCCCATAGCATGCACGTATGGTGAACCATTATGTGATGAAGTCGGAGCATGATTTATTTATTGATTGTCTTCCTTATGAGTGGCGGTCGGGGACGAGCGATGGTCTTTTCCTACCAATCTATCCCCCTAGGAGCATGCGCGTAGTATTTTGTTTCGATAACTAATAGATTTTTGCAATAAGTATGTGAGTTCTTTATGACTAATGTTGAGTCCATGGATTATACGCACTCTCACCCTTCCATCATTGCTAGCCTCTCTAGTACCGCGCAACTTTCGCCGGTACCATAAACCCACCATATACCTTCCTCAAAACAGCCACCATACCTACCTATTATGGCATTTCCATAGCCATTCCGAGATATATTGCCATGCAACTTTTCACCGTTCCGTTTACTATGACACGCTCCATCATTGTCATATTGCTTTGCATGATCATGTAGTTGACATTGTATTTGTGGCATAGTCACCGTTCATAATTCTTTCTTACATGTCACTCATGCATCATTGCACATCCCGGTACACCGCCGACGGCATTCATATAGAGTCATATCTTGTCCTAAGTATCGAGTTGTAATTCTTGAGTTGTAAGTAAATAAAAGTGTGATGATCATCATTATTAGAGCATTGTCCTACTGAGGAAAGGATGATGGAGACTATGATTCCCCCACAAGTCGGGATGAGACTCCGGACTAAATAAAAAAAGAGGCCATAAAAAAGAGAAAAGACCCAAATGAATAAATAAAAGAGGCCATAAAAAAGAGAAGGCCCAAATAAAAAATAAAAAAAATAAAAAAATGAGATAAAAAGAGAAAAGGGGCAATGCTACTATCCTTTTACCACACTTGTGCTTGAAAATAGCACCATGATCTTCATGATAGAGAGTCTCCTATGTTGTCACTTTCATATACTAGTGAGAATTTTTCATTATAGAACTTGGCTTGTATAGTCCAATGATGGGCTTCCTCAAAATGCCATAGGTCTTCGTGAGCAAGCAAGTTGGATGCACACCCACTTAGTTTCTTTTTGAGCTTTCATACACTTATAGCTCTAGTGCATCCGTTGCATGGCAATACCTACTCACTCACATTGATATCTATTGATGGGCATCTCTATAGCCCGTTGATACGCCTAGTTGATGTGAGACTATTTTCTCCTTTTTGTCTTCTCCACAACCACCATTTTGTTCCACCTATAGTGATATGTCCATGGCTCACGCTCATGTATTGCGTGAAGATTGAAAAAGTTTGAGAACATCAAAAGTATGAAACAATTGCTTGGCTTGTCATCGGGGTTGTGCATGATTTAAATATTTTGTGTGGTGAAGATAGAGCATAGCCAGACTATATGATTTTGTAGGGATAGCTTTCTTTGGCCATGTTATTTTGAGAAGACATAATTGCTTTGTTAGTATGCTTGAAGTATTATTATTTTTATGTCAATATTAAACTTTTGTCTTGAATCTTATGGATCTGAATATTCTTGCCACAATAAAGAAGATTACTTAGAGAAATATGTTAGGTAGCATTCCACATCAAAAATTCTGTTTTTATCATTTACCTACTCGAGGACGAGCAGGAATTAAGCTTGGGGATGTTGATACGCCTCCAACATATCTATAATTTTTGATTGTTCCATGCTATTATATTATCTGTTTTGGATGTTTATGGGCTTTATTATGCACTTTTATATTATTTTTTGGGACTAACCTATTAACCTAGAGCCCAGTGCTAGTTTTTGTTTTTTCCTTGTTTTAGAGTATCGTAGAAAAGGAAAATCAAACAGAGTCCAATTGACCTAAAACTTCACGGAACTTATTTTTGGAATGAAAGCTATCCAGAAGATTTGGAGTGTATGTAAGGGAAGCAACGAGGAAGGCACGAGGCAGGGGGCGCGCCCTCCACCCTTGTGGGCCCCTCGTGGCTCCCCTGATGTATTTCTTCCGCCTATATATATCCATATACCCTAAAACTATCGAAGACGAGAATAGATCGGGAGTTCCGCCGCCAGAAGCCTCCGTAGCCACCAAAAACCAATCTAGACCCGTTCCGTCACCCTGTCAGAGGGGAAATCCCTCTCCGGTGGCCATCTTCATCATCCCGGTGCTCTCCATGACAAGGAGGGAGTAGTTCTTCCTCGGGGCTGAGGGTATGTACCAGTAGCTATGTGTTTGATATCTCTCTCTCTCTCTCTCTCTCATGTTCTTGAGGTGATACGATCTTGATGTATCGCGAGCTTTTCTATTATAGTTGGATCTTATGATGTTTCTCCCCCTCTACTCTCTTGTAATGGATTGAGTTTTCCCTTTGAAGTTATATTATCAGATTGAGTCTTTAAGGATTTGAGAACACTTGATGTATGTCTTGCGTGGGATACCCGTGTTGACAATGGGGTATTCTATTGATCCACTTGATGTATGTTTTGGTGATCAACTTGTGGTTCCGCCCATAAACCTATGCATAGGGGTTGGCACACGTTTTCGTCTTGACTCTCCGGTAGAAACTTTGGGGCACTCTTTGAAGTACTTTGTGTTGGTTTGAATAGATGAATCTGAGATTGTGTGATGCATATCGTATAATCATACCCACGCATACTTGAGGTGACATTGGAGTATCTAGGTGACATTAGGGTTTTGGTTGATTTGTGTCTTAAGGTGGTATTCTAGTATGAACTCTATGATAGATTGAGCGAAAAGAATAGCTTCATGTTATTTTACTACGGACTCTTGAATAGATCGATCAGAAAGGATAACTTTGAGGTGGTTTCGTACCCTACCATAATCTCTTCGTTTGTTCTCCGCTATTAGTGACTTTGGAGTGACTCTTTGTTGCATGTTGAAGGATAGTTATATGATCCAATTATGTTATTATTGTTGAGGGAACTTGCACTAGTGAAAGTATGAACCCTAGGCCTTGTTTCAACGCATTGCAATACTATTTGTGCTCATTTTTATCATTAGTTACCTTGCTGTTTTTATATTTTCAGATTACAAAAACCATTATCTACTATCCATATACCACTTGTATCACCATCTCTTCGCCGAACTAGTGCACCTATACAATTTACCATTGTATTGGGTGTGTTGGGGACACAAGAGACTCTTTGTTATTTGGTTGCGGGGTTGCTTGAGAGAGACCATCTTTATCCTACCCCTCCTACGGATTGATAAACCTTAGGTCATCCACTTGAGGGAAATTTGCTACTGTCCTACAAACCTCTGCACTTGGAGGCCCAACAACGTCTACAAGAAGAAGGTTGTGTAGTAGACATCAAACACGTATGCAAATGCGATGCACATGATGACATGATATGAAATGCATGACATGAACAAAATGCAAAATGAAGACAAAACCCAACCACGAAGGGAATAACATATCACATCTCTGGAAAAGGCAAGAGTTGGAGTTACGAATATGGAAAGTTGTATCCGGGGCGTTACACACGACCACGCTCCCTAGCCCGGACGACGAGTTCCGTGAGTGGTTGTAGCGACCAGACCTCAAACGGTCCAATCTCTGTGCTCAGGTGTCATCCCTGGATCAGTAGTGCTGACACCACACAATACTTGAAGGATTTATAACAGAGTAGCAATCTCACACTTATTACATCGAGAGTCTCAAAAGAGAACTTATTACAATAAATATGGCGTAAGGCCATCTAAAAACGATAACAGCGGAAGGCTTGGAAGATAAGTGAGTCCATCAACTCCAACGGTATCACTGAGTATAGAACCACGACCTAAAACTCCTTAATCGTCTTCTGAAAAGTCTGCAACATTAACGTTGCAGCCCGAAATGGGTCAGCACATGGAATATGCTGGCAAAGTAACACATAGAGAGTAATGGAATGAAACAGGCTATTCTATATGCATATTTGGCTGGTGGAAAGCTCTATAGTTATAGTTTGCGTGAAGCCAATTTTTCCCTACTGCAAAGGAATAAATTTTATTTAACTATCATGGTAGTTGTTAAACATTGAGAATGGTTGACAGCATTCTCAATCCCAATTAAGCATCATCATTAACAAAACCCAACAAAATTAATTTTAGAGTAACCTGTTGAGATTCACATGATAATCCAGATACTAGATACTCAAGATGTCCATAACCGGGGACACGGCTAACCATGATTAGTTTATACACTCTGCAAAGGTTTGCGCACTTTTCACCACAAGACTCGATCTCCTCCATTGGGATTCTCGCACTACATGGTGTTTGAGAAACGGATGACCGAGACATAGTCTTTCAGAAGCGCTAGCACCTTACGAACGGGTAGACCGTACCAACCTACATCCCCTACATCTGCTAGTCTACCACTGTAAGAGTTCGCACGACTTAATCAACTATGCTAGAGCCCATAGTAGCTTGTGGCTGCACACGAAAGTTTCTAGCATGAACAATCTCATGATCCCTTTGAGCCTGGGTGGCGTTCCACAAAGAAAAACAGGCAATCGCTGGAATACCCAGGTGCCTCAATCCACCCAGATGTGTATTTAAGTTGCCACCTTAAGTAAACCATTAATTAACATCTCACATCTGTCATGGATACACTCACCCAATCCACGTCTACTAGCATAGCATGGCATAATAAGCAAACGTAGAAGTAACTCCCAAAGGTTTGATGATAACAGGTAATAGGTACTACCTCAACGACTTTCCAAACCCACAATTTAATTAGATCCTAATCGTGCAATGTGTGAGGATTTATCTAATGCAATAAAACTGGGTAGAGAGAAAAACATGATCAAAGTGTTACTTGCCTTGCTGATGATCCGGGAAACCTAGCGATTCGAAGTAGCAAGCGGCGCATTCCGGGTACTCTATCGCAAACAAACAAGCATACAATAAGTACTCAACTAATGCACAAGTAAAACTCAAATAAGAGATCTAACCAAAAAGTTTAACTTAAGAACTCCGGTTGGCAAAAAGAATCAAAACGAACGAAGCAATGAAAGACAAACGGCAAAAGAAAAAGGCTTCATTTACTATTCTGGATCTAGGGCAATTTTTCCAGTGGTAAAAACTTGTTTGAATTGGTTAGACGGAAAGAGGATTTCGAGACGAAACTCCAGGCGCTTGAATCGCCTGATTCCGATAAACGAGCGAAAAATTAGACTAAAACGAAAATCGGATCAGAAATCGCGATCAGAAAAATCGCGGATTTAATCCGAGAAAAAGAAAAACGACGAACGTTCGTTAAACGAACGAACGAACGAACGCTCGCTAATTAAATAAACCGGAAAAACCGATCTATTTAAAAAAACCGAAACTAAAAAAACGAACAAAACCGTCAGAAAACCGAACGGTTTTTCGAGAAAAACCGGCGGCGCGAGGTCTACCTCCGGCGACGGATCCGACGGGCGACGACGGGCGGCGGCGCGAGGCGGCGGCGGGGTTAGGCGGCTAGGGTTTGGGGGGGGGGTTCCGGCTGGGTGTGCCCGGCTTATAAAGTCGGCCGGGCCTAGTGTCCGGGTCGGACACGGCCCGTTAGGTCAGTTGCGTTTTTTTTTCTTAACTAGTTAAGCTCAGAAAAAAAAACAAAAGGAATACTAAACGGACTTCAAAAATCCGGAAATAAATTTTCCCCGGCTTCTAAAATCGAGCCGGACAGGATGAACATTTAGTTGGGGCCTAAATGCAATTTTGAAAAACACATATTTTTCTAAATTCAAATAAATAGCAAATAAAACCAAATAAAATCTTATTTGATTTTTTTATTAAATCCCCAATATTTCTTTATTTTGGGAAAGTCATTTTATTCTCTCTCTATTATTTTTGTAATAGAAATAATTGAAGATAAAATAAATAAAATCAAACGATCCTATTTTTGAAATTTGAGACAACTCAAATATGAAAATAACGAAATCCCCAACTCTCTCCGAGGGTCCTTGAGTTGCGTGAAATTTCTAGGATCAACCAAAATGCAATATATATGATATGCAATGATGATCTAGTGTATAACATTCCAAATTGAAAATTTGGGATGTTACGATGGTTCACAGATTCTATCCGAGACCCACCGACTGCCTTACGACGCGGCCTCGCCACCATGTTCATTCTCACCGCTTGGCGAATATGGAAGCACCGCATGTGGTTGCGTGTTCATTGGCGAAACACCTTCGGTTATGCGACTCACAAACGGCATCAAAGACGACGCTAGAGCTTGGGCTCGCGCTGGGGCCAGGGGGTTTGACCAGCTGATTCCCGAGACGTAGGCTTTGTTCTTGGGTCGTGCTTGCCCATCTCATGCGCACCCGTGTCCGTGCTTGTAAGGCTGCTCTTGTAATGACTTCTAATTATCTTCTCATATCAATATAATGATATGCAAGTCTTTTGCGTATTCGCGAAAAAATGAGAACACATTGTCTTTTACGAGTTGTAGAAGAACAGGTGTTTTGGGGTGGACTTGTGGCCGGAAAATGACAATTAGGGGTGCGGCGTTTTTCCCCCTCTTTTTTGAAGGGCCGCGTTTCCTTTTCTAGAGAGAGTGAGAAGCGCGACAGATTATTTTGGAGGTTAGGAGAATCTAGAGCAATGGTAAACATACAAAAGCTTACATGAGGCTCTTTAACGTAAAAGCTGATGTGGCGGTGATCAGTTGGGCAAGGATTAGCAGTTGGAGCCCGCCCGATTAAATTGGGGAGGGCGGGGCTTATGGAAGGTTAAGTAAACTTTGTTTTTTTAGAAAAAGTAAACTTACAATGGACCTTTCATAGTTTTATTTAGAATCATCCCGCAACTTTATTACTTAAACTTGAATCATCACAGGATGACGGCTTGTGGTGGAACGAAACCCAGCCCACAAGTGTCTACCAAAAAGCTAGTCTGAAACTAAAGTTTGCAAGGTTATGAGCATCAATATTTGTGCTCCTAGACTCGTACAAAAAATCACATATATTCAATATATTTCTCCACGAATGTAACTCATTGATAATTGCTCCTGTTTCGCCAATTGCTTCAGATTTAATGTTCAAAATAGCAGACGAGCAATCAGATACTACCACAATTTCTCAGACATTCAAATCTTCAACCAAAGCTAGTCCTTCTCTGCATGCTAGAGTTTCAAGGATCAATTGGTCCACCACTCCCAGAATTGTTAGGGCCGACGCCCCTTGGTACTGTCCATGCTCATCTCTGCATACTGCTATTACAGTTCCTCGATTACCTGCTGTATCCACACCGGCATCAACATTTATTTTCAGAGTACCTGGTGGTGGAGCACACCATGCGGATTGACCAGGTGGTACACCTGGAGCCCTTGTTACTAGAACCTTGTTCATCTTCTGGACTTGATCAAGTTCCTGGACGTATCGATTTACGAACGAGAAATTAGATAACGGACTTTGATAAATTTCCTCATGTATAGCTTTTCGGCGGACCGTCCAAATCGCCCAAAGGGTGATCACCAATCTAGTAAACTGAGCATGTGATAAAGCTTCATGCATAAGGAACAATCATTGTTTTGCAGAGGGTTCCTTCGAGCTTATAATCTTATCCAGTAGCTCTCGATCAACCAGCGCCCAGACACACCGAGATGATGTGCACTCCACAAGTGAATGCTTCCATGAATCCGCCACTCCGCAAAGTGAGCATGCTCTTCAAGTTACCATTTTTCTATGCTCTCTCACAATATTTGTCGGTAGCGAATGCAAGGGAAGGCACCATAGGAAAACTTTTAACTTTGCCAGAACTGAAATATTGGAAAGCTTTGTCCATGCCTCTTATGTTCCCTTAGTGCTAGAGGAGCCTGGCCTCTCTTCCAACCAGTCCTCCCTTCATCGTTTCGTATCGACCAACATCCGATATGCTGACCTCACTGTAAATTGCCCAGATGGTTCCCAATTCCAGGCCCAAAAGTTGCTGGTATTACTTGTGCATAAGGGAATTTTCATGATCACCTGAGCGTTCATAGGCAAAAAAAGTTTGTTGGATAGTGTTGAAATTTCATGTTGCATTCAATCCATTGATCAAATCAGCCACCCATACTGGTGGATCTTGAAGTTTTGACATCAACAGCCTCATCATCTCCTTCCTAGGCAGCTAGTTGTGGCTCCATATGTCAGTGCCCTGTCCGTTCCCAGTCCTCCTAATCAACCCATGTGATAGTACATCTCTTCCCTCAATAATTGATCTCACACTTGTGAAGGGTGGGAGCCTAGGTTGGCATTTAAAATATCACCATCCGGATAATATACAACTTTGAGTATCCTTGCACTAAGAGATTCCATGCTTGCAACAAACCCCAAGCCTATTTGGCCAAGAGAGCTAAATCGTATAGTTCAAAATCTTAAAACCTAGCCCACCAGAAACTCGGTCTCGTCATTACATCCCAAGACACCAATGTAGATTTGCGCTGTCCTTGTTTACTCCCCGGCTAGAATTTTCTTATCATGGAATTAAGATGCTCGCATAGACCTCGTGGGAGTTTGAAACATGACATAGAAAAAACTGGGAGGGCTTGTGCAATCGACCTAACTAATAGTTTAATACTCCGCTCCCTGCCGAAGAGAGGGTTCTTTCAATCCACCCTTGTACCTTATTCCACATACTATCCTTTATATATTTGAATGCCCTATTTTTTGATATTCCTACGTCACTTGGCATACCCAAATATATTGCATTTAGAGCTTCATTGGGCACATGTTTATTCTGTGGCCCGAAGCTTCACAATATGTAGTCAACAAAAGGGCCTTTCATAGGTGAAGGATTGTTGGAGAAACCATGGCCCAGGCACGTACAAGTGGGCTCTTGGCTCGCTGCCAGATTATATGCCTCATGGGCTTCCGCAATGCTTTATGAGAACCTTCCGACGAATCCTATTTAGCGCTCCAAGCGCCAGTTATTACTCTTCTGCAAACCGGCGCCTGCAGCCGTGATTACTGGGTTTGGCCGATTTTCTAATTTTCTTCCTGTTTTCAGAAACGTAAAAAAGGTGTGGGCACAAGGGCACCCCTATGTCTCACTTTAAGCGAGACAGGAGGATGTGCTCGCGAGGGGCCGAGCCCCAAATGGGCCGGCCCAGCCGCGCGGGTGCCACAACCTGTTTTTTTCTCATTTTTTGTTTTCTATTATCATTTTTGTTACTTTGTACATTTCTTTATACTTTAAAAAACACTCTTTAAAAATACATTTTTTTAAATGTTGAAAATTTATTAAAAAATGTTGAATAAGAATTTTAAAAATGTTGAACAAGTATTTCAAAATGTTGAATGGGTGTTGAAAAATGTTGAACGTATATGAAAAACGTTCAACAAGTATACGGAATTTTTTGAACGGGTATCTAGAAATGTTGAACAGAGATTAAAAATGTTGAACAAGTATTTGAAGAATGTTGAATAGATATTAAAAAATATTGAACGAGTATATGAAAAATGCTAAATGAGTATATTAAAAATGTTGAACAAGTATTTGAAAATGCTGAATAAGTATTAAAAATATTGAAAAAATATTTGAGAAAATGTTGAATAAGTACTAAAATGTTGAACAAGTATTTAAAAAATGTTGAAATAGTGTTCAATGTGTACACGTCACTTGTTACAAATTTTTTTTCTGACATGTACGAAAATGTACAGTGAAAACGAAAACAAACATAAGAAAACACAAAATAAAAAGAAAAAAATGGAAAAGAAAAAGGAAAACCAAACAAAAAATGGAGAAAAAAAAGAAAACAAAAAATAAAGAAACAAATCTGGGAAGAAAAAAAGAATAAAAAAATGGAGAAGAAAAAGAAATGAATTAAAATAAAACAAAAAAAGTAAAAGAAAAAATGGAGAAGAGTGGCTCGGTCGCCTCTAGCATATCTCGATCCTACTACCAACCAGTAACATGAAGTGGGCGGAGTGGTTAGCTGCGCTGGCGAGAACCTTGTGGGCTCCCCCGTTTATCCTTGACTTTTTGAATCTCCGCGCGCTAAATGGGCCGGCTCGACATTGTTCACGTCGACGCAAGAGATCCTTGTGGACTCACCTAATGCGATAAATAGTCATTGTGCGGGCACACGAGTTCGAACCCAGGACCCATTCGCTGCGAGGGCTACGCTCAAACCATCAGGCCACCGCCCCGCTCGTGCAAACAAACTTCGCTTCTTTCTTTTATTTAGTTCTTCAATTCGTTTTGTTTTTTTTCATTCTTTTCTGTTTTCTTTAGTGCCTGTTTTTTTCAAAATTCTTGAACTTTTTTCTAAATTGACGAACCTTTTAAATTATTTTAGTTTTGAAAAATTCTGATGATTTTTTAGAAAAATTGATGCAAATTTTCAAATTTGATGAACTTTTGTTTTCAAAATGGATGATTTTTTTAAAGTTTGGTGAAATTTTTGTCAAATTCAATGAACCTTTTCCCAAATTCGATGAACTTCTTTTCAAAATTGATGAACTTTTTTCATATTCGATTAAGTTGTTCCTACATCGTGATTTTTTAAAAAGTTTGTTCAATTTTTTCCCCAAAAAACACCTTTTTCTGAAATGTATGTGCAAGGAATAGCATGGTACGTTGTGAACATTTCGTGTTGTAATCATTCACTAGCTCCTTTAGCTCGAGTGGTAAGGCACTGTGTGCTGTAACTAATCGGTGTGAGCTCGAATCCTCAGTGGAGCAAAAAAATTGGATCTTTTTCGCGCTACAAATCCCATGCGTGTTCCTGGGCCGGCCCATAAGGTGCTCCCGAACCTTCTAGTCCTTTGTAATTCCTATTATCCATTCATTGGGCTTATGTGAACATCTCAATAAGCTTATCAGAAAGTTCTGGTGGGGTAGCAAGGAAGGAAAGAGGAAACCCCACAGGGTTTCATGGAAAGAGATGACTCAACCAAAAGGAATGGGAGGCCTGGGTTTTAAAGATTTCGAGCTTTTTAATCTCTCAATGCTTGCTAGACAGGCATGGCACATCTTGCAAAACCCTGATAGCATGTGCTCGCGTTTGCTCAGAGGTGTTTACTTTCCCAACAGATCAATCTTAAGTGCCCGGTTGGGTAACAACCCGAGCCAGGTGTGGAGAGCAATAATGGAGGGAAGAGATATCCTCAGACAGGGCCTGGTCCGACGCATCGGCAACGGAGCAACCACGAGGATCTGGGAAGATAATTGGCTCCCTCGGAATGAAATGATGAGGCCTTATGGCTGCCTACTAAATGATCCACCGACCTATGTTTCGGAGCTGATAGATATGACCTCGGCTACGTGGGACAAACAGAAGGTCCAAGCAACCTTCATGAACATGGATGCTAAGGTTATTTTGGGAATCCCTTTGTGCACATCGAACGTAGCTGATTTCTGGAGTTGGAGCCAGGAGAAGAACGGCCACTTTTCAGTGAAGTCTGCATATCGTATGCTAGTGAGCACAAGGCAGAGGCGTGAGGCATGGTTGGAAAACAGGGCCGGTTCCTCCAACACCTCCGTGGATGAGGCACAGTGGAAGAGATTATGGAAAACCGAAGTACCAGGGAAGGTTCGCATGTTCCTCTGGAGGTTATCAAAACAATCTATTCCGACTAATGATGTTAGGGCGAAACAACACATGTCAGATTCTAGCGCATGCAACATTTGCGGCGCCCCTGACTCGTGGAGACATTCCCTCTTAGAATGCACAATGTCAAGATGCACGTGGGCTCTCATTGATGATGAACTGGCACAAAATTTGGCAACGATCACAGAACCGAAAGCGAAACAATGGCTATTTACTCTGATGGGTGCATTATCGCATGAGTCGTTCGTGAAGCTATCGGTCACTCTGTGGGCTATCTGGGCGGCACGCCGGAAAGCGATCCATGAAGGTTTATTCCAAAGCCCGCAAACCATCAATGGCTTCATCATTAGGTACCTACAGGAGCTCAAGATGCTGGCTGCACCAGCCACTAACCCGAGTCAGAGAGGTGCCCGGGCGACGAGCACTAGCATCCAGCGCCCAAAAGCTCCACCGCCGGGCCATGCAAAGATCCACGTTGACGCTTCTTGCAGAAAGGGGTTAGGAGGTGCAGCAGCAGTAGTTTGCCGGGATGAAACAGGAGCTTACCTGGGAAGCTCTGCACTGGTGATTGCAGGCGTCGACGACCCGAAGATTCTTGAAACAATTGCATGTAGGGAGGCGCTTGCTCTGGCACAAGATCTCAATATTCAGAACCTGCTGGTAGCATCAGACTCCAAGGGGGCAGTTGGAGCGATCATCAATAGAAGCCATGGAACGAGTGGTGCCATCGTTACGGAGATTCAAAACATAGCTGTTAATTTGAGCTGTAATTTTTCTTTTGAAGGTCGTGCCGTCAATGTAGAGGCACATAGATTAGCCAAGCATGCATTTTCTTTAGGTCAGGGGCGTCACTTGTGGTTAGGCCAACCCCATGACCAACGTTGTATCCCACTCTTTGTGGATTTTGCTGAATAAAGCTTGGCTTTTTCCCTAAAAAAAATCCATTCATTGGGCTGGGTTGCACCATGTGCATCGTGGTGGTGGTGGGCTAGACCAAACTAGCTTGGGAAAATAGAATTTAGCTTGTAATCGGATACCGCTCAAAAGAAAAAGAAAAACCTTGTAAACGAATTTAGCGCCCTAGGCGATGGATTCTATTTAGCGAGTAGCGTGGGGTCTCAAAAAAACTGCAAATACTATGCCTCGCTTACTGCGAGAGAACAGTCATGCTCGCCTTTGCAATTTTCTAGTGGGCCACGGCCTAAACACTGTCATAGAGCACAATTAGTAGCTGCTTTGGGAACATTCCGTATGGTTTTCGGAAGGCTCTGACAGTTTTTCCTACTCCCTCCATTCATTTTTATAAGTCATTTCAGATAACTGAAAATGAGCTACTTTGCACCCTGTTCGAAATGTCTTCAAGGCTTTATAAAAATGAACAGATAGAGTATTTCATTTTAATTTGTTTGTTTACTGGTTTATCAGTTTTCTTTTTTCTCTTTTTTCCAAGGGTCTGACACATTTCCCCCTATTCTTCTCCTATTACAACGACTTATTATTAATACACACTGGACGTTTTTCGCATACATGTTGAAAACATATCAGATACACATTGATTTTTTAAAATAAATTTTTATTTGTTTTATAATATAAGGCGGACATTTATGAAATGCATATTGAATAATTTTCAAACACACGCAAAGCATTTTCAAAAAAGTCATGGACACATTTGTATATGTGTGGTGAACCCACATAAAAAAGTATATGTGTGAACATTTTTCTAAATGACATGAACATTTTCGTGAATGGTATGAACATTCTTATAAAATTACGCCATCAATTTTTTAACTTCTCATGAGCATATCTCAAAACTGTGATAAACATGTTTAAAAAATCTAAATGGTGCGAACACTTCTAAAATTTTTTGAGAACAGATGCGATGAACATTCTTAAATATTAAACCCTCCGACCCATAATATAAGAGCATTTTGACACTAACTAATGTTAAGAACGCTCTTATATTATGGGACTAAGGGATGGAGTAAGTACTTTTTGAAATACTAGCAAACGTGTCCGTGCATTGCAACGTAAGAAAAAACATACCACTCCTCATACACACTTGACGGCATCAAAAAATCCCTAGAAATATTTCACGTTGTCGTACGAGAAACAGCATGATAAGTGGTGTTGCACGAAGACATAAAGGTAGGACGATATTTTAAGTATACTAAAGGTATGTCCAATTTATTAGACACACCGTAAGCATATCTACATCCTCTGTGGCGTCAATATTAGATTTTATAAGACCATCAAACTATCCTATCTAGTCAATTTGAATGAGTAGAAAACATATATAATAAGAATTTTCAAAATACACCATATAAAGAAAAGTATTAATTAAGGGTGCATCCTCAAAATAATTTAAAAATATTTGGATTCTACACATTTTTAAAAAATACACCATTTAGAGAAAATTATTAACAAGCAGTATAATAGCATATAAAAAGTATTAACACGCATGATAATAGCATATTTGGAACACACCATATAAAGAAAACATATATAATAGGAATTTTCAAAATACACCATATAAAGTATTAACATGCAGGATAATAGCATATTTGGAATCTACACATTTTTTAAACGATTTCCATATATAACATGTTTAATTTGTATTTAGGATTTGAAATATATTTTTAAAGCATTTGAATCTGTCAAAAAAGAAGAAAAAGGGATAAAAATATAGTAGCTGGGCTGAAGCTGCAACATTGTGCATAGATAGGCTTGGGCGAGGAAATTTAATCCTACGCCAACGGAAATTGGAAATTGGAGAGAAAGTGCACAAAAAGAAAAATATAGTAGCTGGGCTGAAGCTGCAACATTGTGCATAGATAGGCTTGGGCGAGGAAATTTAATCCTACGCCAACGGAAATTGGAAATTGGAGAGAAAGTGCACAAAAAGAGAAGATGCAAGATTTGAACTCGGGTCTCCTGTATCGGGCGATTAGGCTCAATCCACCACAATACTTCGATGCATGCGGAAAATTTGGGGCCTCGCTGTAAATAAACTATAAATCCGATGGTAACTTAAAAGAAAAAGTGAATTGTTTTTTTCCACTTATAGGTGGTATAGGAGGTAATTATTGATAACTTCGAGGGTAAATCTGACAATGGATGGGCAGAAACAAAAGCTCCTTTATTATTAAGTGCTCCCTCCGTTTCAGTCTACTGGTCATGCACATATACCTACATTGCCAATTTTATCATCCTAATATAAACTATATAACACAAAAATTATATCTTTTGAAAGTAGAAATTCTGAAGTTTATATTGGTATACTTTTTGTAATATATGACTTGTATTAGGTTGGCCAAATTGACAACTTAGGTATACGCGTACGTCCTGCAAACTGAGAGAGAGGGAGTAAGATTGGTGGACTCCGGAATACGCACGTCGAAGTTGAAATCTACTCCCTCCGTTGTTGTGATTATCTCACGAAACTCTAAAAAAGTGGATTATTAATGCAAGATTGGCAGACTCCAGAAATATTAACTCATTAATCATAGAGTCTTCCCCTCACAGCAATAATCCCGAATTGAACAAACCCGCTTAATTTATATTGACGCAGCCATCCATGCAGATTCAATAATTTTATTTATTTAGAGCCAATCAGCCATGCTAGCCCAAATCCATTTATTTCTTTCGCTCGCTTTGTTCCTTGGTTCTTGAAGTCGCTTCCCGATTTACACACAATCTACAAATGTATATAAAATGATGTATTCTGTAAAGAGTCGAGGCGGGACCTTTCAATTAAATAGTGAACCTATTTTTTAACACAAGCACATGCTAGGTCAGCTGGTTGGGGCCTTTGGGGTCATGAGTTCAAATCCCACAAAGCATAAATAACCTTTGCTGCTCCTTAGTCTGCAAAAGGGTGCAATGCAGGCCCTCCTAACATATTTTATTTAACATATCTATCCAATTTAAATGGGGTAAAAACACACACATATATATTCGCTACTCCTTAGTCTGTAGAAAAAAAGGTGCACGCAGGCCCTTCTACATACTTTATTTAACATAGACATCCAATTTAAACGAGGTAGAAAACATTCAATACTTCCATAGCAATTAATTAGGTTAATCAAGGTTGGAAAAAGAGCCCAACCGCGAATCCCCCCCCCCCCCCCGGCCCCCGCTTCGCTCCGCTCGGGGCGACGCGGGCGGCGACCCAGCCCTAGCCGCCGAACCCCCTCCACCTCCCTCCCACTCCTCGCCGCCGTCAAAGGGGTTGCCGGCGAAGGCTGTGCGACTGCCAAGGAAGGCGGCGGCGAGGCCTTGCTGCTCTGTCTTCTCGCGGAGGGCTTCGGAAGCCGAGGCGGCGGCCTCGGGCGGTGCGGCGGCGCCGGCTCTGCGGCAAGCGGCGCTCGCTGGTGCTCCTCCTCCCCCTTGGCTGTGCGGGTGGCGAGCGGTGGAGGCGTCGGGCGCAGGTCGCGGCGGGTGGCCTGGTGCCCCTGGCTGCGAGTCAGATCTGGAGGTCCTTCCTCCCCCTTCCTTCGCCTTTTCCCCACTGGATGTGGTCTGTGGCGGTCGATGGTCGCCGGATCCATTGAAGGTGGGGACGCCGGAGGTGCGAGATCGGTCCGAGAGAAATCTTTGGCCAGCTTTCTGGTCACGACGGCGGCGACGCCTTCTGGCGCCGTTCCCCTTCTCGAAGGCGCCGTCGAGGTTCGATCCCCGCCCCCTCCCTTCTCATACCCGGGTGAAAACCTTAGCCAGTTCTGGGCTTGGCGGCAGCGGCGCGGCATCCGCGCCGTCACCTTGCTGAAGGTGCCGTCTTGGGCGAGTTGGGGGTGTGCGCTGGCGTTTCGATGTGGTTTTCCGGCGAGCAGCGACATGGCAGTTGGAGGTAGCGACGGGAAACCAATTTTCACAAGATTAGCTCCTTGTATTTGTCTTGTCGACCGGCCGTGTGTGTGTGTGCTTGCCGGTGAGTCGGCGCTATTGCCATGGTAGGGGAGGGGATAGGGTTCCTCTCCCAGTGAGCAGCAACACGGTGTGGGCGGTTTGGACATTAATTCATTGAGCATTGATCTTATCTCAGCTATGGTCGCTTATCAACTCTGCTATTTGTTCCATCGGCGTCCTTGTCCTTCAGCAGCTTCGTTTCTTCGTGTATGACTCAGTGAGCTGCGGTTGGGCTCTTCTCCTGGCGATCTTTGCTCAGTGGGTTGGTCATGCTGAGAATCTCCCAAGGTGCTCCAGAATATACACCGTTCCTTTGCTCTAGGGTGAGTTGCTCCAATTTCCGACGGTCCGGCGCCCTTCGATCCAGGGTGAGGGGCAGGGGTCCCCTACGGAATGGGAGAGGGAAGGTTCAATGACGGTGGTCTCCTTTCGGAGTGGATGAGGGCGTGTTCATCTCCACTAGGCGGGTTTTCCTCTTGAAGTTCTCTCGCTGTCATGCTTCGGTGTTTCATTCGCGTCGAAGGGCTCCTTGAGCATTAAGCTAGTTTTACTGTAGTTCTTCTTGTGCTTTCTGCTGTGGTGCTTGTAGGCTGTTTTGGTAGCACCTTGTATCTGCCGCTTTTAGTTTCTTTGTTTTCTTTCTTGTTGTAAGGGCGATTGTAATTCCTGGCCGGTTGATGGCTTTGTTAATTCAAAGCCGGGCTCTGCTTGAGCCTTCGTTCTAAAAAAAAAATAAAAAAAAGGTTAATCAAGGTTTATGTCCTGAAAAGAATTTTATATTAGTTAACAGGAACGGCTAATAGCACGGTTGGAAGCTAAGCATTTTTCTGATTAAATTACATATATAAATTATTTGCTCTGAATTACTGTTGCAAAGTTATAGCATGATCATTTTAACACATTCTCTATAAATATAAAGACCAGAGATCTAAACGGGCTGAAAATAGAGTGAACTGGACCTACTGCAGCTGAACATGGAATAGTAACTAGCGCCCAGGTGCCTGTGACAGTGGCCACATAAGTTGGGCCGAAGCCTAACAGAGAGAGAGATAGGAGAGGGACATAATACTAGACCACGGGTTCTTTAAGAAAAGGCCAGGGGGCTTTTTTTTTATAGATTTTTAATATTAAATAAAATAAAAGAATGAGAAGAAAAAAAATCAAACGAAAGACTATCTGGCAATTTTATACTGGGCCGGCCCGCTAGAGGTTCCTTCAGGCGACTCTATCGCACGGCTCACAACGTTAAGTGCGGCTCTTTTTTTGTCAACGGTTTTGGACTATTTCTTGAACCATCACTTTGCATCTTTCTACTTTTTATATATTTTTGGTTGGCTTTACCTGTTTTCTTCAATGTTTTAATTTCTTGTTCTCATTTGTTCGTATTTAGTTTTAAATTTGTGAACATTCTTTTTAATTTGTACACTATTTTATATTCATGTACATTATTTTAAATTTGAGAAAAAAATTCTGTAATGAATATTTTTTAAAAATCATGAACATTTTGTGACTAAACATATATTATTTAAATTTCTAAATGTTTTCTCAATTTCATAAAAAAAATCCAATTCATGAATTTTCTTTTTAAAATGAAGATTTTAAAAAATGTTGAACATTTTTTGAATCCATGATTTTTTTAGAATAACTTGTTTAAATCTATGAAAAATAGAGTCGGTTTTTCTGTTACCAATAGCGCCTGGTTTGTATATCACAAGAGCTACAAAAGAGAGAGGAGAGCATACAAGCGAGTGAGACAAGCGATGAGCTCACTCCATAGCACGTCACAATGACAACAAGGTGGGCGTTTGGTGGCTCACCGGGGAGCTCTCTATTGGGCGCCGTTAGCGATCAACATAGGCCCATGAATATGTTTCCGTTGATATAAATGGTAAATACAAACAACATATAGACAGCATCAATAAAAATACAGACATATAGACATATTTCACTAGTTTATATTATTATTTTCTAAAAACCTAGTTTATATTGTTATTATTTTAATAATTAAATAAATAATATTCATGTGTTGAGAAAAATGATTGCACATACTTCAAATATAAACATGTACCTATTAATATATATTTTATATAGAAAATCTCTTGTATGCGAAAAGAAAATTTCAAATGTTACAAAAAGGTATTCATGTATATATGAAAAATAATATGTGTTTTGCAAACAAATGTTCATCTACAAAAAACATTATTTGTATATGGAAAAATTGTTTGTATCTCTCCAATGCATGTTCATGTAATAGAAAAATTGCCAAGTGTTCAAAAAAGGATAATGTGTCTTATAAAAACCATGCATTTTACTCAAGAAACACAAGGAAAGAAAGAAAAAGGAACAAAAAGGGAACAGCTAGTAAAACAAAAAAAAACAAAAAAATGTAAAAAGAAAGGGAAAACAGAAGGAAAAGGGAAAACAAAAAAAGAGTAATCCTAATATGTGGTCGTGGCTCATTTGGCAAACACGTAAGTGAGTGCTTGCTCCAACTAGAAATAGGTGAGATATAGTTTTTGTGGTTTGAGTGCACCTTATGTACTAAGTCCTAAGTACAACGCCTAAAAGTTGTCAACATAAATAAGAAAGCTCATTAACATAGGCATATATGCACTTTATCATACTATTTCTAACCGATAGTCAAACTAGAGCACAAGAAACCAAATGACATATTAACTTGTGAATAGTATAAGCTGACTGATGTTACTTCACATTTGGAATTATTTACACTCACTTGTCCATTCCATTTCTTGAGCCACTAATGATTTTGGATTTTCAAATTTTATGGTACATGGATTGTATTAGTTCTATGCCAGATTTGTTTTGCACTTTAGTCTCCTGGGTGCACGAGGTACATTTTTGAGAAGTAGTGTGGCGTCATCTAATGTTGAATTGACCTCTTGTAAAATAAGTTTAAGCACCATTAGCCATTCCAACCCTGAGATGGTTGTTGTTAGTATGAATGCGATATCAACCATTTTCTGGTAGCGGATCATTTACCTATGCTAAAGGATGCAAGAAAGGAAAGTATCACTACTGCTTCCTATGTGATTTGGTATTTGTGGAAAGAGTGATATCATCGCACCTTCGAGGGGGGGGGGGGGGTTGCACTCCCGTTGTAGTTTATAGGCTGTTTTTTTCTTTTGAAAAGCGCGAAATGCCCACCTAAACATTTTTATTAAGCTGCGGTTTTAGTTTTCACGGCAAGGATGTAGGGAAGTATACAAGGGTTTCTGGACATCGGCAGCAAACACGCTCGCCGACAGGCGTTTTACAAAACACTTACGCTACGACAAAGAAAATCTATACCCAAGACTCTAAAATTGATTTCCGCATAGACCTAAAGCAGCGCCAACGACACAACAAAACGTCAGCCACAATGTTGCATGCCACTACCATGGGTGGGCGGTGATTATCCCGAAAAACCGTAGAGTTCCAACTCTTCCAGATACCCCAGAGGGCGGCCAAAGAGGAGTAGTCTTCCTTATTCCGAGTCCAGGTGTTTCCGACTTTGGTATTTTCGTTCTTTTCATGTTTTCTTCCACTCTAAAAGTTGTTTACTTTGTTGATTATACAATTACTATAATGAATAGTAGATCTCCTGTTGGTTACGTCATTTTAGTAGTGTGACATAACAAAAAATGTACTATTCAACACCTTTGCGAGAAGTCAAGTTTATGTAGTTTTGATTTTTCGAAATTGTTTCATAAGAGGTAGGGATGAATGACGTTAAGGTGTAGCCGTAAGGAAGATACGTAAGGGTCTTTTTAAGGTTTTATTGTTACTTTTAGTTTTGCCATGAGTCTCCATTGTTTGTCTTAGTTTTTATATTCAACGAAGTATTATTTGTTTAAAATCATACCATTTCCTACACATCCTTTCGTATATTTGTGTAAGGACTAAAAATCAAACCTCAGATCCTATATACTTAAGAGAGTCATCTTCACTAACTTATTTATCTCAATATGCAAGCATGCCACCTGAGCATACAATTATGAATGGGCTAAGGCCCACCTCAACTTGCAATCATGCATGGGAAAGAACCCACCACAACATTCAACCATGCATGAAAAAATATTTCTCATTCAATTATATTCTATAAATATTTCTACAACTACACATAATCAAATATAATAAGCCATATTACTTTAAATTTTGGTTTTCATGCTATCAACTCAAATTTTCATCAATAATTCCTACAACAACGCACGGGGTACCCTCTAGTTAGTACAACTTGGCAAAGAGTATTCTTGTCCTATGATAGTTGGCATGTTTGGTTCTTTAAACCTTTTGAACCATTCACAGCACCTCTGCAGTTTGCGTTAGTAAAACTGACCTCAACTTACTAGAATTGTTTTTTGAAAATGTTGACAAAAATGGTCACATTGCGTATGAAGCAAGAATGAACAATTTTTTTAGGAAAACCAAAGTATTGCTCTTATGTATCTAATGTTATGCATCTTTCATTTTTTGCGGGTAATCAGGGAGTTTTATCGAATGTTAACAGGGTTACATTCGGCCAATACAAGCTTAGAGATGGAATCTAGTGCTAGTGTGGTGCAGTCATAGGACCAGGGCTCCACACACCACGTTCAAATCCTAGTGCTTATATTTACACACACACATGTGATATATTCAGTAGAAATTTGGTAAGATGGGTGGATAAATCCCGAGTCTTCATCAATTATAGCATGCGAATAGAAGTCAGGTACCTGTCAATACATATATATCAATATGTAAATGTGTCCGATGACTGGTGGTGTCTCTTTGCTTGCGCATCATCCTTTTTGATTGCAACAAATAAAAGAGTTATGTAAATATGTGAGAACGACATGGAAATGGCATCGCATAACTACAAGTCTACATAGCATTGCCATTGGATCCTGTTTGTCGGAGTTGTTAGAAAGAGTCATGTACAAGGTATACGGTAGTGTAAACCGTATACCGTAGAGAGGTAGGTAGATTGCGTGCATTGTAATCTAGGTGGTTAGGTTGTTAGGGTTTATCCTTATCTCTTGTATAGTTTTCTTGAGGATCAATCCACAACCTAACTGCCGCATGATGTAATCTGCATTGCCTATATTGAAGGAAATATGCCCTAGAGGCAATAATAAAGTTATTATTTATTTCCTTATATCATGATAAATGTTTATTATTCATGCTAGAATTGTATTAACCGGAAACATAATACTTGTGTGAATACATAGACAAACAAAGTGTCACTAGTATGCCTCTACTTGACTAGCTCGTTAATCGAAGATGGTTATGTTTCCTAACCATAAACAAAAGAGTTGTTATTTGATTAACGAAATCACATCATTAGGAGAATGATGTGATTGACATGACCCATTCCATTAGCTTAGCACCCGATCGTTTAGTATGTTGCTATTGCTTTCTTCATGACTTATACATGTTTCTACGACTATGAGATTATGCAACTCCCGTTTGCCGGAGGAACACTTTGTGTGCTACCAAATATCACAACGTAACTGGGTGATTATAAAGGAGCTCTACAGGTGTCTCCAAAGGTAAATGTTGGGTTGGCGTATTTCGAGATTAGGATTTGTCACTCCGATTGTCGGAGAGGTATCTCTGGGCCCTCTCGGTAATGCACATCACATAAGCCTTGCAAGCATTGCAACTAATGAGTTAGTTGTGAGATGATGTATTACAGAACGAGTAAAGAGACTTGCCGGTAACGAGATTGAACTAGGTATTGGATACCGACGATCGAATCTCGGGCAAGTAAC
Source organism: Triticum aestivum (assembly GCF_018294505.1). NCBI lineage: Eukaryota > Viridiplantae > Streptophyta > Magnoliopsida > Poales > Poaceae > Triticum > Triticum aestivum. The sequence continues at coordinate 514,303,933 of NC_057800.1, read as the reverse complement.
ATACCGATGACATAGGGAACAACGTATGTTGTTATGCGGTCTGACCGATAAAGATCTTCGTAGAATATGTAGGAGCCAATATGGGCATCCAGGTCCCGCTATTGGTTATTGACCGGAGATGTGTCTCGGTCATGTCTACATTGTTCTCGAACCCGTAGGGTCCGCACGCTTAAGGTTTCGATGACAGTTATATTATGAGTTTATGAGTTTTGATGTACCGAAGGAGTTCGGAGTCCCGGATGAGATCGGGGACATAACGAGGAGTCTCGAAATGGTCGAGACGTAAAGATTGATATATTGGACGACTATATTCGGACATCGGAAAGGTTCCGAGTGATTCGGGTATTTTTCGGAGTACCGGGTAGTTATGGGAGAAGCAATGGGCCTTGATGGGCTTTAGTGGGAAGAGGAGAAAGGGCCAAGGGGCTGCTGCGCCCCCCTCCCCTCTAGTCCGAATTGGACTAGGGAAAAGGGGGCCGGCCTCCTCTCCTTCTCCTCCACTTCCTTCTCCCTTCCTCCCCTCTTGGTGGACTCCTACTAGGACTTGGAGTCCTAGTAGGACTCCACATCCTGGCCGCACCTAGCCTTGGCCGGCCTCCTCCTCCTCCATCCTTTATATACTGAGGCAAGGGACACCCCATGAACACAAGTTGATCCACGTGATCTTTTCCTTAGCCGTGTGCGGCGCCCCCAGCCACCATAGTCCTCGATAATACTCTAGCGGAGTTTAGGCGAAGCCCTGCTGCTGTAGTGCATCAAGATCGTCACCACGCTGTCGTGCTGACGGAACTCTTCCCCAACACTTTGCTGGATCGGAGTCCGGGGATCGTCATCGAGCTGAACGTGTGCTAGAACTCGGAGGTGCCGTAGTTTCGGTGCTTGATCGGTCGGATCGTGAAGACGTACGACTACATCAACCAAACGCTTCCATTGTCGATCTACTAGGTATGTAGATCACACTCCCCCCTCTCATTGCTATGCATCACCATGATCTTGCGTGTGCGTAGGAAATTTTTTGAAATTACTGCGTTCCCCAACAGTGGCATCCGAGCCTAGGTTTTATATGTTGATGTTATATGCACGAGTAGAACACAAGTGAGTTGTGGGCGATATAAGTCATACTGCCTACCAGCATGTCATATTTTGGTTCGGCGGTATTGTTGGACAAGACGACCCGGACCGACATTACGCGTACGCTTACGCGAGACCGGTTCTCCCGACGTTCTTTGCACATAGGTGGCTTGCGGGCGACAGTCTCTCCAACTTTAGTTGAACCAAGTGTGGCTACGCCCGGTCCTTGCGAAGGTTAAAACGGAGTCTATTTGACAAACTATCGTTGTGGTTTTGATGCGTATGTGAGATTGGTTCTTGCTTAAGCCCGTAGCAGCCACGTAAAAACTTGCAACAACGAAGTAGAGGACGTCTAACTTGTTTTTGTAGGGCATATTGTGATGTGATTTGGTCAAGGCATGATGCTGAATTTTATTGTATGAGATGATCATGTTTTGTAACCGAGTTATCGGCAACTGGCAGGAGCCATATGGTTGTCACTTTATTGTATGCAATGCAATCGCGATGTAATGCTTTACTTTATCACTAAGCGGTAGCGATAGTCGTGGAAGCATAAGATTGGCGAGACGACAACGATGCTACGATGGAGATCAAGGTGTCGCGCCGGTGACGATGGTGATCATGACGGTGCTTCGGAGATGGAGATCACAAGCACAAGATGATGATGGCCATATCATATCACTTATATTGATTGCATGTGATGTTTATCTTTTTATGCATCTTATCTTGCTTTGATTGACGGTAGCATTATAAGATGATCTCTCACTAAATTATCAAGAAGTGTTCTCCCTGAGTATGCACCGTTGCCAAAGTTCGTCGTGCCCAGACACCACATGATGATCGGGTGTGATAAGCTCTACATCCATCTACAACGGGTGCAAGCCAGTTTTGCACACGCAGAATACTCAGGTTAAACTTGACGAGCCTAGCATATGCAGATATGGCCTCGGAACACAGAGACCGAAAGGTCAAGCGTGAATCATATAGTAGATATGATCAACATAACGATGTTCACCATTGAAAACTACTCCATCTCATGTGATGATCGGTTATGGTTTAGTTGATTTGGATCACGTGATCACTTAGAGGATTAGAGGGATGTCTATCTAAGTGGGAGTTCTTAAGTAATATGATTAATTGAACTTAAATTTATCATGAACTTAGTCCTGGTAGTATTTTGCAAATTATGTTGTAAATCAATAGCTCGCGTTGTTGCTTTCATATGTTTATTTTGATATGTTCCTAGAGAAAATTGTGTTGAAAGTTGTTAGTAGCAATGATGCGGATTGGATCCATGATCTGAGGTTTATCCTCATTGCTGCACAGAAGAATTATGTCCTTGATGCACCGCTAGGTGACGGACCTATTGCAGGAGCAGATGCAGACGTTATGAACGTTTGGCTAGCTCAATATGATGACTACTTGATAGTTTAGTGTACCATGCTTAATGGCTTAGAATCGGGACTTCAAAGACGTTTTGAACGTCATGGAGCATATGAGATGTTCCAGGAGTTGAAGTTAATATTTCAACAAATACCCGAGTTGAGAGATATGAAAGTCTCCAACAAGTTCTATAGCTAAAAGATGGAGGAGAATCGCTCAACTAGTGAGCATGTGCCCAGATTGTCTGAGTACAACAATCGCTTGAATCAAGTGGGAGTTAATCTTCCATATAAGATAGTGATTGACAGAATTCTCTAGTCACCATCACCAAGTTAGTAGAACTTTGTGATGAACTATGATATGCAAGGGATAACGGAAACGATTCCCAAGCTCTTCGTAATGCGGAAATTGACGAAGGTAGAAATCGAGAAAAACATCAAGTGTTGATGGTAGACAAGACCACTAGTTTCAAGAAAAGGGCAGAGGGAAGAAGGGGAACTTCAAGAAGAACAGCAAGCAAGTTGCTGCTCAAGTGAAGAAGCCCAAGTCTGGTCCTAAGCCTGAGACTAAGTGTTTCTACTGCAAAGGGACTGGTCACTGGAAGCAGAACTACCCCAAGTGATTGGCAGATAAGAAGGATGGCAAAGTGAACATAAGTATATTTGATATACATGTTATTGATGTGTACTTTACTAGTGTTTATAGCAATCCCTCAGTATTTGATACTAGTTCAGTTGCTAAGATTAGTAACTCGAAACGGGAGTTGCAGAATAAACAGAGACTAGTTAAGGGTGAAGTGACGATGTGTGTTGGAAGTGGTTCCAAGATTGATATGATCATCATCGCACACTCCCTATACTTTCGGGATTAGTGTTGAACCTGAATAAGTGTTATTTGGTGTTTGCGTTGAGCATGAATATGATTTTATCATGTTTATTGTAATACGGTTATTCATTTAAGTAAGAGAATAAATTGTTGTTCTGTTTACATGAATAAAACCTTATATGGTTACACACCCAATGAAAATAGTTCGTTGGATCTCGATCGAAGTGATACACATAATCATAATATTGAAACCAAAAGATGCAAAGTTAATAATGATAGTGCAACTTATTTGTAGCACTGCCGTTTAGGTCATATTGGTGTAAAGCGCATGAAGAAACTCCATGCTGATGGGCTTTTGGAATCACTTGATTATGAATCAGTTGATGCTTGCGAACCAAGCCTCATGGGCAAGATGACTAATACTCTGTTCTTCGGAACAATGGAGCGAGCAACAGATTTGTTGGAAATCATACACACTGATGTATGTGGTCCGATAAATATTGAGGCTCGCGACAAGTATCATTATTTTCTGATCTTCACAGATGATTTGAGCAGATATGAGTATATCTACTTAATGAAACACAAGTCTGAAATATTTGAAAAGTTCAAAGAATTTCAGAGTGAAGTGGAGAATCATCGTAACAAGAAAATAAAAGTTTCTACGATATGATCACACAGGTAAAATATTTGAGTTACGAGTCTGGCCTTCAGTTAAAACAATGTGAAATAGTTTCACTACTCACGCCACCTGGAAGACCACAGCATAATGGTGTGTCCGAACATTATAACCGTACTTTATTAGATATGGTGCGATCTATGATGTCTCTTACCGATCTACCACTATCGTTTTGGGGTCATGCATTAAAGACAATTGCATTCACGTTTAAAAGGGCACCATCTAAGTCCGTTGAGACGACACAATCTGAACTGTGGTTTGGAAAGAAACCAAAGTTGTCGTTTCTTAAAGTTTGGGATTGTGATGCTTATATGAAAAAGTTTCATCCTGATAAGCTCAAACCCAAATCGGAGAAATATGTCTTCATAGGATACCCAAAGGAGACTGTTTGGTACACCTTCTATCACAAATCCGAAGGCAAGACTTTTATTGTTAAATTCGGAGTTTTTCTAGAGAAGGAGTTTCTCTCGAAAGAAGTGAGTGGGAGGAAAGTAGAACTTGATGAGGTAACTGTACCTGCTCCCTTATTGGAAAGTAGTTCATCACAGAAATCTGTTCCTGTGACTACTACACCAATTAGTGAGGAAGCTAATGATGATGATCATGTAACTGCGGATCAAGTTACTACCAAACCTCGTAGGTCAACCAGAGTGAGATCCGCACCAGAGTAGTACGGTAATCCTATTCTGGAGGTCATGTTACTTGACCATGACGAACCTACGAACTATGAGGAAGCGATGATGAGCCCAGATTCCGATAAATGGCTTGAGGCCATGAAATCTGAGATAGGATCCATGTATGAGAACAAAGTGTGGACTTTGGTGGACTTGCCCGATGATCAGCAAACCATTGATAATAAATGGATATTCAAGAGGAAGACGGACACTGATAATAGTGTTACTATCTACAAAGCTAGAATTGTCGCAAAAGGTTTTCGACAAGTTCAAGGTGTTGACTACGATGAGAGTTTCTCACTCGTATCTATGCTTAAGTCTGTCCGAATCATGTTAGCAATTGCCGCATTTTATGAAATCTGGCAAATGGATAAACAAAACTGCATTCCTTAATGGATTTCTTAAAGAAGAGTTGTATATAATGGAACCAGAAGGTTTTGTCAATCCTAAAGGTGTTAACAAAAAATGCAAGCTCCAGCGATCCATTTATGGACTGGTGCAAGCATCTCGGAGTTGGAATATACGCTTTGATAAGTTGATCAAAGCATATAGTTTTATACAAACTTACGGTGAAGCCTGTATTTACAAGAAAGTGAGTGGGAGCACTACAACATTTCTGATAAGTATATGTGAATGACATATTGTTGATCGGAAATAATATAGAATTATTCTGCAAAGCATAAAGGAGTGTTTGAAAGGAGTTTTTCAAAGAAAGACCTCGGTGAAGCTGCTTACATATTGAGCATCAAGATCTATAGAGATAGATCAAGACGCTTGATAAGTTTTTTTCAATGAGTACATACCTTGACAAGATTTTGAAGTAGTTCAAAATGGAACAGTCATAGAAAGGGTTCTTACCTGTGTTACAAGGTATGAAATTGAGTAAGACTCAAAGCCCGACCACGTCAGAAGATAGAAAGAGAATGAAAGGCATTCCCTATGCCTCAGCCATAGGTTCTATAAAGTATGCCATGCTGTGTACCAGATCTATTGTATACCCTACACTGATTTTGGCAAGGGAGTACAATAGTGATCTAGGAGTAGATCACTGGACAGCGGTCAAAATTATCCTTAGTGGAATAAGGATATGTTTCTCGATTATGGAGGTGACAAAAGGTTCGTCGTAAAGAGTTACATCGATGCAAGTTTTGACACTGATCTAGATAACTTTAAGTCTCAATCTGGATACATATTGAAAGTGGGAGCAATTAGCTAGAGTAGCTCCGTGCAGAGCATTGTTGACATAGATATTTGCAAAATACATACGGATCTGAATATGGCAGACCCGTTGACTAAAATTATCTCACAAGCAAAATATGATCACACCTTAGTACTCTTTGGGTGTTAATCACATAGCGATGTGAACTAGATTACTGACTCTAGTAAACCCTTTTGGGTGTTGATCACATATCGATGTGAACTATGGGTGTTAATCACATGGTGATGTGAACTATTGCTGTTAAATCACATGGCGATGTGAACTAGATTATTGACTCTAGTGCAAGTGGGAGACTGAAGGAAATATGCCCTAGAGGCAATAATAAAGTTATTATTTATTTCCTTATATCATGATAAATGTTTATTATTCATGCTAGAATTGTATTAACCGGAAACATAATACTTGTGTGAATACATAGACAAACAAAGTTTCACTAGTATGCCTCTACTTGACTAGCTCGTTAATCGAAGATGGTTATGTTTCCTAACCATAAACAAAAGAGTTGTTATTTAATTAACGGGATCACATCATTAGGAGAATGATGTGATTGACATGACCCATTCCATTAGCTTAGCACCCGATCGTTTTGTATGTTGCTATTGCTTTCTTCATGACTTATACATGTTCCTATGACTATGAGATTATGCAACTCCCGTTTGCCGGAGGAACACTTTGTGTGCTACCAAACGTCACAACGTAACTGGGTGATTATAAAGGAGCTCTACAGGTGTCTCCAAAGGTAAATGTTGGGTTGGCGTATTTCAAGATTAGGATTTGTCACTCCGATTGTCGGAGAGGTATCTCTGGGCCCTCTCGGTAATGCACATCACATAAGCCTTGCAAGCATTGCAACTAATGAGTTAGTTGTGAGATGATGTATTACAGAATGAGTAAAGAGACTTGCCGGTAACGAGATTGAACTAGGTATTGGATACCGACGATCGAATCTCGGGCAAGTAACATACCGATGACAAAGGGAACAACGTATGTTGTTATGCGGTCTGACCGATAAAGATCTTCGTAAAATATGTAGGAGCCAATATGGGCATCCAGGTCCCGCTATTGGTTATTGACAGGAGACGTGTCTTGGTCATGTCTACATTGTTCTCGAACCCGTAGGGTCCGCACGCTTAAGGTTTCGATGACAGTTATATTATGAGTTTATGAGTTTTGATGTACCGAAGGAGTTCGGAGTCCCGGATGAGATCGGGGACATGACGAGGAGCCTCGAAATGGTCGAGACGTAAAGATTGATATATTGGACGACTATATTCGGACATCGGAAAGGTTCCGAGTGATTCGGGTATTTTTCGGAGTACCGGGTAGTTACGGGAGAAGCAATGGGCCTTGATGGGCTTTAGTGGGAAGAGGAGAAAGGGCCAAGGGGCTGCTGCGCCCCCCCTCCCCTCTAGTCTGAATTGGACTAGGGAAAAGGGGGCCGGCCACCTCTCCTTCTCCTCCACTTCCTTCTCCCTTCCTCCCCTCTTGGTGGACTCCTACTAGGACTTGGAGTCCTAGTAGGACTCCACATCCTGGCCGCACCTAGCCTTGGCCGGCCTCCTCCTCCTCCATCCTTTATATACTGACGCAAGGGACACCCCATGAACATAAGTTGATCCACGTGATCTTTTCCTTAGCCGTGTGCGGCGCCCCCAGCCACCATAGTCCTCGATAATACTGTAGCGGAGTTTAGGTGAAGCCCTGCTGCTGTAGTGCATCAAGATCGTCACCATGCCATTGTGCTGACGGAACTCTTTCCCGACACTTTGCTGGATCGGAGTCCGGGGATCGTCATCGAGCTGAACGTGTGCTAGAACTCGGAGGTGCCGTAGTTTCGGTGCTTGATCGGTCGGATCGTGAAGACGTACGACTACATCAACCAAACGCTTCCGTTGTCGATCTACTAGGTATGTAGATCACACTCCCCCCTCTCGTTGCTATGCATCACCATGATCTTGCGTGTGCGTAGGAATTTTTTTGAAATTACTGTGTTCCCCAACATATATAACATGTACGCGTCCCTGCTCAAAGGCATACGCTTCCACGCAATCTTTCATGGTATTCAGAGCCTAGTTCCTCTACCGCATCCAAACCTAGCAGCTCGTATCAAACCTAGTAGCCATGGCCAGCTCTAGCTCCGCCGCCGCTCCATATGCCCTCATTCCCATCGCTAAAAAGCTCCACCGCGGCAACTACCTAGTGTGGCGCGCACAGGCCTTAGCTACCATCTGTGGAGCCCGGCTGATCGACCACCTCAACCCCGATCACCCGTTCCCGGAGCCCAAGCTTGTCGACAAGGACGGCAAGCCCACCGATGTGCCGAATCCAGAACATCTCACCGCGTTGGCACAAGACTCCCAAGTGCTCAGCTTCATCTTCAATTCAATCTCTGCTCCTGTGATGATCCAAGTCGCCCACTACACCAAGGCCGCCGCGGCATGGACCGCGATCAGAGAGATATTTCTCTCCCAGACGCAGGCCAACATCGTCAACACGCGGATCGCCCTCTCCACCACCAAAAAGGGCATCGCGACCATCGCCGAGTACATCGGGCGCATGAAAGCGCTAGGCGACGAGATGGCTTCAGCAGGGAAGCCGCTCGACGATGACGACATGGTCTCCTACATCCTCGCCGGACTCGACTTCGACTACATCTCCTTCGTCTCGTCCATCTGCGCTACGAGGACTGAGCCCATCAAGGTAGCTGAACTTTATTCTCAGCTGATTGGTTTTGGAAAGCGTCTTGCCATGTTTGAAGGGGGAAATCAGTCCTCTCATTCCTCGGCCAACGCCGTGTCTCGTGGCCGTGGTGGTTTCGGTCGAGGAGGCGGCCGTGGAGGCCGTGGAAACGGAGGAGGCCGTGGCAATGGAGGCCGTGGCAATGGAGGCGGTGGCCGCGGCAATGGAGGCCGTGGAAACGGCAATGGAGGAGGCAACGATCTCCCTGAGGTTGTTTGCCAGATTTGCAAGAAACCAAACCACACTGCCGTCGAGTGCTGCCGCCGCTTCGACATCTCCTTCACCAAGAACGAGAAAAGTGCAGGCTCGGCCACCACCTCGTCCTATGGAGTGGACACAAACTGGTACCTGGACACGGGGGCCACGGACCGTACATCACCAGCGAGATCGACAAGTTGACCGTCCGCAACAAGTACAACGACAATGAGCAAGTCCATACTGCAAACGGGGAAGGTATGGAAATTTGTCATATTGGTCAATCCACTGTTCAAACCCCCACTCGTGATCTTCATCTCAAAAATATATTGCATGTACCCGATGCCACCAAAAATCTTATCTCAGCTCATCGTTTATCCACTGACAACAACACCTTTCTTGAAATTCACCCATGTTTATTTTTCGTTAAGGAACAGGGAACGAGGAGAACCCTTCTCCAAGGCAGGTGTAAACGTGGTCTTTACCCCCTATCATCGGCTCCGGTGACCTCCAGCAAACAGGCGTTTGGTGTCAATAAAGTGTCCATGGACAGGTGGCACAGTCGGCTAGGGCATCCTTCATCAACCATAGTTCGTCATGTCCTTAGCCACAACAACATTCCTTTTTCAAGTAGTGAGTTGAATAAAGAAGGTGTTTGTGACGCTTGTCAATTAGGCAAGAGCCACCAACTACCGTATCCTAGTTCGATCAGTGTATCTAAAGCTCCTTTAGAGCAAATTTTCTCTGATGTATGGGGGGCTGCCCATGATTCTATCAATAGGAAAAACTATTATGTGTCCTTTATTGATGATTATAGCAAATTCACATGGATCTATCTTCTTAAGCATAAGTCTGAAGTCTTCAAAATCTTTCATGAATTTCAAGCATTAGTTGAAAGGTTGTTCAATAGGAAAATTATCACCATGCAAACTGACTGGGGTGGCGAATATGAACGTTTAAATTCCTTCTTTCGCCAACTAGGAATCACCCACCATGTCTCCTGTCCTCATGCTCATCAGCAGAATGGATCAGCTGAAAGAAAACATCGTCACATTGTCGATGTGGGTCTTTCTCTCTTGGCTCATGCCTCCATGCCTTTAAAATTTTGGGATGAGGCTTTTCTCTCTGCCACATATCTCATAAATCGCACCCCTAGTAAAGTGATCAACTATGAAACTCCCCTGGGTCGTCTATTTCATGAACAACCAAACTATCATTCCCTTCGAGTTTTTGGATGTGCCTGTTGGCCAAACCTCCGTCCCTATAATTCCAAAAAATTAGAATTTCGATCCAAACAATGTGTTTTTCTCGGATACAACAATCTTCACAAAGGTTTTAAATGCCTTGATGTTGCTGTTGGCCGAGTCTACATATCTAGGGATGTCATCTTCGATGAGATGGTTTTTCCTTTCAAGGCTTTAAACCCTAATGCAGGCACTCCCCTTCGATCTGAGATCTTATTGCTACCTGAAACTACCCTGTCTGAGCCTATTGATCATGGGGGTGAACGAGTGCTTGATCAACATGCAAATTTTCCTGCTAATTCTGGTGAAAATCTAGCCCCTATGCGTCATTTTATGCAGGCAGTACAGGACAAAAACGGCGCGGAGCACGGAGGAGATTCAGGTGCTGCTGCCACTGATTCCGAGGATGACAGCGCAGGTGCAGGCAGCATCCCAGGGGAATCCGCCTCGGATCGCACCCCTCCCAGGGGGCGCGTGTGCGCGTCGGGTGCTGCCTCCCCAGGTGGGCCAGGAGGGCGCGTGGGCGTGTCGGGCGTTGGCTCCCCGGGTGGGCCAACTTCTGAGCCGACCGGTCCCTCGCACCGGGCGCTGCCTCACGATGACCGCCGGGTGGACCAACCTGATGTGGGCGCGTATGTCGGATCCCCTGGCACTGACGACGGGATCGACATGGGATCTCGTGCAACTGATGGCAGGATCGACGTGGGATCCCGCGCGACTGTGATTCCCTCGGCCGGATCTTCTGCGGCGCAGCCTCATGCAGCTCCTGATATGCCATCTCGCAGGACAAGATCACAACACGGTATTGTAAAACCACAAATTCGTACAGATGGTACGGTCAGGTATGACAAGCTCAAACCTCGGTTTGGAGGTTTAACAACTACTGGTGAGCCAAGTAGTTTGCATGAAGCTCTAAGTGACACAAAATGGAAAATGGCTATGAATGATGAGTATGGTGCTCTTATTAAAAATAAGATGTGGCATCTAGTTCCACCAAACAAGAATATCATTGACTGTAAATGGGTTTATAGAATTAAAAGGAAAGCAGATGGTCAAGTTGATAGGTATAAGGCAAGATTAGTAGCCAAAGGTTTTAAACAGAGATATGGTATAGATTATGAAGATACATTTAGTCCTGTTGTAAATGCAGCTACTATCAGACTTGTTCTCTCTGTTGCAGTATCAAGAAATTGGAGCCTAAGGCAATTGGATGTTCAGAATGCGTTTCTTCATGGCGTTCTAGAGGAAGAAGTCTATATGAGACAACCACCTGGTTATGAGGTAAAAGGAAAGGAGAATTATCTATGCAAACTTGATAAAGCTTTGTATGGACTAAAACAAGCACCTAGGGCTTGGTACTCCAAGTTAAGTGAAAAACTTCAAATACTTGGTTTCAAATCATCCAAGGGAGATACTTCTTTGTTCTTCTACAGAAAGGGAAATATCACTATTTTTATGTTGGTTTATGTTGATGATATTATTGTTGCTAGCTCATCACAAGATGCAACTGTAGCATTGCTAGAAGATCTTAAGAAGGATTTTGCCTTGAAAGATTTGGGTGATCTTCATTATTTCTTGGGTATTGAGGTGAGAAAGGTAAAAGATGGAATACTCCTTACTCAAGAAAAATATGTCCTGGATATGCTTAAGCGTGCAGGAATGGTAAATTGTAAGGCTTCAAACATGCCCCTCTCCACGTCAGAAAAGTTGTCAAGAGAAGAAGGGGAGCCTCTAGGGGCCGAGGAATCAACAAAATACAGGAGTATGGTAGGTGCTTTGCAGTACTTACACTGACAAGACCTGACATTTGTTTCCCTGTTAATAAAGTATGCCATTACTTGCATTCTCCTACTTCTCAACATATGACAGCTGTTAAGAGAATTTTGAGATACCTCAAGGGCACTATGAGTACGGGTCTGAAATTTACCAAGTCAACTTTCAATGTTGTTAGTGCTTTCTCTGATGCTGACTGGGCAGGATGTCCAGATGATAGAAGGTCCACAGGAGGGTTTTGTGTGTTCTTTGGTCCAAATTTGATTTCTTGGAGTGCACGTAAGCAAGCTACTGTTTCTCGGTCTAGTACAGAGGCAGAGTACAAATCTTTAGCCAATGCCACTGCTGAGATTATTTGGGTTCAAACTTTGCTACGTGAACTTGGAGTTATGCACTCACCAGTTGCACGTCTCTGGTGTGATAATATTGGTGCCACATATCTGTCAGCAAATCCAGTGTTTCATGCAAGGACAAAACACATAGAAGTGGACTATCATTTTGTTCGAGAAAGAGTAGCTAACAAACTACTAGATATCCGTTTTATTCCCACAGGTGATCAAGTTGCAGATGGTTTTACCAAAGCTTTGTCATTGAAGAAGTTAGAAGACTTCAAGGGCAATCTCAACTTGGTGAAGCTGTGATTGAGGAGGCGTGTTAGAAAGAGTCATGTACAAGGTATACGTAGTGTAAACCGTATACCTTAGAGAGGTAGGTAGATTGCGTGCGTTGTAATCTAGGTGGTTAGGTTGTTAGGGTTTATCCTTATCTCTTGTATAGTTTTCTTGAGGATCAATCCACAACCTAACTGCCGCATGATGTAATCTGCATTGCCTATATAACACGTACGCGTCCCTGTTCAAAGGCATACGCTTCCACGCAATCTTTCAGGAGTTTCTCCAAACCCTCGCAAGGTCTTTAGCTTTAGCATAAAAACTGCTGAAAGTGCTCTTAAAATACACCCTGATACCTAATCAACCGGAACTTTATCTTGCATTATACCAAATTTTCCTGACTATGTGGGTATACATTACTTTCACCGCACCTATTAAACCATTAGTGAATTGTCCCTGCTTCCATCAGGCTTTGGCACATCGAAAAGAGCTTGGGATTTATATATCGAGAAAATATACCCAGTTGGTACTAGGAACATATATATGTGCACTACAAACTACGGACCTGAGCAGCTCATGATTGACCTGCTCCCTCTGATTGTTTAAGGACGGTGCTTATCACTTTATATCAGCATTTGGTGGCGATGCAGCGGACGAGGACGAGCTCATCCGAAGGAGCAGCGAAAGAGCTCCGGTAGCGTTGGCATTGTTATCCGAAGGAAGCTAGAGACACGCCGCTTAACATCGGCTACCCTACCATTCATGCCGCCATTGGCCCTTGTTGCTTGGAATGTGAACATCGTTTATATATTTCTTCATCCTTATGATTCGTCAGCGGAAGCAAGGGCTCTCCTTCCATATCTGATATCTGTACGCGTTCCTTGGCGTTCACTGGGAACAAGACGCAAAGAAGGGCAGTTTGATAATTAGATTTCTTGATACTGTTGATACGCTAAAACATTTGTTTGAATGCAGAAATGTACAGAACATAGCCTGTCTAGATTATCCGTCCCGCCTCAGTTCCCTGTGATTCATAAACCAGAGGATCATACGGTTCCGGTTCCGCCATTCGTTTCATTTCTGAAAGCCATCTCATTTTCTCTTATTTTACGAAAAAACTTCAAATCTATTCATCTTTAATCATGGCAGTAACGAAAATTAGAAATAATAAAAATTACATCCAGATCCATAGACCAACTAGCGATAACTACCAGAAGCGAGTCGAAGGCGCGCCGCCGTCATCGCCCCTTCCTCACTGGAGCCATGCAAAATTTGTTGTAGTAGACAGTGGGTAAGTCGTCGTGCTAAGGACACATATGATCAGCGCACCAGAACAGCAACCGCCGCCCATGAAGAGTAGCTTAGACTGAAAGGATCCGACCAAAAGACACATGAACATAGACGAACAACGACCAAATCCAAGCAGATCCACCAAAGACAGATCCAACGAAGACATACATCCACACGCCCACCGACGATACTAGACGCACCACCGAAAGGGGGATAGGCTGGGAGAATCTTATTTCATATTCAGAGAGCCGCCGCCGTCTCGCCTTCCTAAATAAGACATAAACCCTAACAAAACTCAAATAAACGTCAAAAAACGAAGTCCTCTCATCGGCCATGACCAGGATCCACCACGCCGCATGGTCCTAAGGCCAGCGGAGACAAAGCGAACCGGCGGCGACGCCGACAAGAAGCAGAGGAACCCTAACTTTTCTTGGGGCACGAGGAACCGAGGAAGAGAACGAATACGGAAATTAGAAGAGCAGAAATTTCAGAAGAATGCACAATGATTAGTGTGTTCCTATGTTGTCGTGAGGTGCAGATGCAGGGGGCTTCGGACCTAATCTACATGGCACACTGGCAGAGCATGTACAAGTCAAGCCATTGGCCCCCAGCTCCCATTGTTTAGTTTGCCGCTGAACAAGACAATTGTACGTACTACTATAGTGTAGAATTCTGTGTGCGGCGTGTGGGCGTGGCTACCATTCTCGCCGCCCATTGCAATGCTGAAAGCACAAAAACACGGGTACATTGCATATATGCTGTTAGCCATGATATGCACATTGGTATATACCAGTGGGCAGTGGTTAGTAGCCGAATCATCTCCCCCAGGCCGACGCAGAGAACAAGTTTTTAAGAATGTGTATCAGCAGTTGAGGCGTCTCGTGGTCGTGGATTAAAACGTGTGATCCGATCCAGGCGTAAGAAATACTGTACACTTGTATGTCACTCTATCAGAAAAAAGATCTACTCCACTCTACTCGCCCATGTTATACTATTCATTCACTCACAATTCAATTCATAGGGCGAAGATAATGTTAACTAACGGCAAGCATCTGGCAATACATGGCTGACGACGGATGATGTTTGTAGCCCCCTAATGAAAGGTCTTATTCGGTGGGAGCAGGGAGCAGTTTTCACGAGAGCGATGCGGAGAGAATAAGAAACTAATCGGTCGATCCGGGGGGATCACACAGGTAGTTTAGTTATCCATAATCTGACCCCAGCCGGTGATCAGTGAGCGAGATCGACCTGCACGGCTGGAAATCAATCTCATGCCCTTTCTGTCGAGTTACTCCTCAATCCCGTACGTAAACTTGACCTTTCATCATGTCCTTGGGCCTTGTTACAGTCACTGGAGAAAAAGGATATCCGGCAATCAGCAGGTATACCATCCCTCGTATGCCTGGGCCATGATGCGGGTACACGCCAACTGTAGCCTGAACTAGTCGGCGATGCATGCCGCGGAGGAGATGCCACGCGGATATGCCGGCGCGAGGGATATCCACTGGGGAGGTGCTGGGGAGCGTCCGATTCCCGCCGCGGCGGCACGGCGGCGCTGTCACCGTGGATGATGGCAACACGCCAACCCGGGCTAGCTAATCATCACAGCGTGGAGGGAGGCCCCCTCGTGCTCCTGGAATTATTGGACGACGTAGCAGGCGGACTTGCTGGATCGCCTTTGGCCTGGACTATGTGCGTGCTTGTGCGCCCTTCTCATCAGTGTTCTCTTGCCGAATGCACTGGAAAACTAGGAAACTGCTTGTGTGCCAAACAGCAGAGCAGCTGCTCTGCTTATGTTAACAAACCCTGGAAAACTGTACATAAAATGCCCAAAGAATAGCCACAATGAAGAAAAACAAAAATAAAAAAGCCGCTTGGTTGTACAGAGAAAACACAAAGAAAACTGCTCGGCAAAAGCTTCCCTCAACCTGTTGGCCTTATACAATGCAGGGTGCTTAGAGATGCTTAGTAAAATAAATCATATTTGTTAAGCGCTAGTGCTTATTTCTCACTCTGTGCATTTGAAAACCGAACTAAAAAACCATACCAAAAATAAATCGAACCAAACCAAATTTATGGTTTTTATGGTTTCTGGTTTTGGTATGGTATGAACTTTTCATACCGATTTGAACTTTGGTTTTTATGGTATATACCAAAAACCAAACGGTTAACCAAATAAACTGAAGTAAAAAATAATTTTATATTTCTTATGATGAACAACCATACAAGTTGTCATCTTCAAGAAGTGTTGGGGCATTATCAAGCACGCGGTCATGAGGGTCATCGAGCGTTTCGACTCCCTCCACACATCCGACCTACACTGGCTCAACTCCGCCAATGTCGTGCTCCTACCCAAGAAGGAGGGGGCGGAGGGCATCCCCGATTACAGGCCCATTAGCCTCATCCACGCCATCGCCAAGGTCATATCGCTCCGTCTTGCCCCCCTTATGGATGGCCTAGTGTCCAACACTCAAAGTGCATTCATCAAGAGGCATAGCATTCATGACAATTTCATGTATGTCCGAAACTTCGCAAGGAGGCTACAAAAGTGCAAAACTCCGGCGGTGCTTTTCAAGCTGGACATCAAGAAGGCGTTTGATTCGGTCAAGTGGAGTTCCATTCTGGACCTTCTGCAGCGTATGGGGTTCCCACCCAAATTCCGTGACTGGGTTGCTTCTCTCCTTTCAACATCTTCATCACACATCCTTCTTAATGGGTTGCGTGGACCGCCGATCATGCACGGCCGTGGGTTTCGGCAGGGAGACCCCGTGTCCCCCCTTCTCTTTGTCATTGCGATCGACCCCCTGCACAAGATCCTTGATTTGGCAATGCGGAAAGGCCTTCTTCATAAGATTCGAGGCCAGGGAGCCACGGTGCGAACATCTCTCTATGCGGATGACGTCGTGGTCTTTGTCGCTCCTATCAAGCAAGACATTGATAACCTTGCGTCGATCCTGCGTGGGTTTGGCGAGGTTACGGGCCTACATACCAACTTTCTGAAGAGCTCGGTTATGCCAATCAGATGCAACCACCTCAACCTTGGTCTCATTCTCGAGAGCATTCCGGCAGCCCGAGCGTCCTTCCCAGTGAGATACTTAGGCCTACCTCTCTCGATGTGGCAACTTAAGAAGGTGGATTTCCAATATCTTGAGGATAAGGCGGCCGTCAAACTTGTTACTTGGGAGGGCCAGGACATCACAACCATTGGCCGCACGGCCCTGGTCAAGCTGGTATTATGCTCTCAAGCGGTGTACTCCATCACACCCCTCATCGTTCCTCCAAGCACTCTTCATAACCTCAACAAGATTGAAAGAGCTTTTCTCTGGTCCGGTGCGGACAAGACGACGGGTGCCAAATGCAAGGTTAATTGGGATACAGTTTGTAGGCCAAAGGAGTATGGTGGCCTTAGGGTGCTTAATACTAGCAAATTTGCACGTGCTCTAAGGATAAGATGGCCTTGGTATGAGTGGAAGGAACCTCACGGATTATGGGTAGGATTTGGCAATCCTTGCATGGAAGATGATCTCAATTTCTTCTATGCCTCCACTACCATCACTGTGGGGAACGGAGCCAAAACGCCTTTTTGGGACTCACCTTGGTTTCTCGGGCGCAAGCCCAAAGATATTGCACCGCTAATCTTTGAGGCCTCAAGAACAAAGAATTGGAAGGTGAGAGAGGCTCTAAAGGGCAATGCCTGGATCTTCAAAATCAAGTACAACACTGTTGTCTCCGGCGAACACATTAGAGAATTTTTCACTCTTTGGATGCTTGTCAACGAGGTTCATCTCGATGAACATCTTGAGGATGATATTTGTTGGAAGCACTCGAACGGCGGGATTTACACGGCGACAACTGCATATAAAGCCCAGTTCCAGGGGCTAACACTTTCCCCTATGGACCGCATGGTTTGGAAGGCTTGCCCCCCCAAGGTCAAGTTCTTTGCTTGGTTGGCTATCCAAGATCGGATTTGGACCACCGGCCGCTTGGAGAGACGGGGTTGGACAAATTGTGGGCTATGCCCTCTTTGCTCAAGAGAGCAAGAATAGGGTGCACATCTCTTCTTCAAGTGCCACTACACGCTCCGTCTATGGAGGACTATCATTGAAAAACTTGGCCTTGCTCACATGGACACCACCGTTTGGCACCTTGATGATTCCGTCCACGAGTGGTGGGACAAGAGAACTGGCAATCACATCCCCAACCGGAGCGCTATGACCTCCCTCACTATGCTCGTCTCCTGGACCATTTGAAATGAGCGTAATGCAAGAGTGTTTCGCCACAAGAGCGCGCCGCCGTCTATTCTACTTAGCAACATCGTCGAGGAGGCAAAGCTCTGGATCACCGCCGGTGCTAAAAGACTAGGGATCATTTTTTCCGTGAGTAATCGTCATGTCGTATATGTAGTGCTCTTGTAAAAATCTTAACTCTGCTCCTCCCTTATTTAATAGAAGAGGCAAATCTTTTGCCTCCGTTTCAAAAAAATACAAGTTGTCATTTTTTCTTGTACATGAGTCAAATTCACTACTAAGCACACACTTTTTTCTTGTAACATAGTCATTGTTCTCTTTTGAAAATGCTAAGCACGTCCATAACCATCAACAGATGAATCAATGCATGCATATATACTTATACATATAGTTATATACTATTTGTGTAAAACAATATGTGTTTTGAGTCATAAATTTGCAAATTATTATTACGTCATTTTCAAATTCACGTCAACTTTGGTTATTATGGTATATACCGAAACCATACCGAAATAATTTCATATATACCGAAACTGAACCGTATTTTAATTTCATACCGTATTTACCGAAGTATTAATACCATACAAACCAAAAAACCGAATAAACTGAACACACAGAGTGACTTATTTCTACAGTAAGGGTGCCTAATTAAGCGACTATCCTATAGAAATAATCACCGATGCTTAAGAAAAGATTGGTTTATTTATATGAGAACCTCCTAAAGACCTTGCATTGTTCTCCTCAAAGATTGGTTATTAAGCTTTTCAAAGATCCCCTCAAAGATTCTTCGATTGTGATCCTTCCAAATATGCCACACGGCATATGCATGGTAGCATATTCTCGGTTTGCTTATTCTTCATAGATGAAGCAACTAAAACAATAATACCACACATACTAATGTTTTGCTAAAGCTTTAAAAATCTTTCCAACAAATTAACTCCCCCCTGAATTCACCTGGTGGGTACCCCCCTCCCCCAGCAAATCCCTCGTATGTCTAGCATTGCTCCAAATAAAGCAGCGCCTGAGCCGATTCTGACATGCCCATTGGGTTTCTTGGCAATGCCCAAACTTGCTCTCTCTCTCTCCCTTTCTTGTCTCCTTCATCTATCTCTAGTGAACTCGGTGTATTTTCGTTATGGGAGTAGTGAAAAGGGGGAGCCTGGTTAAAAAAACAACAACTATTGGATACAATCATCGGAGAGAACACTATTAGACCAGTGTCTGCAACTACAAGATATGATCACCGGAGAGAGTGTTGGTAAAAGTTATCGAGGGATAGTCATACTTACTGTACCATGTGCAACAAATACCATCTAACAAGTTGTATTGCCTAGGTTTGTATAGGCTGGAGCCTCCCCACATGAGTGTATATACTAATATAATTATGAAAACCATGATGCCTTTAGGACCACTTTTCTGGCACACAATGTTTTGTGTATCATGTATTTATGCAACTTGTGTACAATTTTTGTACCTTAGTAGCTTCATACTGCTTATTGTCTATTGAACACATGTGATGGCAATTCCAATGTTGCAACAATGTGAGGGTTAAATATACAACTACGTAATTATGAATAAACATTTATTGGTTTTAAAACTGTTTGCATGAATATTTATGCAAAGAAGTAGGTGAGGTACGATGAACAACTGAAGTTATGTGGACGATGTAATAAAAATGGAAAAGCATGTTACAAATTCAAGTGAGTTCATCATTATCTCTTTTGCAGGTTCATCATTTACGTTTGATGGCAACGGTGATAGGCTTGATGATAATGGTTGATGGGCTTGTGATATATTTTGAAGATGTCGACTCCGTATGTTGGTACATTTTTCCTGTACTAGTCGATTAACTCGGCCTTTATGTTTAACGTCTTTTGAAATTAAACCCTTGGTGAGTCGGAGTGTACTACTGAGGATGCAGAAATTGGAGGTTTTGCCATTTTGTTTTTATAAGAAAAGAAAAGGCATGATGGTGGTAGTATCTATACCACGAAAATCACTGACAAGGGTGATAGGTTCTTTGGATCGGGTAGGCTAGATTAGATCGGTAGTATACCTTCTCCTTGGCTCGATGAGCTCGAGATGGTGGCCATGGTGGAGGGCAACGGTGGTGACAGTGAGTGGGCAGTGGCGGCGGAGCTTCCCATCACTGCATGGCTGACCTAGATCAATAAGTTTTGTTGGTGGGATTGGCGGATGCGTGACGGACCTCGTAGTGCGTGCCCCGGCCCCCACCTCTTTATATAGCCCAGCGTGATAGGGGCCCGTCAACCATAGTGGGTTGGGAGCCCCCGATCAGGGCACGGATCTAAGGGCCCGGCTGGCCGTTGGGCCCACACGGGAGATCAACCTAACATTCTCCCCTTGATCTCAACTTTTCTTTTAACCGTATACTTTTAACTTTACTCGTTTCATCATAGATCAATACATAGAACATGTTTCATTGTCATAGCTCAATTGCCGATAGAATCAGACAACTACAACATACCTCTCCATTTTGAAACAAATTATGTTCCTTTTGGGCCTCTCATGATCCAGGAATCATAGGCTTTCCCTTAAACCCATGCCGGCTAAGTGTTCCTTGAACACATTGGGTGGTAAGCCTTTCATAAGTGGATCCGCAAGCATATCTTTTGTCCTTATTTGCTCGAGACTTATAGTGTGACCCTGGATTTCATCTTTCACAACATAATACTTTATCTCTATTGTTTTGGCAACATTACTCGACTTGTTGTTGTGAGCATAGAATACTGCGGGATGGTTGTCACAGTACATCTTTAGTGGTTTGTAATTACAATCTACCACTTTCAAGTCAGGTATAAATTTCTTTAACCATATCGTCTGCACCGTGGCCTCACAACATGCTATAAATTATGAATACATCATGGACGATGCAACTAGTGAATGTTTGGAGCTTCTCCATGAAATAGCCCCTCCAGCGAGAGTGAACACGTATCCTAACGTGGATTTTCTGCCATCTCTGTCTCCCACAAAATTTGCGTCTGAGTACCCTCTTATCTCTAGGTAATCAGATTTCTTGAGGTCCTTCGTGCCTTGCGCCGCAATGCTTTATTTACCATCTTCCAATGCTCTGTGCCTGGATTGTCTTGATATCTACTGAGTACCCCGGTGATAAAAGCTAAGTCAGGGTGAGTGCACACTTGTGCATACTGTAAACTTCCAACAGCCAAAGCATATGGTACTGCTTTCATTTGATTGATCTCGTGCTAGTTCTTGGGACATTGGAATTTCCCAAAACTGTCGCCCTTGACTACAGGATAAGGTGTAGGTTTACTCGTATGCATATTATACTTTTTAAGAACCTTTTCTAAATATGCCTTCTGCGATAGTCCTAAAACTTCATTTTTCCTATCTCGATGAATTTCTATGCCCAAAACATATGATGCTTGATACGTCCATTTTGCATCATGCTTTTATATCGATATTTATTGCATTATGGGTTGTTATTACACATTATGTCACAATACTTATGCCTATTCTCTCTTATTTTACAAGGTTTACATAAAGAGGGGGAATGCCGGCAGCTGGAATTCTGGGCTGGAAAAGGAGCAAATATTAGAGACCTATTCTGCACATCTCCAAAAGTCCTGAAACTCCACGGGAGCACTTTTCAGAATATATAAAAATATTGGGCGCAAGAAGTACCAGAGGGGGCCCACACCCTGGGCTCCCTGGTGGCCCTCCGATGCCCATCTTATGCTATATGTGGTCTTTCATCCAAGAAAAAAATCATAAGCAAGCTTTTGGGACGAGACTCCGCCGCCACGAGGCGGAACCAATCTAGGGCTCCGGCGGAGCTGTTCTGCCGGGGAAACTTCCCTCCGGGAGGGGGAAATCATCACCATCGTCATCACCAACGATCCTCTCATCGGGAGGGGGTCAATCTCCATCAACATCTTCACCAGCACCCTCTCATCTCAAACCCTAGTTCATCTCTTGTATCCAATCTTTGTATCCAAACCTCAGATTGGTACCTGTGGGTTGCTAGTAGTGTTGATTACTCCTTGTAGTTGATGCTAGTTGGTTTACCTGGTGGAAGATCATATGTTCAGATCCATTATTCATATTAATACCCCTCTGATTATGAGCATGAATATGCTTTGTGAGTAGTTTTGTTTGTTCCTGAGGACATGGGAGAAGTCTTGCTATTAGTAGTCATGTGACTTTGTTATTCGTTTGATATTTTGATGAGATGTATGTTGTCATCCCTCTAGTGGTGTCATGTGAACGTCGACTACATGACACTTCACCATTGTTTGGGCCTAGAGGGAGGCATTGGGAAGTAATAAGTAGATGATGGGTTGCCAGAGTGACATAAGCTTAAACCCTAGTTTATGCGTTGCTTCGTAAGGGGCTGATTTGGATCCATATGTTTCATGCTATCATTAGGTTTACCTTAATACTTTTGTTGTAGTTGCGGATGCTTGCAATGGGGGTTAATCATAAGTGGGATGCTTGTTATAAGTGCATCTAGTGCCCCTTAGTGATTTTGGTGTATTGAAGACTTATAGGTTAAGGGACTAATGTGTTTTTGAGTGTACACATGTCTATAAGTCTATGAGGAGTTTGATATTTATAGAGAAAGTCAACCCCTAAAAATGAGGTTCTTCGACTGAAGACTTTGGATTTCTGAAGACTTTCTGAAGACTTTGAAAGTAAAGAAATTGGTGCAATCCTGAAGACTTGGTATTCATTCGAGGAACATGAAGCATGAAGACTTTTGTTTTTATAGTTTCATTTTCTCTTTCTTGAATCGTAGGAAACACCATACTAGGTCGAGGAAATACTAAGGAAAAATTTCCATGTGATGCTCAACTCAAAATCCTACACCTACCAATCCCTTCGAGTGAAGCCATTGGAAATCTCATACAGTTCAGTCATATTCTTCAGTGACAGAGACGAAGTTCTTCTGGTCTCTGAGGAATTTGTTCTGACTGAGGAGTTAGGAATTCGCCAGTGCGGATTGCCTACACAGTGAGGAATATGATAGCCCTAAGGATTTTGCTACTCAAAATTTCGACCGTTGCTGTGCTATGTGCCAGCTGTCCCAAAATATCTACCCACCTAACGGCCATATCATTGAAGGGCATTTATGTCTTATCATGCCGGGCTGCTCCCTAGGCTATAAATAGCCACCCCCTACAACCACTAGGTGGTTGGCTGCTCCGAGAGAAACTGACACTTGTCATTTGAGAGCATCCCATCCTCTGAGGACTTTGAGCGAAAATCATCAAGTGAGGAAAACCCAAACCCAACACCTACAAACCCCAAGTGATTGAGCATCACTGAAGAGATTGATCCTGCGTGGATCCGACTCTTGTTACCTTTTGAAGACTGTGCTTTTTCCAGACGGTTAGGCATCAAGGTCTAGAGCATCCAAGAGGAATTGTGGATCGCCGAGTGACCAAGTTTGTGAAGGTTCGGAAGTCACCTAAAGACTTACCACGAGTGATTGGGCGAGGTCTGTGTGACCTTAGCTCAAGGAGAATACGGTGAGGACTGTGTGTCCTCAGGTTTAAATACCTAGCCGCTCCAACCAGACGTACAACGGAGACAGCAGTTGGAACTGGTCTACCAAATCATTGTCTTCATCAAGCTCACTGGTTCTATTTCCTCAACTCTTTCATTTCCTCATAACTGTGTTGAGTGCTTGTTCGTATCTGTGTTTGAAGACTTTGACTGATGACTTTCTCAATTTCTTCAGTTTGTTTGTCTTCATCCTGTGTTATCCTGTGCTTACGCTTTCTGTACTCTGTGCTTGTCTTCATTTCATCATGAAGACTATGATTGTGTTCTGCTATGTTTACTTTTGAGTACTTATTCCGCTGCTAGTAGTTCTTCACTAAGGAATTTCCGCACCTGCAAATTCCTCAGTGAAGAATTCATAAAAATTGCCTATTCACCCCCCTCTAGTCGATATAACGCACTTTCAATTGGTATCAGAGCAAGGTACTCCTTTGTTCTGTGTGATTTTGGTTTAACCGCCTGGAGTTTTAGTTATGTCGACCGCAGGTATGAAGAAAGTGACATGCCCCATCTTTGACGGTCACGAGTATCCCAAGTGGAAGGCCATGATGAAGAAGCGTCTCATGGCGATGAACAGCGAGCTATGGACCGTCACTGAGATTGGTCTGACCGATCTGTGCAAGATGGCGGAAGCTGATGACATTCGCAAGTACACTCTTCTCAACCTCACGGCGAAGGACATCATCTGCTCCTGTCTGTCTCAAAATCAGTTCAGGAATATCATGCATCTCGATCATGTGAAGCTTATCTGGGACCGTCTCTCTGAGGTCTATGAAGGTCATCGAACCTGTCATGATCCTTGGTTTGAGGACTTCAAAGAATCTCTCAAAGCGATGACATTCGAACCAGAATCATCATGTTCTGCATCATGCCTTATGGCAAAAGATGCTAAGGTAACTGAATGCTACCTATCCGAGTCTAGTGATGATGAATCTAGTGATGAATTTGGACCCAGCTATGTCAAACTTGCTTCCCTTGCCACTAAACAACAAAGAGCTTTGGAAAAAGTTCAATACATGCTAAATAAGAGCGATGATATGTTGGGTGAAGAAATGGATCAGTCAAAATCTTTGGCTGAAAGTCTTTAGAGACTTCATACTAAGTATGACACCCTTCAAGATCATCATAACACTCTCTTATCTGATCATGAGAAGCTTTCTTATGAACTTCTTCAAAGAAAGCAAGATCTTGAGAAGCTAAGAGTGAGTTATGAAGATCTTCAGAAGGAGCGCGATTCATTATTTGCTCAATAGATCAGCGCTACTCAGGAAGAATTTTTTCCTCCATGCTTGAAGTGCATTGAACGTGAATCTGCTAATTCTTCACCTGAATGTTCAAATGCTACTAATGTTTCAAATTCTTCACCTGCCTCTGCTATCACTAATTCCTCATCTGAGGACACTGCTAGTATCACTGACGATGCAGGGCTGAAGGAATTGTACATGATAGGCATGTAAAAAAAGCCTCAAAGGGCATCAGACTCTTTGTGATGTGCTTAAAAAGCATATCCTCAACAGGAACCCTAGGAAAGAGGGTATTGCCTTTGAGAGGAAACTCAATGCTGATGGTACATATTGGAAGCCTGAGCAGTACCCCAAAACCTCATGGGTTGCTACAAAGGGACCTCCAGTTGATCCATCTAACTTATCTGGCTTTGCATGTGAATCTCCTCGTTCTGATGATGAGTCATTTGACTCCAACTATAAACTATTCAAAAATTAGAATGGTGAAGTATTTGCTAGATATGTTGGCACTAACTGCAGGAACGGTTCCCCTATGAAGAAAATTTGGGTTCCCAAAAGGTGCCTTGAAAGTCTTCAGGTGAATGTCCTCAGGACACCACCAGTGAAGAATAGGGACCCCAAATCAAATTCTTCATATGGACCGAATTTCTCAAAAGGATCAAAGTCCTCACATGAATATCATTGTGCTAACAACTCTGTTTCACAGGGAAAAGCTAAGGGCTATGAATATGAGCATTATTCTTCTAATCATTATGTTCATAAGTCCTCGAGGAATTTCTCTGCTTATTCATATGCTTATCCTAACCCCTCTTATGTGAAACGAAATGGACTGGCTTCTATGCCACCTTTCTCGTATGGAGCTCGCAGAGTGATGAACTCTTTGCCACCCCTTCAGATATGGGTGGTGAATAAAAAGAACTAATCTCTTCTGCAGGGTCAGGTCTCCAGACGAACGTAATCGTCTGAAGAGTTTGCTGGAGACCTGAGTGTGCCTGATAGGACGCAGGATAACCATGAAGAAATGAACTTTCATTTCTCATGTCCTCATACTGCTTTATCTGTTATATTGCTTGATGAAATTGATCTAATGAATTGATGTCATATTCTTCACTGATGAAGTATATGAGTTCGTAAGTTGCACTAATTCATCTGCAGGATGATCAACCCAAAGCCACTGAGTGGGTCCTCGATAGTGGATGTACAAATCACATGATTGGTGACAAGAATCTATTGATGGATGCTCCATTATCTCCGTCGCATCTGAAGCACATCATCTTTGCTGACAAAGGCAAAAGTCAGGTATTGGGTCTAGGTAAGATTGCTATCACAAAGGATCGACACATGGACAAAGTCATGCTTGTCGAGTCCTTAGGATACAACCTCATGTTTGTATCAATGCTTTGCGATCTTGATATGGTTGTTGTCTTTGGCAAGTACCGTTGTGTTGTGGTTATGGAAGCTGACAATTCCAAAGTCTTCGAAGGCTTTAGGAGAGGAGACTTGTATATTGTTGATTTCTACAGGACCACAACCAGCCGTGTGCCTACTTGCAAAAGCTTCAGAAGGCTGGCTCTGGCATCGATGACTTGGTCATGCAGGCATGAGGAATTTGCACACGCTTGTGAAGAAGAAGCATGTCATTGGCATTGAGAATGTCAAATTCCTCAAGGATCACTTATGCGGAGCCTATGAAGCTGGAAAGATTACCAAGGCCAAGCATCCAGCGAAGACTATCATGACCACCACTCGTCCATTTGAATTGCTTCACATGGATCTCTTCGGTCCTAACCATTATTCCGCAATCTCAAATGAGGCATCTCAATATGGCTTTGTTATTGTTGATGATTACTCTCGATACACATGGGTACACATTGTTACTTACAAACATGAAGTGCAGGAAGTCTTCAAACGATTTTCCTCGAGGGATTCAACCAACTTTGGTGTGAAGATCAAGCACATCAGAAGTGAGAATGGAACTGAGTTCAAGAATTCTGGTCTTGATAACTATCTTGATGAACTTGGTATTACTCATGAGTTATCTGCTCCTTATACTCCTCAGCAGAACAGCATCGTGGAGCGCAAGAATAGGACTCTTGCTGAGATGGCTCGCACTATGCTTGATGAATACAAAACGCCTCGTCGTTTCTGGATTGAGGCAATTGATATTGCGTGCCACATCATCAACAGAGTATATCTTCACAAATTCTTCAAGAAGATTGCCTATGAACTCCTCACTGATAAGAAACCCAATGTAAGTTATTTCAAAGTCTTCGGTGCTAAATGTTGGATTAGAGATCCTCATCACAACTCAAAATTTGCACCGAAAGCACATGAAGGTTTTATGCTTGGTTACGGAAAGGACTCGCACACCTACATAGTCTTCAACAACGTTCTTCACAAGGTTGTTGAAACTGTCGATGTGCGGTTCGATGAAACTAATGGCTCGCAAAGAGAGCACCTACCTACTGTGATAGATGAACCAGCACCTAAGGAAACTATCAAGTTCAAGGCTACTGAGGATGTCATTCCTACTGAAGAATCTGCTGAAGAATTCATTCCAGAACATGAAGAATGTCAAGCTAATGCACCTGAAGAAAATACTAAAGAAAATGGTGCTGAAGAAAATGTTGATCAAATTCATCAACGACAACCAGCTCATCCTTGCATTGCAAAAGAAGTGCAAGTTGAAAAGATCATCAATGACATTAAAGTGCTAGGTCCTCTCACATGCTCAAAAGCTTCATATTTATCTAACTTTTGTGGGCACTATGCTTTTATCTCTATCACAGAGCCACTAAGGTAGATGAAGCATTTCTGGAGCCTGAGTGGATTCAGGCCATGCAAGAAGAATTGCATCAGTTCGAGCTCAACAACGTCTGGGAACTAGTCAAACGCCCAGATCCTCGCAAGCACAATATCATTGGCACAAAGTGGATATATCGCAACAAGCAAGACAAAAATGGCCTTGTGGTAAGGAATAAGGCACGGCTTGTAGCTCAAGGCTACACACAGGTTGAAGGAATTGATTTCGATGAAACTTTTGCACATGTTGTTAGACTTGAGGCTATTCGCATATTACTTGCTTATGCTAACCATCATGATATCACTCTATATCAAATGGATGTGAAAAGTGCATTCCTCAATGGTAAGCTTGAGGAAGAAGTATATGTTGCTCAACCCCCAGGTTTTGAAGATCCAAAGAATCCTGACAAAGTCTTCAGACTCAATAAGGCCCTCTATGGCCTCAAGCAGGCCCCACGGGCGTGGTATGATAGTTTGAAGGAATTCCTTATGAAGAAAGGCTTCAAACCCGGTTCACTCGACCCTACTCTTTTCACTAAATCTTATGATGGTGAATTGTTTGTGTGCCAAATATATGTTGATGATATTATCTTTGGCTGTACTGACAAACGTTATAGTGATGAATTTGCCTATATGATGAGTGAAGAATATCAAATGTCTATGATGGGAGAATTGAAATTCTTCTTAGGTCTTCAAATTCGTCAACAACACAATGGCATATTCATATCTCAGGAGAAATACCTCAAGGATGTACTGAGGAAATTCGGCATGCAAGATTGCAAAGGCATCAAAATTCCTATGCCCACAAATGTCCATTTGTGCACGGATGAAAATGGTATTGACTTCGATCATAAGGTATACCGCTCCATGATTGGGTCTTTATTGTACTTATGTGCATCTAGGCTAGATATAATGCTTAGTGTTTGCATGTGTGCCCGATTTCAAGCTACACCAAAGGAATCACACCATAAGGCTGTGAAGCATATTCTTCGATATCTAGCTCACACACCAACACTTAGATTATGGTACCCCAAGGGCTCGGCTTTTGATCTCATCGGATATTCTGACTCTGACTATGCTGGTGATCGTGTGGACCGCAAGTCAACATCTGGTACATGTCATTTCCTTGGACGATCTTTGGTCCGTTGGTCCTCGAAGGAACAGAACTGCGTATCACTATCTACTGCTGAAGCTGAGTACATTGCCGCTGGTTCTTGCTGTGCTCAATTGCTATGGATGAAGCAAACTCTCAAGGACTACGGCGTCAACATGAAGAATGTGCCTCTCTTCTGTGACAATGAGAGTGCCATCAAGATTGCTCACAACCCAGTTCAGCACTCGAAGACAAAGCACATTCAGATTCGTCATCATTTTCTTGGAGATCATGTGTTGAAGGGCGACATTTCTATTGAGCATGTGAAGACTGAAGAACAGCTACCCAATATCTCCACAAAGCCCTTGGATGAGAAGAGATTTAGCAAGTTGCGGTATGAGCTAAATATCCTAGAATCTTCGAATGTTCTCTGAAAAGGAAACTCATCCTAACACTTATGCAAAATTGATGACTTAGATGTGCAACACATGAAGAAACGTTTTTCTTCAATCAATGAAGAATAACACTCTAAGTGTGAAGAAATTAATGAAGAATTTGATTCTCAGAACCCTACGACAATTGTACGCGGTGTCTGAAATCATCATTCTTATACGGTGGGTCACGCCACCACCAAAAGTTGAAATTCCTCAGTTGTTCAAATTCTTCAACTTTGCATTGTCTTCTCTGTTTCCGTCGTTTTTCTTCATTGGCTAGTATATATACTAATTTTTAAAACAAATGTTTCCTACAAGGAGTGGTAGTTACCACCACTTGCGTTTTGTATGTTGTATGTAGTATCTGTCGAAACCGAGAGTATGTATATGTAGTATGTAGTATATAACAATGATTATGTAGTATATATATATATATATATATATATATATATTAATTTTTAGGTACTATGTACCATTTTTTTAGTATGCTCTTTTTTACGTACAAATATGTACGTATTTCACAAATATAAAAAAACTATGGGCTCATATGCAATTTTTTCATGTAACTTGCTTTGAAATAGCTTAGATATAGTATATGAACATATTTAAAATAATAAAATAATGTATATAGTACCATATGAAATTTTTTGATGTAACTATACTC
The DNA here is from genome assembly GCF_018294505.1 of Triticum aestivum. NCBI lineage: Eukaryota > Viridiplantae > Streptophyta > Magnoliopsida > Poales > Poaceae > Triticum > Triticum aestivum. The sequence continues at coordinate 514,274,202 of NC_057800.1, read as the reverse complement.
TGTATATGAGACATGTGATAGTATATGAACATATTTAAAAAAACTATGGACATAAACTATCACATTCCTCGCAACTATACTCTGTTCATAGGTACTCATGTCAGCTGCTGAATCACTAGGTTCTCATCAACTTAACTCATTTGCAGCGTTCCTCGAAGAAAAGTTGCATACCTCTTCAGAGAATTCAATTGTTCAAATTCCTCAACTGAAGAAAATGGCTGATGGTAAGAAGCCAGAGGTCAACACAGCGTTTGAAATCCCTGATGACATCTATGCTGGGTACTGCACACCTCCTGAGGAAGATAAAAATCAGCGCAAGGTGCGCATTCAGAAGATAGAGAGGAGATGGGCTAGAGAGTGGAGGGAGTACAGATATGTTACTCCCAAATACATGAAGAAATTCGCTGTTACCCCTCCATGCTCAAGACCTTCATTGGCACCTGGCCAAGAAGCGGATCCCACCAACGTCAAGCGCGGTGAGTACTTTCCTGAAGAATGGGCCAAACGCCAGGCCAAGTTGGCCAAACAAGCAAAAGAAGCAGTGAGGAAATTCAACGAAGACTCTGCTGCTGCTGCTGCCACTGAGGCCTCTGTCAAGCCTAAGAAGGCCATGTCAAAGAAGTCTGCGCACAAGCCAAGTGCTTCGCCTTCAGTGCCCTCAGGACCAAGTTCCTCAGCAATGCCCTCACGACCAGAATCTTCAAACCCCTCAAGGCCAATTCCTCATGCTGCTCCTGCTCCTCCAAAATCCTCAGCTCCTCAAAAGTCCTCAGCAGCTCCTCCAAAGTCCTCAGCTGCTCCGACAAAGTCCTCTGCACCTGTGCATCCTGCCATGTTCCAAAGGACTACAGGCATCTCTATTACCTTAGGAGCTTCAACTAGTTCCTCAGCTGCACCCAATTCTTCAACGGGGCCCTCTCTGCTGAAGACAAAGGCCACAGCTGGACGAGGTCCTCGCCCTAGTCCTCAGAAGAAGCAGGTCGCCTTCCAAGTGCCGTTTGAAGAAGACAAAGCTGATGAAGAAGAACTTACTGAGATCATCAGAGATAGGCAAGTCAGGGCCACTAAAGCCAAAGGCACAAATATGCCACTGCTTTTGGATCCAAGGTTGATCCTCAAATACATTGATGTTTGGCACAAGGACCCCAACACTCCCATGCCTAACTTCAAGCTGACTCCTGGCCAAAGTCATTTGTTGACTCACTTCATACAAGAAGAGAAATGGAAGTTTGAGAAGGCCAGGCAGATCAAGAAAGCGCAGTACAAGAAGGAGCGCTATCTGAAGAAAAACGTTGTCTCTATGGAAACTGAAGGACTTGTCACTATTCAAACTGAGATCAAGAAACTCAGTGATGAATTTGACGCATACCGTGCTGATTGGCTTGGAGCCAAGGTTCGCTCTGTGAGACTTGCTGATAACTTCACCTCAAATGTTGCAGCCCCAACGCAACAGGAAATTCCTCAGGCTGAAGCATCTGCTCAACCGACTGAAGAACATGCCAGCACCGCTAATGAATCAGGCTGCTGAAGAAAATGTGAGTTCCAGGGCTGATGACTGCATTCCAGCTGCTGAAGAAATTGCCAGGGCATCCACTAGTGGTGTGCTTGAAGAAAATGTCAGGGCAACTGCATCAGTTGTGCCTGAAGAAAATCAACCAGATTCCTCTGCTCCTCCTGCGCCTACACCAACTCCGATCCTTCCATCTGTATCAGATGTGAAGAAGACCAAGGCTGCAGAGCATGCAGCTGTGAAGAAAAGGAGAGCATCAGCTACTTCAGATTCTTCAGCTCCGAAGAAAATGAAGGCTATGACAAGTTTGTTCGCAAATCCCATTGATGCTGTTCCGATCTCAACCATGCCATCAAAGGACATTGTTCCTTTTGATGAAGAATATGTGATCCCTAGCGGATCTGATGAAGAAAATCCTTCTGCTGCTTCGTCAGAGCAGATAGATGAAGAAATTGAAGTGGATCAAATCCCTTGAACACTAGTTGTTTCCTCGCCTATGCCTCAGTTCACAGCTGAAGAGGCTGGCGTTGAAGAAATGGAAGATGAAGATGTGGACATTAGCTGCACCACACCTGTGCTAAGTGATGAATTTTGGGAAAGTCAGCACCCCAACTCTCCATGGTTCACACCTTTATAGCAAATACCCCAGTCCCCTGCACAAACTGTTCAAATGGGCTCTAAAAAAACCCACCCCACTTCGTGTGTACGTGAAGAAAATTCAGCCACTAGTGCTGAAGAAACTGCTGCTGCTGAACATCTGAAGACGCAGACTGCCACTAAAGAGGAACCAGAAATTCCTCAGCCTGAAGAACCTGAGATTGTGATTCCTGAGGTTGTGATGCAACTCACTGACACTCCTCTACCCAAGCCAAAGGATCCATTCTCCAGGAAGCAAAAATTCAAGGCTGATGATTTCTTCGGCGAGCATGTATTCTTCACAGACTACAACCCCTATGACTCTGCTCGCATTAGGAAAAGGCATTTCTGGACTGCCAGCCAGGCTACATTCTATTCCTCAGTGCTGTTTAACAAAGACAAAATCTTCTACCATGAGCACATTCCTCACGTGGATATGGAATCTCTGCCGTGCTTCGAGCCAGTCCTCAGTGTTCTTCACGACGCTGGACTGTTAAATTTCTGCATTGACATCTGTGATTGGAATGAAGAACTCATTCTTCAATTTTATGCGATGCTGCACATCACAGGAGATTCTGAAGATGTGAATTCATGGGTGCTGGACTGGATGTCTGAAAACACTCACTACACGGCACCAACTACTGAATTGCTTCGTGCTTTACCACTCAGTCCTCCCCTTGAAGCCGCTCGTTGCATCTACAGTGAACCTGGGCTTACAAATCACTACATGCAAGTTCTGATGAAGCCTTTGAAGCCAGGTCAGTCCCCACGAACCAAATTCCTCGTGAAGGAATTACTATATGTGCCTCGGACTGTCTATCGCATTTTGACAAGGACAATGAGTCCCATCAAAGGCCACAACTCATCTGATGAGGAAATAGTTGGCGTCATGAAGAATCTGCTATTCAACATCATACATAGCATTCCTATCAACTATCACGATTTCTTCATGAGGACTTTGGCAAATGCTGCACTTTCTCCGTTTGAGCTGAAACCTTATGCACCTTGGATTATGAGATTCTTCAGGACAAGGTCTTCACTCAACTACAAGGCTGATTTTCAGAATCACCTTAGCTATCTGCCCCCGATTGAAGTCCTCAAGCAGGCTTTTGCTTCAACTGATGAAAAGGGCAAGGATCTTGCTGTCATTAATGAAGGCATTCGTCCATTGGATGGTCAGTTTCGCAAAGCTGCATCTTATTCCACCAATGATGACTCTGCCACACATGACTCTGCCGCCAATGCACCCAAGTCTACTCCTCAAGCGACTGCTCCTCGTGTGATGACTGGCCGTGAGCTTCTGCTTAGTCTTCACCAGAAGGTGGATCGAAACCATAAATGGGTTAAGCGTCAGTTTGGTTCATTTCTTCACAACATGACTGCTGCACACAATGCAGTGAAGAAAAACCATTACTACCTCCATGAAGTCTTCGGTCGCACCTGGGCCATTCTGTCACATTTGTATGGTGAAGAAGATCTCAAGAAAATGGGTCTCAAGGAAGATTTTGACTGGTCTGCACCTCCACCGAAGAAATACAAGAAGGTCAAGGTTCCCCCTTTGGTGTCCAGCTCCTATTCTTCATCGCGCGACACCGACGAGCATGAAGACTTGGACGACACTGCAGCAGGCCCTTCCACAACAAATAACCCCAACAACGCTGGCGCTCCTTCATCAACTTGATATTCTTCAGGGGCATTAGTCCTCATTTTCGATCCTTTTGGTCATTCGATGACAAAGGGGGAGAATTTTGAGTTAGTCTTCAAGCGGGTGTGTCTATATGGGCGTTTTTTGCTAAGTTACAACTCTCGTTCTTCTGAAACTTTATTGGATTGATTTGTAAACTTAAACTCGACAGTGCTCTGATATTTTTGATGTGTTTTTCTGCATGCTTATTCCTCATATATGTTAATGCATGCATGCTGAATTACACCAGTCACCATATTTCATCATGCATTCCAAATTCTTCATTATGATATGTTGAATGCGTGTATGAATTACAAGATATAGGGGGAGATCTCCATGATTCTACTCTTCAAGTGTGCAATGCTTCAAAAGCAAATTCCTCATCATGCACATCTTCAGGGGGAGTTCTTCTATATCTTGCAATCAAAATCCTCAATATCAGTATTTACACTTCATATGTTTATCCCCATTGAAAACTTAACCTATATTGTCATCAATCACCAAAAATGGGGAGATTGTAAGTGCATCTAGTGCCCCTTAGTGATTTTGGTGTATTGAAGACTTATAGGTTAAGGGACTAATGTGTTTTTGAGTGTACACAGGTCTATAAGTCTATGAGGAGTTTGATATTTACAGAGAAAGTCGACCCCTAAAAATGAGGTTCTTCGACTAAAGACTTTGGATTTCTGAAGACTTTCTGAAGACTTTGAAAGTGAAGAAATTGGTGCAATCCTGAAGACTTGGTATTCATTCGAGGAACATGAAGCATGAAGACTTTTGTTTTTATAGTTTCATTTTCTCTTTCTTGAGTCATAGGAAACACCGTACTGTTAAAGGGGGTTGTGGAAATACTAAGGAAAATTTTCCATGTGATGCTCAACTCAAAATCCTACACCTACCAATCCCTTCGAGTGAAGCCATTGGAAATCTCATACAGTTCAGTCATATTCTTTAGTGACAGAGACGAAGTTCTTCTGGTCTCTGAGGAATTTGTTCTGACTGAGGAGTTAGGAATTCGCCAGTGCGGATTGCCTACACAGTGAGGAACATGATAGCCCTAAGGATTTTGCTACTCAAAATTCCGACCGTTGTTGTGCTATGCGCCAGCTGTCCCAAAATATCTACCCACCTAACGGTCATATCATTGAAGGGCATTTATGTCTTATCATGTCGGGCTGCTCCCTAGGCTATAAATAGCCGCCCCCTACAACCACTAGCTGGTTGGCTGCTCCGAGAGAAACTGACACTTGTCATTTGAGAGCATCCCATCCTCCGAGGACTTTGAGCGAAAATCATCAAGTGAGGAAAACCCAAACCCAACACCTACAAACCCCAAGTGATTGAGCATCACTGAAGAGATTGATCCTACGTGGATCTGATGCTTGTTACCTTTTGAAGACTGTGCTTCTTCCAGACAGTTTGGCGTCAAGGTCTAGAGCATCCAAGAGGAATTGTGGATCGTCGAGTGACCAAGTTTGTGAAGGTTCGGAAGTCACCTGAAGACTTACCATGAGTGGTTGGGCGAGGTCTGTGTGACCTTAGCTCAAGGAGAATATGATGAGGACTGTGTGTCCGGGACTGTGTGTCCTCAGGTTTAAATACCTAGCGGCTCCAACCAGATGTACAACTGAGACAGCAGTTGGAACTGGTCTACCAAATCATTGTCTTCATCAAGCTCACTGGTTCTATTTCCTCAACTCTTTCATTTCCTCATAACTGTGTTGAGTGCTTGTTCGTATCTGTGTTTGAAGACTTTGACTAATGACTTCTTCAATTTCCTCAGTTTAATTTCTTCAGTCTGTTTGTCTTCATCCAGTGTTATCCTGTGCTTACGCTTTCTGTACTCTGTGCTTGTCTTCATTTCATCATGAATACTATGCTTGTGTTCTGCTATGTTTACTTTTGAGTACTTATTTCGCTACTAGTAGTACTTCGCTAAGGAATTTCCTCACCTGCAAATTCCTCAGTGAAGAATTCATAAAAAATGCCTATTCACCCCCCTCTAGTCGATATAACGCACTTTCACTTGTCCAAGTAAGGACAGCACCCAAGCACTGGTCCACCCACATATCAGATTATCAAAGTACCGAACGCGAATCATATGATCGTGATGAAAACTAGCTTAACGATAATTCCCATGTGTCCTCGGGAGCACTTTCCTTCATATAAGAGTTTGTCCAGGCTTGTCCTTTGCTAAAAAAGGATTGGACCATCTTGCTGCACCTTATTTACTTTTATTACTTGCTACTCGTTACAAATTACCTTATCACAAAACTATCTGTTACCGATAATTTCAGTGCTTGCAGAGAATACCTTACTGAAAACTGCTTATCATTTTCTTCTGCTCCTCGTTGGGTTCGACACTCTTACTTATAGAAAAGGCTACGATAGATCCACTATACTTGTGGGTCATCAAGACTCTTTTATGGCGCTATTGCCGGGGAGTGAAGCGCCTTTGGTAGGTGGAATTTGGTAAGGAAAAATTTATATAGTGTGCTGAAATTTACTGTCACTTGTTACTATGGAAAGTAATCCTTTGAGGGGCTTGTTCGGGGTATCTTCACCCCGACCGGTAGAGCAAATAGTTGCTCCTCAACCTAGTGAACCTACTGAAAATGTTTACTTTGAAATTCCTTCGGGTATGATAGAGAAACTGCTAGCTAATTCTTTTGCAGGAGACAGAGCATTACATCCCGACTTACACTTAATCTATGTGGATGAAGTTTGTGGATTATTTAAGCTTGTAGGTATGCCCGATGATGTTATCAAAAAGAAGGTCTTCCCTTTATCTTTGAAGGGAGATGCATTGATATGGTATAGGCTATGTGATGATATGGGACCATGGGACTACAAACGGTTGAAATTGGAATTCCATCAGAAGTTTTATCCTATGCATCTTGTTCATCGTGATCGTAATTATATATATAATTTTTGGCCTCGCGAAGGAGAAAGCATCGCTCAAGCTTGGGGGAGGCTTAAGTCAATGTTATATTCATGCCCCAATCATGAACTCTCAAGAGAAATGATTATTCAAAACTTTTATGCTCGGCTTTCTGATAACAATCGATCCATGCTCGATACTTCTTATACTGGTTCCTTTATGATGAAGACTATTGAATTCAAATGGAATTTATTGGAGAGGATTAAACACAACTCTGAAGATTGGGATCTCGACGAAGGTAAGGAGTCAGGTATGACACCTAAGTTTGATTGTGTTAAATCTTTTATGGATACTGATGTTTTCCGTAAGTTTAGCACTAAATATGGACTTGACTCTGAGATAGTAGCTTCTTTCTGTGAATCTTTTGCTACTCATGTTGATCTCCCTAAGGAGAAGTGGTTTAAATATAATCCTCCCATTGAAAAAAGTAGTTGCACCTATTAAAGTTGAATAAAAAACTATCACTTATGATGATCTTATTGTTCCTACTGTTTATGTTGAGAAACCACCTTTCCTGTTAGAATAAAGGATCATGCTAAAGCATCAACTGTGGTTCGTAAAAGTAATATTAGAACTTATGCACCTCCTGAGCAAGTTAAAGTTGAACCTAATATTGCTATTGTTAAAGATCTCTTGGTTGATAATATTGATGGGCATGTTATTTACTTTTGTGATGAGTCTGCTAGAATTGCTAAACCTGGTGCTAAAGATGAACATAGACCTGTGGTAGGCATGCTTGTTATTTCTGTTAAAATAGGAGATCATTGTTATCATGGCTTGTGTGATTGGGTGCTAGTGCTAGTGCAATACCTATTTCCTTATACAAAGAAATTATGCATGATATTGCACCCAGCTAAGATAGAAGATGTCGATGTTACCATTAAGCTTGCTAATAGAGATACTATTTCACCAATTGGGATTGTTAGAGATGCTGAAGTCTTGTGTGGGAAGGCTAAATATCCTGCTGATTTTCTTGTTCTTGGTGCCCCACAAGATAGCTTTTGTCCCATTATATTTGGTAGACCCTTCTTGAATACTGTTAATGCTAAGAAAGACTGCAATAAGGATATTGTTTTTATTGGTTTAGGGGATATGTCTCACGAGTTTAATTTTCTAAATTTTGTAGACAACCCCGTGATGAAGAATTGCCTAATAAAGATGAAATTATTGGTCTTGTTTCTATTGCCGTACCTCCTACTGATCCTTTAGAACAATATTTACTAGACCATGAAAATGATATGTTCATGAATGAAAGAAGGGAAATAGATGAAGTATTCTTTAAACAGGGACCTATTCTGAAACACAACTTGCTTGTTGAAATCCTAGGGGATCCTCCTCCACCCAAGGGTGATCCCGTGTTTGAGCTTAAACCATTACATGATACTCTTAAATATGCTTATCTTGATGAAAAGAAGATATATCCTGTTATTATTAGTGCTAACCTTTCAGAGAAGGAGGAAGAGAAATTATTGAAAACTCTGAAGAAGCACCGTGCTGCTATTGGATATACTCTTGATGATCTTAAGGGCATTAGTCCCACTCTATGTCAACACAAAATAAATTTGAAGAAAGACGCCAAACCAGTTATTGATCACCAACGACGGCTGAATCCTAAGATGAAAGAAGTGGTAAGAAAGGAAATATTGAAGCTCCTTGAGGCAGGTATAATTTATCTCGTTGCTGATAGTCAGTGGGTAAGTCTTGTCCATTGTGTCCCTAAGAAGGGAGGTATCACCGTTTTTCCTAATGATAAAGATGATTTGATCCCGCAAAGAATTATGACAGGTTATAGGATGGTAATTGATTTCCGCAAATTAAATAAAGCTACTAAAAAAGATCATTACCCTTTGCCTTTTATTGATCAAATGCTAGAAAGATTATCCAAACATACACACTTTTGCTTTCTAGATGGTTACTCTGGCTTCTCTCAAATACCCGTGTCAGCTGATGATCAAGCAAAGACCACTTTTACTTGCCCTTTTGGTACTTTTGCTTATAGACGTATGCCTTTTGGTTTATGTAATGCACCTGCTACCTTTCAAACATGCATGATGGATATATTCTCTGACTTTTGTGAAAAGATTTGTGATGTTTTCATGGACGATTTCTTCGTTTATGGATCCTCTTTTGATGATTGCTTGAGCAACCTTGATCGAGTTTTGCAAAGATGTGAAGAAACTAATCTTGTCTTGAACTGGGAGAAGTGCCACTTTATGGTTAATGAAGGTATTGTCTTGGGGCATAAAATTTCTGAAAGAGGTATTGAAGTTGATAAAGCTAAAGTCGATGCTATTGAAAAGATGCCGTGTCCCAAGGACACCAATGGTATAAGAAGTTTCCTTGGTCATGCCGGTATTTATAGGAGGTTCATTAAGGCCTTCTCAAAAATTTCTCGGCCTCTGACTAACCTATTACAAAAAGATATTCATTTTGTGTTTGATGATGATTGTGTAGAAGCATTTGAAATACTTAAGAAAGCCCTGATTTCTACACCTATTGTTCAGCCACCTGATTGGAATTTACCCTTTGAAATTATGTGTGATGCTAGTGATTATGCTATAGGGGTTGTTCTAGGACAAAGAGTTGATAAGAAATTAAATGTCATCCAATATGCTAGTAAGACCCTAGACGGCGCCCAAAGAAATTATGCTACTACTGAAAAGGAATTCTTAGCAGTTGTATTTGCTTGTGATAAGTTCAGACCTTATATTGTTGATTCTAAAGTAACTATTCACACTGATCATGCTGCTATTAAATACCTTATGGAAAAGGAAGATGCTAAACCTAGACTTGTTAGATGGGTTCTCCTGCTACAAGAATTTGATTTGCATATTACTGATAGAAAGGGAGCTGAGAACCCCGTTGCAGACAACTTGTCTAGGTTAGAAAATGTTCTTGATGACCCACTACCTATTGATGATAGCTTTCCTGATGAACAATGAAATGTCATAAATGCTTCTCGGACTGCTCCATGGTATGCTGATTATGCTAATTATATTGTTGCTAAATTTATACCACCTAGTTTCACATACCAGCAAAAGAAAAAGTTCTTCTATGATTTGAGACATTACTTTTGGGATGACCCACATCTTTATAAAGAAGGAATAGATGGTATTATTAGACATTGTGTACCTGAGCATGAACAAGAACATATCCTACGCAAGTGTCACTCTGAGGCCTATGGAGGTCACCATGCTGGAGATAGAACTGCACATAAGGTATTGCAATCCGGTTTTTATTGGTCTACTCTCTTCAAGGATGCCCGTAAGTTTGTCTTGTCTTGTGATGAATGCCAAAGAATTGGTAATATTAATAGACGTCAAGAAATGCCTATGAATTATTCACTTTTTATTGAACCATTTGATGTTTGGGGCTTTGATTATATGGGACATTTTCCTTCGTCTAATGGGTATACACATATTTTAGTTGTTGTTGATTACGTTACTAGGTGGGTAGAAGCTATTCCAACTAGTAGTGCTGATCATAACACCTCTATTAAGATGCTTAAAGAAGTTATTTTTCCGAGGTTTGGAGTCCCTAGATATTTAATGACTGATGGTGGTTCACATTTTATTCATGGTGCCTTTCGTAAAATGCTTGCAAAGTATGATATTAATCATAGAATTGCATCTCCTTATCACCCACAGTCTAGTCGTCAAGTAGAATTGAGTAACAGAGAGCTCAAATTAATTTAGCAAAAGACTGTTAATAGATCCAAGAAGAATTGGTCCAAGAAACTTGATGATGCATTATGGGCCTATAAAACTGCATATAAAAATCCTATGGGTATGTCTCCGTATAAAATGGTTTATGGAAAAGCATGTCACTTACCTCCCGAACTAGAACATAAGGCATATTGGGCTATTAAAGAGCTCAATTGTGATTTTAAACTTGCCGGTGAGAAGAGGTTATTTGACATTAGCTCACTGGATGAATGGAGAACCCAAGCCTATGAGAATGCCAAACTGTTTAAAGAAAAAGTTAAAAGATGGCATAACAAAAGGATACGAAAGCGTGAGTTTAATGTAGGTGATTATGTATTGCTATACTACTCTCGTTTAAGATTTTTGCAGGCAAACTTCTCTCTAAATGGGAAGGTCCTTACGTTATCGAGGAGGTCTATCGTTCCGATGCCATAAAAATCAACAACTTCGAAGGCACAAATCCGAAGGTGGTGAACGATCAAAGAATCAAACATTATATCTCAGGTAATCCTATAAATGTTGAAACTAATATTATCGAAACCGTAACCCCGGAGGTATACATAAGGGACACTTTCCAGAACGTTTCAGACCTTGAAAAGGAATAGGTATGTGGTACGGTAAGTAAACCGACTCCAAAACAGTTCTAATGGCAATTTTTCTCCGTTTTGGAATATTTAGAAAAATAGGAAAATAAGAAGCAGTCCGGGAAGGACACGAGGGTGGGAGGCGCGCCCTACCCACCTGAGCGCGCCCTCTGCCTCGTGGGCACCTCGTGTGCTCTCCGGACTCCGTTTTCTTGCACGATACTTCTTTTGGTCGGTAAAAATTCATTATATAATCTCCCAAAGGTTTTGACCACCGTACCACGCAAATATCTCCTGTTCGTATTTCGAGCTATTTCTGCCGCAGATTAGCGCAAGATGTCTTCTCAAGAGTCAGTCGGGGAGAGTCGGGTGTCTCATCCGACACCAGGTCCAGGGGCAAACAGCGATGCCTATCACTTTGGGCCCTCAACGGAGGAAGAGATGGAAGCTGACTTGAAAAGGATAGATGCCATTGAGGAGGACCAAGAAGTTACTTCTCGTTTCTAGGCAGGATTCACGATGGGGGAACTACAAAGCTCAGCTATTCCAAACTCGGTCATCCCTTCCAATGTTAAATTTCTTTCTTATGAAAATATGAGTGTTGTTCTCCCGCAGCTATGCAACATCCTTGGGTGAAAGGAGCTTTAGCCGTCACTGGCAAGATCCGTAAGGAAATAATGAACCTCAAGCAACAAGTCAATAAGCTCGAGGAAGAGAATCGTATCCTGAGGGGCATCATCACCAAGAATATCATGTCATCACCCCCGAAGAAGGAGACATAATCACATGGGTATGGGCACTCCCCTTGGCAACTGCCAAGCTTGGGGGAGTGCCCTGGTATGGTATCACCATCACTTTTATCTCTACCGTTTTTCTTAGTTCGATCCTTTTGATAATATCTTGATCCAGTAGAATAAAGTTTTACTATGATCTAGTTGTGAGTTTTGCTTTATGATCCTTCTACGTAATCGAGTCTGTGAGCTATATATAATAAAGATTAGTGTTGAGTCAAGGGCTTTATTATTTTGCTATGATCTTGAGCGAATAAAATAAAAGAGAAGAAATAAAAATAAATAAGAGGTCATATGGATCTTATGGAGAGTAATGAGATCACATATAAAGAGTATGATGAATAAAAGTTGTTGAGAGTTGACAAACATAGTTTTGGTCATTGTTGCAATTAATAGGAAGTAATAAAGAAAGACAGGTTCACATATAAATATACTATCTTGGACATCCTTTATGATTGTGAGCACTCATTAAAGTATGACATGCTAAAGAGTTGATGTTGGACAAGGAAGACAACGTAATGGGTTATGTTTTCTTACATCCAAGATAAATTATATTGTCATGGATCATCCAACATCTTGAGCTTGCCTTTCCCTCTCATGCTAGCCAAGTTCTCTGCACCAAGTAGAAATACTACTTGTGGTTCCAAATATCCTAAACCCAGTTCTGCCATGAGAGTCCACCATATCTACCTATGGATTGAGTAAGATCCTTCAAGTAAGTTGTCATCGATGCAAGCAATAAAAAATTTCTCTCTAAATATGTATGACTTATTAATGTGGAGAAAATAAGCTTTATACGATCTTGTGATGTGGAAGAAATAAAAGCGACAGACTGCGTAATAAAGGTCCATATCACAAGTGGCAATATAAAGTGATGTTCTTTTGCATTAAGATTTTGTGCATCCAACCATAAAAGCGCATGACAACCTCTTCTTCCCTCTGCGTAGGGCCTATCTTTTACTTTTATCTTCTACCTTATAAGAGTCATGGTGATCTTCACCTTTCCTTTTTACATTTTATCCTTTGGCAAGCACAATGTGTTGGGAAGATCCTGATATATATAACTAATTGGATGTGAGTCTTCATGAACTATTACTGTTGACATTACCCTTGAGGTAAAACGTTGGGAGGCAAAACTATAAGCCCCTATCTTTCTCTATGTCCGATTAAAACTTCATACCCATAAATATTGCGTGAGTGTTAGCAATTGTGAAGACTAAAAGATGGTTGAGTATGTGGACTTGCTGAAAAGCTCTTATATTGACTCTTTCCTATGTTATGATAAATTGCAATTGCCTCAATGACTGAGATTAGAGTTTGTTGGTTCTCAATGAAATTTATGATTCATACTTGAAATTGTGATTGAATTGTTACTTTAGCATAAGAGATCATATGAAAAAAAAATATATATATATGTTGCTGCTCTAAGAATGATCATGATTCCCTCATGTCCGTATTTTATTTTTATCGACACCTCTATCTCTAAACATGTGGACATATTTTTCGATTTCGGCTTTCGCTTAAGGACAAGCAAGGTCTAAGCTTGGGGAAGTTGATACGTCCATTTTGCATCATGCTTTTATATCGATATTTATTGCCTTATGGGCTGTTATTACACATTATGTCACAATACTTATGCCTATTCTCTCTTATTTTACAAGGTTTACATAAAGAGGGGGAATGCCGGCAGCTGGAATTCTGGGCTGGAAAAGGAGCAAATATTAGAGACCTATCCTGCACATCTCCAAAAGTCTTGAAACTCCACGGGAGCACTTTTCAGAATATATAAAAATATTGGGCGCAAGAAGTACCAGAGGGGGCCCACACCCTGACCACGAGGGTGGGGCGCGCCCCCTATCTTGTGGGCTCCTTGGTGGCCCTCCGATGCCCATCTTCTGCTATATGAGGTCTTTCTTCCGAGAAAAAATCATAAGCAAGCTTTCGGGACAAGACTCCGCCGCCACGAGGCAGAACCTTGGCGAAACCAATCTAGGGCTCCGGCGGAGCTGTTCTGCCGGGGAAACTTCCCTCCGGGAGGGGGAAATCATCACCATCGTCATCAACAATGATCCTCTCATTGGGAGGGGGTCAATCTCCATCAACATCTTCACCAGCACCATCTCATCTCAAACCCTAGTTCATCTCTTGTATCCAATCTTTGTATCCAAACCTCAGATTGGTACCTGTGAGTTGCTAGTAGTGTTGATTACTCCTTGTAGTTGATTCTAGTTGGTTTACTTGGTGGAAGATCATATGTTCAGATCCACTATGCATATTAATACCCCTCTGATTATGAACATGAATATGCTTTGTGAGTAGTTACGTTTGTTCCTGAGGACATGGGAGAAGTCTTGCTATTAGTAGTCATGTGAATTTGGTATTTGTTCGATATTTTGATGAGATGTTGATAACCCACAAGTATAGGGGATCGCAACAGTTTTCAAGGGTAGAGTATTCAACCCAAATTTATTGATTCGACACAAGGGGAGCCAAAAAATATTCTCAAGTATTAGTAGTTGAGTTGTCAATTCAACCACACCTGGAAACTTAATATCTGCAGCAAAGTGTTTAGTAGCAAAGTAATATGATAGTAGTGATAATGGTAACAAAAGGTAACAGTAGTAAAAGTAATGTTTTTGGTATTTTGTAGTGATGATAGCAATAGCAAGGGGAAAGTAAATAAGCGAAGAACAATATATGGAAAGCTCGTAGGCAATGGATCGGTGATGGAGAATTATGCCGGATGCGGTTCATCATGTAACATTCATAACCTAGGGTGAGACGGAACTAGCTCCACTTCATTGATATAATGTAGGCATGTATTCTGAATATAGTCATACGTGCTTATGGAAAAGAACTTGCATGACATCTTTTGTCCTACCCTCCCGTGGCAGCGGGGTCCTTACGGAAACTAAGGGATATTAAGGCCTCCTTTTAATAGAGAACCGGAACAAAGCATTAACACATAGTGAATACATGAACTCCTCAAACTACGGTCATCACCGGTAAGTATCCCGATTATTGTCACTTCGGGGTTAACGGATCATAACACATAATAGGTGACTATAGACTTGCAAGATAGGATCAAGAACACTCATATATTGATGAAAACATAATAGGTTCAGATCTGAAATCATGGCACTCGGGCCCTAGTAACAAGCATTAAGCATAGCAAAGTCATAGCAACATCAATCTCAGAACATAGTGGACACTAGGGATCAAACCCTAACAAAACTAACTCGATTACATGATAGATCCCATCTAACCCATCACCGTCCAGCAAGCCTACGATGGAATTACTCACGCACGGCGGTTAGCATCATGAAATTGGTGATGGAGGATGGTTGATGATGATGATGGCGATGGATTCCCCTCTCTGGAGCCCCGAACGGACTCTAGATCGGCCCTCCCTAGAGGTTTTAGGGCTTGGCGGCGGCTATGTATCATAAAACGTGATGATTTCTTCTCTCTGATTTTTTCTCATCGTAACTCAATATATGGAGGTGGAGTTGGAGTCGGAGACGCAACAGGGGGCCCACGAGGTAGGGGCGCGCCCTAGGAGGGCGCGCCGCCCACCCTTGTGGGGAGACGGTGGGCCCTCTGGCCTTCATCTTTGGCAGGTATTTTTCTTATTTTTTGAAAAGTGGCTCCGTGAAGTTTCAGGTCATTCCGAGAACGTTTGCTCCTGCACTTAAATAACACCATGGTAATTCTGTTGAAAACAGCGTCAGTCCGGGTTAGTTCCATTCAAATCATGCAAGTTAGAGTCCAAAACAAGGGCAAAAGTGTTTGGAAAAATAGATACGTTGGAGACGTATCAACTCCCCCAAGCTTAAACCTTTGCTTGTCCTCAAGCAATTCAGTTGACAAACTGAAAGTGATAAAGAAAAACTTTTACAAACTCGGTTTGCTCTTGTTGTTGTAAATATGTAAAGCCAACATTCAAGTTTTCAGCAAAGATTATAACTAACCACATTTGCAATAACGCATAGGTCTCAAGTTTACTCATATCAATAGCATAGTCAACTAGCGAGCCATAATAATAAAACTCGGATGACAACACTTTCTCAAAACAATCATAATATGATATAACATGATGGTATCTCGCTAGTCCTTTCTGAGACCGCAAAACATAAATGCAAAGCACCTTTATAGACCAAGGACTGACTAGACATTGTAATTCATGGTAAAAGAGATCCAGTCAAGTCATACTCAATGTAAACTAACAGTAATGAATGCAAATGACAGCGGTGCTCTCCAACTGGTGCTTTTTGATAAGAGGATGATGACTCGGCATAAAAGTAAATAGATAGGCCCTTCGCAGAGGGAAGCAGGGATTTGTAGAGGTGCCAGAGCTCGGTTTTGAAACAGAGGTGAATAATATTTTGAGCGGTATACTTTCATTGTCAACATAACAACCAAGAGATGGCGATATCTTCCATGCTACACACATTATAGGCGGTTCCCAAACAGAATGGTAAAGTTTATACTCCCCCTTCCACCACAAGCATCAATCCATGGCTTGCTTGAAACAACGAGTGCCTCCAACTAACAAGAGTCCCAGGGGGAGTTTTGTTTGCAATTATTTTGATTTAGTTTTCATAAAGCATGGGACTGGGCATCTCGGTGACCAGCTATTTATCTCGTGAGTGAG
This sequence comes from Triticum aestivum, assembly GCF_018294505.1. NCBI lineage: Eukaryota > Viridiplantae > Streptophyta > Magnoliopsida > Poales > Poaceae > Triticum > Triticum aestivum. The sequence goes on along the minus strand of NC_057800.1, from coordinate 514,257,698 downwards.
GAGCAGAGTCCACTCCTCTTGAGAATAACCCGCCTAACATGGAAGATACAGACAACCCTAGTTGATATATGAGCTATTCGAGCATACAAAACAAGATATTTATTTGAAGGTTTAGAGTTTGGCACATACAAATTTACTTGGAACGGTAGGTAGATACCGTATATAGGTAGGTATAGTGGACTCATGTGGAATAACTTTGGGGTTTAAGGGATTGGATGCACGAGCAGTATTCCCGCTTAGTACAGGTGAAGGCTAGCAAAATACTGGGAAGCGACCAGCTAGAGAGCGACAACAGTCATGAACATGCATTAAAATTAATCAACACCGAATGCAAGCATGAGTAGGATATAATCCACCATGAACATAAATATCGTGAAGGCTATGTTGATTTTGTTTCAACTACATGCGTGAACATGTGCCAAGTCAAGTCACTTAAATCATTCAGAGGAGGATACCACCCTATCATAGCACATCATAACCATTTTAATAGCATGTTGGCACGCAAGGTAAACCATTATAACTCATAGCTAATCAAGCATGGCACAAGAAACTATGATCTCTAGTTGTCATTGCAAACATGTTTATTCATAATAGGCTGAATCAGGAACGATGAACTAATCATATTTACAAAAACAAAAGAGGTCGAGTTCATACCAGCTTTTCTCATCTCAGCTAGTCCATCATAATTACCCTTCACTTGCACGACCGAACGATGTGAATAATAATAATAGTGCACGTGCATTGGACTAAGCTGGAATCTGTAGGCATTCAATAAATAGGAGAAGACAAGGCAGTATGGGCTCTTTTGTCAGATCAACAATAATGCATATAAGAGCCATTTCAACAATTAATCATGGTCTTCTCCTATCGACCCCCAAAGAAAAGAAAAGAAATAAAACTATTTACATGGGAAAGCTCCCAACAAGCAAAAGAAGAACAGGAAATATTTTTGGGTTTTGTTTTTAATTACTACTACAAGCATGGAAATTAAACTGATTAAAAGCTACAACTTTTTTTGGGTTTTTCTTATGGTTTATTAAACACACAAGAAGAAAGCATAAAAAAGGAAAGTAAACTAGAATGTATGATACAATGAAAAAGTATGAGCACCGACATCTAGCAATGAGTTTGTGAACATAAATGTAATGTAGGTGGGAAATACGTACTCCCCCAAGCTTAGGCTTTTGGCCTAAGTTGGTCTATGGCCACGACTGGCCTGGTGGATATCCATAATAATAGTTGGGGTTGTACTATGATGCAGAAGAGGAAGACTTCGATTGCCACTGGCTGACAATCATCTCCAGATCCCACTGATAATTAGACTGTCGTGAAGGATCAAATTGTGGTTCCGGCTCTGGCTCCTCGGCTGGTGCAGGGTTCTCGTAGGCGTGAATAGCCGTCAACGGAACAAGGTACGTGCCTACAGTCAAATCAAACAAAGAAGGAGCAGGCAAGGTAATAGTCTCAGGATGATGTTTATTAAAGAAAAATTGATATTTAAGCTCTCCTTCCCTATTCTTAACAATAAAATCGTGCGCCACCATACTTTTATAATCTAAATAAACATGAGGCAGCACCTTTTCTTCCTTCTCATAATGCCTAATAGGTATGTTAAAATGTGCAGCTAGGCGTGTAGCATAGATGCCTCCAAACATGGGGCCCTTGGTACGGTTCAGACTTAACTGTTTGGCAATAATGCCGCCCATACTAAAAGAGTTATCACCGTATAAACCGTGGTGCAAAATAATAATAATAAGGATACTCAGGTTTCCACAGTTTCCGCGACCAATTAAGCAACGACTAGCAAATAATGCAAAGTAACATAAAAGAGGAAAGTGTATGCTAGTGATTCGTGCATCGAAAACCTTCCTTGTTTCCCCTACAGTGATAGTGTCAATAAATCCCTCCACATCATCACGATGTGGTTCTTCTGTATTGCCCTCAAAAGGGACTAAACAAATCCGACAGAAATCATAAAGTGACATCTCCTTATGCTCATCATATAAATAAATCTCCACCGTAGGTGGTGAGCTCCTAGAATGGAAATGAAAGTTTTGCACAAAGATATTTGTGAGCAAGAGATACTGATCGCATTGGTCGTGGAGGAAAGCGGTAAGGCCTGCAGTCTGAGCCAATTCATGAAAATCTTCATAAATCCCGGCTACTCTTAAGAAATCCTAGGAAGGCCATTCACACGCCCGAACCACCGCGGTGCGAGGCAGATTATACTTAGGCTTCGGTGCCTTTTCCTTCGAGCTTTGGCTCGATGAGCCCCTCAAAAGTCTCCTCATCATTTTCTGGAAAATTCTGGAATTTTTAGTAACTTCAAAATAAAAGTAAACCAAACTCAAGAATATTGATAGCAACTACTCCTACAAGTGCCTAGGGCCTATATCATGCATCAAAACTACTTTTGACCATATAAATTTGACATGCAAGCTCAACAACAGGGTCACCTAAGCAGCAAAAATTTGCAATGAATAAAGCACTAGAATAAAAACTAATAGGACCAATGGGGGAGTCACATACTAAGGAACAATCTCCCCAAGCAGTTTTGTGAGAGGTGCTTTGAGCAAGGAGAACGAAAATGGCAACAAAACGAGCTTGGACTCGGGTTTGAGCTGGTCATTCGTGTTTGGGGGAGGAAGAAGGAGTGTATGGGTGAAAGGGTAAGTGGAGGAGGGCCACCGTGGGCCCATGAGGCAGGAGGGCGCGCCCTCCACCCTCGTGGGCAGGTGGTTGGCCCCCTGGTGTGTTCTCAGTTCCATAAATCCTCAAATATCCTAGAAAAATCATATTTAATTTTCAGGGCATTTGGAGAACTTTTATTTTCGAGGTATTTTTATATTGCACAGATAATCAGATAACAGACATACAAATAATTATTTTTATTTTATTTAATATAAATAATAGAAAGTAAAAGTGGGGTACAGAAGGTTGTGCCTTCTAGTTTCATCCATCTCATGGTCATCAAAAGGAATCCACTAACAAGGTTGATCAAGTCTTGTTAACGAACTCCTTCCGAATAACATGGAACCGGAGAAATTTTGAATAACACTATGTTACCTCAACGGGGACATGCACATCCCCAATAATAAGAATACCATATTTCTTCTTGACAGTAGGAAGAGGAAATTCAAAACCTCCAAATATAATCGATGGAATTTTTCCAATAGAGTTGATTCTATGAACTTGAGGTTGTTTCCTCGGACATGAAAAGTGTACCGTGTGCTCATTACCATTAACATGAAAAGTGGCATTGCCTTTAGTGCAATCAATAACAGCCCCTGCAGTATTCAAAAAGGGTCTTCCAAGAATAATAGACATACTATCATCCTCGGGAATATCAAGAATAACAAAGTCCGTTAAAATAGTAACATTTGCAACTACAACAGGCACATCCTCCCAAATACCGACAGGTATAGCAGTTGATTTATCAGCCATTTGCAAAGATATTTCAGCGGGTGTCAACTTATTCAAATCAAGTCTATGATATAAAGAGAGAGGCATAACACTAACACCGGCTCCAAGATCACATAAAGCAGTTTTAACATAATTTCTTTTGATGGAGCATGGTATAGTGGGTACTCTTGGATCTCCAAGTTTCTTTGGTATTCCACCCTTAAAATTATAATTAGCAAGCATGGTGGAAATTTCAGCTTCCGTATCTTTCTTTTATTTGTAATAATATATTTCATGTACTTAGCATAAGGATTGGTTTTGAGCATATCAGTTAATCGCATACGTAAAAAGATAGGTCTAATCATTTCAGCAAAGTGCTCAAAATCCTCATCATCCGTTTTCTTGGATGGTTTGGGAGGAAAAGGCATGGTTTTTTGAACCCAAGGTTCTCTTTCTTTACCATGTTTCCCAGCAACAAAATCTTTCTTATCATAACGTTGATTCTTTGATTATGGGTTATCAAGATCAACAGCAGGTTCAATTTCTATATCATTATCATTACTAGGTGGAGCATCATCATGAACATTATTATTAGTATTATCACTAGTTTCAGGTTCATTACCAAGTTGTGTTTTAGCATCAGAAATAGAAATATCATTTGGATTCTCAGGTGTTTCAACAATAGGATCACTAGGAGCATGCAAAGTCCTATCATTTTTCTTTTCCTTCCTTTTAGAAGGACTCGGTGCATCTATATTATTTCTCTCAGAATCTTGCTCAATTCTCTTAGGATGGCCTTCAGGATACAAAGGTTCCTGAGTCATTCTACCAGTTCTAGTAGCCACTCTAACAACATAATCATTATCTTTACTATTCAATTCATTGAGCAAATAATTTTGAGCTTTAAGTACTTGTTCTACTTGAGTGGTAACCATGGGAGCATGTTTACTAATAAGTTTAAGTTCACCTTTGACATTAGCCATATAATCACCCAAGTGTCCAAGCATATTTGATTTGTATTTTAATTGTCTACCAAAATAAGCATTAAAATTTTCTTGCTTAGCCATAAATTTATCAAACTCATCTAAGCATGGGCTAGCAATTTTCGTAAATGGGATTACAGCTTTATCATATCTATAGAGAGAATTTACCTTTACTACCTGTGTCGGGTTATCAAGACCATGAGTTTCTTCAATAGGTAAAGGATTTGGATTATATGTTTCTTCAACAGGCGGTAAATTAAGACCGTGTATTTATTCAATAGGAGGTAAATTCTTAACATCTTCAACTTTAATACCCTTTTCTTTCATAGATTTCTTTGCCTCTTTCATATCTTTAGGACTGAGAAATAGAATACCCCTCTTCTTCGGAGTTGGTTTAGGAATAGGCTCGGGAATTGGCTCTGGAGGTGTCCAATTATTTTCATTTGTTAACATATTATTCAATAGAATTTCAGCTTCATCCGGTGTTATTTCCCTGAAAACAGAACCGGCACAACTATCCAGGTAATCTCTGGAGGCATCAGTTAGTCCATTATAAAAGATATCAAGTATTTCATTTTTATTAAGAGGATGATCAGGCAAAGCATTAAGTAATTGGAGAAGCCTCCCCCAAGCTTGTGGGAGACTCTCTTCTTCAATTTGCACAAAATTATATATATCCCTTAAAGCAGCTTGTTTCTTATGAGCAGGGAAATATTTAGCAGAGAAGTAATAAATCATATCCTGGGGACTATGCACACAACCAGGATCAAGAGAATTAAACCATATCTTAGCATCACCCTTTAATGAGAACGGAAATATTTTAAGGATATAAAAGTAGCGAGTTCTCTCATCTTTAGTGAATAGGGTGGCTATATCATTTAATTTAGTAAGATGTGCCACAACAGTTTCAGATTCATAACCATGAAAAGGATCAGATTCAACCAAAGTAATTATATCAGGATCAACAAAGAATTCATAATCCTTATCGGTAACAAAGATAGGTGAAGTAGAAAAAGCAGGGTCAGGTTTCATTCTAGCATTTAGAGATTGCTTACTCCATTTAGCTAATAATTTTTTAAGTTCAGTTCTATTTCTGCAAGCTAAAATGGCTAAAGAAGCATCTTGATCAAAAACATAACCCTTAGGAATGGCAAGTGGTTCTTCATCATCACTTTCATCAGTGTCATCAGATTCAATATTTTCAATTTCTCTAGCCCTAGCAAGTTGTTCATCAAGAAAAGCACTAAGTGGCACAATAGTATCGGGCATAGAGGTAGTTTCATCATAAGTATCATGCATAACAGAAGTGGCATCATCAATAACATGCGACTTATCAGAACGAATAGCAGAAGCCGGTGTAGCTGTCGCAAGCTTACTCAAAACAGAAGGTGAATCAAGTGCAGAGCTAGATGACAGTTCCTTACCTCCCCTCGTAGTTGAGGGATAGATCTTGGTTTTTGGATCTCTCAAGTTCTTCATAATGATAAGCAGATATATATCCCAAGTGACTCAAAGAATAGAGCTATGCTCCCCGGCAATGGCGCTAGAAAATAGTCTTGATAACCCACAAGTATAGGGGATCGCAACAGTTTTCGAGGGTAGAGTATTCAACCCAAATTTATTGATTCGACACAAGGGGAGCCAAAGAATATTCTCAAGTATTAGCAGCTGAGTTGTCAATTCAACCACACCTGGAAACTTAATATCTGCAGCAAAGTGTTTAGTAGGAAAGTAATATGATAGTAGTGATAACGGTAACAAAAGGTAACAGTAGTAAAAGTAATGTTTTTGGTATTTTGTAGTGATGATAGCAATAGCAACGGGAAAGTAAATAAGCGAAGAACAATATATGGAAAGCTCGTAGGCAATGGATCGGTGATGGAGAATTATGCCGGATGCGGTTCATCATGTAACAGTCATAACCTAGGGTGACACGGAACTAGCTCCAGTTCATTGATATAATGTAGGCATCTATTTCGAATATAGTCATACATGCTTATGGAAAAGAACTTGCATGGCATCTTTTGTCCTACCCTCCTGTGGCAGCGGGGTCCTTACGGAAACTAAGGGATATTAAGGCCTCCTTTTAATAGAGAACCAGAACAAAGCATTAACACATAGTGAATACATGAACTCCTCAAACTACGGTCATCACTGGTAAGTATCCCGATTATTGTCACTTCGGGGTTAACGGATTATAACACATAATAGGTGACTATAGACTTGCAAGATAGGATCAAGAACACTCATATGTTGATGAAAACATAATAGGTTCAAATCTGAAATCATGGCACTCGGGCCCTAGTGACAAGCATTAAGCATAGCAAAGTCATAGCAACATCAATCTCAGAACATAGTGGAAACTAGGGATCAAACCCTAACAAAACTAACTTGATTACATGATAGATCCCATCCAACCCATCACCGTCCAGCAAGCCTACGATGGAATTACTCACGCACGACAGTGAGCATCATGAAATTGGTGATGGAGGATGGTTAATGATGACGATGGCGACGAATTCCCCTCTCCGGGCCCCGACCGGACTCCAGATCAGCCCTCCCGAGAAGTTTTAGGGCTTGGCGGCGGCTCCGTATCGTAAAACGCGATGATTTCTTCTCTCTGATTTTTTTCTCATCGAAACTCAATATATGGAGGTGGAGTTGGAGTCGGAGATGCAATAGGGGGCCCACGAGGTAGGGGGGCGCGCCCTAGGGGGGCAGGCGCGCCCCCCACCCTCGTGGAGAGACGGTGGGCCCCCTGGCCTTCATCTTTGGCAAGTATTTTTCTTATTTTCTGAAAAGTGGCTCTGTGAAGTTTCAGGTCATTCCGAGAACGTTTGCTCCTGCACATAAATAACACCATGGTAATTCTGCTAAAAACAGCGTCAATCCGGGTTAGTTCCATTTAAATCATGCAAGTTAGAGTCCAAAACAAGGGCAAAAGTATTTGGAAAAGTAGATATGTTGGAGACGTATCAGATGTATGTTGTCATCCCTCTAGTGGTGTCATGTGAACGTCGACTACATGACACTTCACCATTGTTTGGGCCTAGAGGGAGGCATTGGGAAGTAATAAGTAGATGATGGGTTACTAGAGTGACAGAAGCTTAAACCCTAGTTTATGCGTTGCTTCGTAAGGGGCTGATTTGGATCCATATGTTTCATGCTATGGTTAGGTTTACCTTAATACTTCTGTAGTAGTTGCGGATGCTTGCAATGAGGGTTAATCATAAGTGGGATGCTTGTCCAAGTAAGGACACCACCCAAGCACCGGTCCACCAACATATCAAATTATCAAAGTACCGAACGCGAATCATATGATCGTGATGAAAACTAGCTTGACGATAATTCCCATGTGTCCTCGGGAGCGCTTTCCTTCATATAAGAGTTTGTCCAGGCTTGTCCTTTGCTAAAAAAAGGATTGGGTCATCTTGCTGCACCTTATTTCTTTTATTACTTGCTACTCGTTACAAATTACCTTATCACAAAACTATCTGTTACCGATAATTTCAGTGCTTGCAGAGAATACCTTACTGAAAACTGCTTATCATTTCCTTCTGCTGCTTGTTGGGTTCGACACTCTTACTTATCGAAAAGGCTACGATAGATCCCCTATACTTGTGGGTCATCAATGATTCACCAAGATCTGTTATATCAAAATTTGAGGAGAAGAACTTCTTTGTTTCTTGTAGTAGACTAACATCACTACCAGCAAGCAAGATATCATCCACACATACAAGATTAGGAAAATATAATTCCGATTTTTAAACTTTGCATAAATGCAGTTATCCTCAACATTCTCTTTAAATCCAAATCTTTTAATTGTCTCATTAACTTTAGATGTCACTGTCTAGAGGCTTGCCTTAATCCATAAATAGATTTCTTCAGGCGGCATCCCATATCTTCCTTGCCTTCCATGATAAAACCCTTGGATTGTTTCATGTAAACCTTTTCTTTTAAATCCTCGTTCAGAGATGTCGTCTTTACATCCATTTGATGTAACTCTAAATCAAAATGTGCAACTAATGTCATTATGATTCTGAGGGAATTCTTACATGAGACTGGGGAAATTGTCTCATTGTAATCTATCCCTTCTCTTTGTGTAAATCCTTTTGCCACAAGTCGTGCTTTATACTTTTCTACATCCCTTTAGAGTCATACTTAGTTCTGTAGACCCATTTACAGCCTACTATTTTGGCTCCTTTAGGAATATTCTCTAAGTCCCAAACATCTTTGGAACTCATCGATTTCATCTTGTTTTCCATTGCCTCCAGCCACTTTGATGAGTGAGGGCTTCTCATGGCTTCTTCATATGAAGTGGGATCACCTTCCATGTGAACTATTTCTGTGTTATAAACTTTATAATCAGTAGAAATAGCTGACTTTTTGGGTCTTGCAGACCTTCTAAGGGTCTCACTCCTAGGCCCATTCTGTGCCTCACCTTCCGGCACATCTTCTAAAAGTGGCTGCTGCACCTCCCCTTCATGCTCAACAGCTGGTTCAGTCGGATCCTGAATGACAGGTTCTAGATCTTCTCCCATAGTTGTGATGGGTGGAGTTACAATAGGTGCTTACTACGTCTTGAGCATGCGTTGGTTTTCCCTAGAAGAGGAAAGGGTGATGCAGCACAGTAGCGTAAGTATTTCCCTCAGTTTTTGAGAACCAAGGTATCAATCCAGTAGGAGGTAAAACACAAGTCACCTAGTACCTGCACAAACAAAAAAGAACCTCGCAACCAACACGATAAAGGGGTTGTCAATCCCTTCACGGTCACTTACGAAAGTGAGATCTGATAGAGATAGTAAGATAAATATTTTTGGTATTTTTATGATATAGATTGGAAAATAAATATTGCAAAATAAACGGTAATATAAATAGCAAATGCATATGAAAATAATATGATGGAAGATAGACCCGGGGGCCATAGGTTTCACTACTGGCTTCTCTCAAGATAGCAAATTCTACAGTGGGTGAAAAAATTTAGTGTCGAGCAATTGATAGAAAAGTGAATACTTATGAGAATATCTAGGCATGATCATGTATATAGGCATCACGTCCGCGACAAGTAGACTGAAACGATTCTGCATCTACTACTATTACTCCACACATCGACCACTATCCAGGATGCATCTAGAGTATTAAGTTCATAAGAATAGAGTAACGCATTAGGCAAGATGACATGATGTAGAGGGATAAACTCAAGACATATGATATAAACCCCATATTTTTATCCTCGATGGCAACAATAAAATACGTGCCTTGCTGCCCCTGTTGTCACTGGGAAAGGACACCACAAGATTGAACCCAAAGCTAAGCACTTCTCCCATTGTAAGAAAGATCAATCTAGTAGGCCAAACCAAACTGATAATTCGAAGAGACTTGCAAAGATATTAAATAATGCATAAAAGATTTAAAAGAAGAATCAAATATTATTCATAGATAATCTTGATCATAAACCCACAATTCATTGGATCTCGACAAACACACCGCAAAAAGAATTACATCGAATAGATCTCCAAGAGAATCGAGGAGAACTTTGTATTGAGATCCAAAGAGAGAGAAGAAGCCATCTAGCTAATAACTATGGACCCGAAGGTCTGTGGTAAACTACTCACACATCATCGGAGGCTATGGTGTTGATCTAGAAGCCCTCCGTGATTGATTCCCCCTCCGGCGGAGCGCCGGAAAAGGCCCCAACATGGGATCTCACGGGTACAGAAGGTTGCGGCGGTGGAAATAGGGTTTCGTGGTGCTCCTGGATGTTTTTGGGGTATATGGGTATATATAGGAGGAAAAAGTACGTCGGTGGAGCTGCGAGGGGCCCGCGAGGGTGGGGGTTGCGCCTACCCCCTGGGCGCGCCCTCCTGCCTCGTGGCCTCCTCGCTTCTTTCTTGACGTCCAGTCCAAGTCTCCTGGATCACGTTTGTTCCAAAAATAACTCTCCTGAAGGTTTCATTCCGTTTGGATTCCATTTGATATTCCTTTTCTGTGAAACACTGAAATAGGAAAAAAAATAGCAATTTGCACTGGGCCTTTGGTTACTATGTTAGTCCCAAAAAATATAAAAAGGTAAATTAAAGCCCATTAAACATCCAAAACAGATAATATAATAGCATGGAACAATCAAAAATTATAGATACGTTGGAGACGTATCAAGCATCCCCAAGCTTATTTCATGCTCGTCCTCGAGTAGGTAAATGATAAAAAAAGAATTTTTGACGTGGAATGCTACCTAGCATAATTCTCAATGTAATTTTATTTATTGTGGCATGAATGTTTAGATCCGAAAGATTCAAGACAAAACTTTAATATTGACATAAAAATAATAATACTTCAAGCATACTAACAAAGCAATCATGTCTTCTCAAAATAACATGGCCAAGGAAAGTTATCCCTACAAAATCATATAGTCTGGCTATGCTCTATCTTCACCACACAAAGTATTTAAATCATGCACAACCCCGATGACAAGCCAAGCAATTGTTCATACTTTTGGTGTTCTAAAACTTTTCCAATCTTCACGCAATGTATGAGCGTGAGCCATGGACATATCACTATAGGTGGAATAGAATGGTGGTTGTGGAGAAGACAAAAAGGATAAGATAGTCTCACATCAACTAGGCATATCAACGAGCTATGAAGATGCCCATCAATAGATATCAATGTGAGTGAGTAGGGATTGCCATGCAATGGATGCACTAGAGCTATAAGTGTATGAAAGCTCAACAAAAGAACTAAGTGGGTGTGCATCCAACTTGCTTGCTCACGAAGACCTAGGGCATTTTGAGGAAGCCCATCATTGGAATATACAAGCCAAGTTCTATAATGTAAAATTCCCACTAGTATATGAAAGTGACAACATAGGAGACTCTCTATCATGAAGATCATGGTGCTACTTTGAAGCACAAGTGTGGTAAAAGGATAGTAACATTGCCCCTTCTCTCTTTTTCTCTCATTTTTTGGGGCCTTCTTTTTTATGGCATTTCTCTCTCTTTTTCGTCCGGAGTCTCATCCCGACTTGTGGGGGAATCATAGTCTCCATCATCCATTCCTCACTTGGGACAATGCTCTAATAATGATGATCATCACACTGTTATTTACTTACAACTCGATACTAGAACAAAATATGACCCTATGTGAATGCCTCTGGCGGTGTACCGGGATGTGTAATGAATCAAGAGTGACATGTATGAAAGAATTATGAACGTGGCTTTGCCACAAATACGATGTCAACTACATGATCATGCAAAGCAATATGACAATGATGAAGCGTGTCATAATAAACGGAACGATGGTAAGTTGCATGGCAATATATCTCGGAATGGCTATGGAAATTCCATAATAGGTAGGTATGGTGGCTGTTTTGAGGAAGGTATAAGGTGGGTGTACGGTATCAGCGAAAGTTGCGCGGTACTAGAGAGGCTAGCAATGGTGGAAGGGTGAGAGTGCGTATAGTCCATCGTCTCGACATTAGTCATAAGAACTCACATACTTATTGCAAAAATCTATTAGTTATCGAAACAAAGTACTACGCGCATGCTCCTAGGGGGTAGATTGTTAGGAAAAGACCATCGCTCGTCCCCGACCGCCACTCATAAGGAAGACAATCAATAAATAAATCATGCTCCGACTTCATCACATAACGGTTCACCATACGTGCATGCTACGGGAATCACAAACTTTAACACAAGTATTTCTCAAATTCACAACTACTCAACTAGCATGACTCTAATATCACCATCTTCATATCTCAAAACAATCATCATCAAACTTCTCATAGTATTCAATGCACTTTTTATGATAGTTTTTATTATACCCATCTTGGATGCCTATCATATTAGGACTAATTTTATAGCCAAAGAAAATTACCATGCTGTTCTAAAAGACTCTCAAAATAATATAAGTGAAGCATGAGAGATTAATAATTTCCATAAAATAAAACCACCACCATGCTCTAAAAAGATATAAGTGAAGCACTAGAGCAAAATTATCTAGCTCAAAAGATATAAGTGAAGCACATAGAGTATTCTAATAAATTCCGATTCATGTGTGTCTCTCCCAAAAGGTGTGTACAACAAAGGGTGATTGTGGTAAACTAAAAAGCAAAGACTCAAATCATAAAAGACGCTCCAAGCAAAACACATATCATGTGGTGAATAAAAATATAGCCTCAAGTAAAGTTACCGATAGACGAAGACGAAAGAGGGGATGCCTTCTGGGGCATCCCCAAGCTTAGGCTTTTGGTTGTCCTTGAATTTTACCTTGGGTGCCTTGGGCATCCCCAAGATTAGGCTCTTGCCAATCCTTATTCCAAAATCCATCACATCTTTACCCAAAACTTGAAAACTTCACAACACAAAACTCAACAGAAAATCTCATGAGCTCCATTAGTATAAGAAAACAAACCACCACTTCAAGGTAATGTAATTAACTCATTCTTTATTTATATTGGTGTTAAACCTACTGTATTCCAACTTCTCTATGGTTCATACCCCCCTATAGATTCATCAAAATAAGCAAACAACACACGAAAAACAGAATCTGTGAAAAACAGAATAGTTTGTAGTAATATGTAGGTTTCGAATACTTATGTCACCCCAAAAATTCTAAAATAAAAAAATTCAGAGTACTCCTACCTTAGATCCATATTGGGTAATCTGGTTGTGGATCCTTTTATCCAAATTTTCAATCAACTCTACAGTGCAACTTTATTTTCGATAATTTCAAGCCTTTGCATCACATGTTTCAAAGTTAAAATAGTTCCATTAACCAAGAGAGGTGGTGGCCCAAACAAATCTATCATATCATTATAATAATCAAAAGTATGGCTACCCAAGAAATTCCCTCCGGTAATGGTATCAAGAATATATCTATTCCAAGGGGTGATGCCTACATAAAAATTGCAAAGAAGAACGGGAGTGGATTGCTTCCTAGTGGATCTATTCTGAGCATTGCAAATTCTTACCAAGCATCTTTTAAATTTTCTCCCTCCCTTTGTTTAAAATTAAGAACTTCATGATATGGGGTACTAACGATGATAGAAGGACTAGCCATAATAGAAAAACCAACGATCTAACACACGGATACACAAGAAGCAAGCGAAAAGATACAAACGGAAAAGAGGCGAGCGAAAAAGAGGGCGAATAAAACGGCAAGGGTGAAGTGGGGGAGAGGAAAAAAAAGAGGCAAATGGAAAATAATGTAATGCGAGGGGTAAGAGTTTGTGATGGGTTCTTGGTATGTCTTGACTTGATGCAACCTCCCCGGGAACGGCGCCAGAAATCCTTCTTGCTAACTCTTGAGCATGCATTGGTTTTCCCTTGAAGAGGAAAGGGTGATGCAGCACAGTAGCGTAAGTATTTCTCTCAGTTTTTCAGAACTAAGGTATCAATCCAGTAGGATGTAACACACAAGTCACCTAGTACCTTCACAAACAAACAAGAACCTCGCAACCAACATGATAAAGGGGTTGTCAATCCCTTCATGGTCACTTATGAAAGTGAGATCTGATAGAGATAATAAGATAAATATTTTTGGTATTTTTATGATATAGATTGGAAAATAAAGATTGGAAAATAAACGGTAATAGAAATAGCAAATTGATATGAAAATAATATGATGGAAGATAGACTCGGAGGCCATAGGTTTGACTAGTGGCTTCTCTCAAGATAGCAAATTCTACGGTGGGTGAACAAATTACTGTCGAGCAATTGATAGAAAAGCGAATACTTATGAGAATATCTAGGCATGATCATGTATATAGGCATCATGTCCGCGACAAGTAGACCGAAATGATTCTGCATCTACTACTATTACTCTACACATCGACCGCTATCCAACATGCATCTAGAGTATTAAGTTCATAAGAACAGAGTAATGCATTAGGCAAGATGACATGATGTAGAGGGATAAACTCGAGCAATATGATATAAACCCCATCTTTTTATCCTCGATGGCAACAATACAATACGTGCCTTGCTGCCCCTGCTGTCACTGGGAAAGGATACCGCAAGATTGAACCCAAAGCTAAGCACTTCTCCCATTGCAAGAAAGATCAATCTAGTAAGCCAAACCAAAATGATAATTCGAAGAGACTTGCAAAGATATTAAATCATGCATAAAAGATTTCAGAGAAGAATCAAATATTATTCATAGATAATCTTGATCATAAACCCACAATTCATCGGATCTCAACAAACACACCGCAAAAAGAATTACATCAAATAGATCTCCAAGAGAATCAAGGAGAATTTTGTATTGAGATCCAAAGAGAGAGAAGAAGTCATCTAGCTAATAACTATGGACCTGAAGGTCTGTGGTAAACTACTCACACATCATCGGAGAGGCTATGGTGTTGATGTAGAAGCCCTCCGTGATCGATTCCCCTCTGGCAGATCGCCGGAAAAGGTCCCCAGATGGGATCTCACGGGTACAGAAGGTTGCGGCGGTGGAAAAGTGGTTTCGTGGCTCCCCTGGATGTTTTCAGGGTATACGAGTATATATAGGCGAAAGAAGTACGTCGATGAGCTGCGAGGGGCCCACGAGGGTGGGGGCGCGCCCTCCTGCCTCGTGGCCTCCTTGCTTCTTTCTTGACGTCCACTCCAAGTCTCCTGGATCACGTTTGCTCCAAAAATAACTCTCCTGAAGGTTTCATCCGTTTGGATTTCGTTTGATATTTCTTTTCTATGAAGCACTGAAATAGGCAAAAAAACCCAGCAATTTGCACTGGGCCTTTGGTTAGTAGGTTAGTCCCAAAAATAATATAAAAAGGTAAATTAAAACCCATTAAACATCCAAAACAGATAATATAATAGCATGGAACAATCAAAAATTATAGATACGTTGGAGACGTATCGGTGCTTGCACCACAACCTCAGAGATTGTCAATGCAGGTACAACAAGTAGTGAGAAAAATGGCTCCTGAATCATTGGATTAGGTGCTTGCACCCTCTTCTCCTCAAGATCAATTTTCCGAGCTAACATGGCCCCCTCATCATTTCGTCCTCTAAGAAGACTGCATGTCTTGTTTCTACAAACTTTGTGTATCTCTCTGGATAGTAGAAACGAAAACCTTTTGATCTATCAAGATAGTCAATGAAGTGGCAACTGACTATTTTGGGATCTAACTATGCAATATTTGGATTAAACACTTTTGCTTCAGATGGGCTCCCCCGGACTCCCAAGTGTTGTAGAGAGGGTACTCTTCCTGTCGACAGCTCATACAGTGTTTTGGGCACCGACTTGCTTGGTACTCTATTGAGAATGTGAATGGCGGTTTTAAGCGCCTCCATCCATACTTCCAATTGCAAGGTGGAGTAACTCATCATGCTGCGCACCATAGCCATAAGTGTACGGTTACGCCTTTCAGCTACTCCATTTTGCTGAGGCTCGTCCGGCATTGAATACTGGGCCACTATGCCAGTCTCCTGTAAGAACTTTGCAAAAGGTCCAGGGACTTGGCCATGTGGAGTGTGTCGGCCGTAGTACTCCCCCACGGTCAGATCTCACTCTCTTTATTCTTTTATCATGCTGATTTTCAACTTCAGCTTTGAATATCTTAAATTTATCCAATGCTTCAGATCTTTATTTGATTGGATAAATATAACCATATTGGGAGTAATCATCTGTGAATGCTATGAACGAGTCATAGCCATCAACACTTTTCATAGGAAATGGTCCACAAATGTCAGTGTGAATGATTTCTAGTGTTCATGTGCTACAGTTTGCACCCTTTTTGATTTGTTTTACATACTTTCCTTTAATGCAATCAATGCATTGTGCTAAGTCTGAGAACTCTAATGGAGGAAGAATTTCACTTTTAACTAGTCTTTCTATTCTCCCCTTCTAAATATGGCCCAAGCGACAGTGCCATAATTTCGATGAGTCATGAGTTCTCTTTGTTTTCTTTTGTTGTTTATCCGACGCGAAAACATGCTCATGAACATTACACACATAATACACTTTTTTACGCAGTGATAATAAATAGGGCTCATTGTGAAGTAAAGCATCACCCACATAAGCATTATTAAACCATATGGCACACTTGCCATGTCCAAAATAACATTCATAATGATCTTTGTGTTGGAAATATGCCCTAGAGGCAATAATAAAATGATTATTATATTTCCTTGTTCATGATATTGTCTATTATTCATGCTATAATTGTATTATCCGGAAATCGTAATACATGTGTGAATACATAGACCACAATGTGTCCCTAGTGAGCCTCTAGTTGACTAGCTCGTTGATCAACAGATAGTCATGGTTTCCTGGCTATGGACATGGGGATATCATTGATAACGGGATCACATCATTAGGAGAATGATGTGATGGACAAGACCCAAACCTAAGCATAGCACAAAGATCGTGTAGTTCGTTTGCTGTAGCTTTTCTGAATGTCAAGTATCATTTCCTTAGACCATGAGATTGTGCAACTCCCGGATACCGTATGAGTGCCTTGGGTGTGCCAAACGTCACAACGTAACTGGGTGACTATAAAGGTACATTACAGGTATCTCCGAAAGTGTCTGTTGGGTTGGCACGAATCGAGACTGGGATTTGTCACTCCGTATGACGGAGAGGTATCTCTGGGCCCACTTGGTAATGCATCATCATAATGAGCTCAATGTGATCAAGTGTTTGATCACGGGATCATGCATTACGGTTTGAGTAAAGTGACTTGCCGGTAACGAGACTGAACAAGGTATTGGGATACCGACGATCGAGTCTCGGGCAAGTAACGTACCGATTAACAAAGGGAATTGAATATGGGATTGTTTAAGTCCTCGACATCGTGGTTCATCCGATGAGATCATCGAGGAGCATGTGGGGGCCAACATGGGTATCCAGATCCCGCTGTTGGTTATTGACCGGAGAGTCGTCTCGGTCATGTCTGCTTGTCTCCCAAACCCGTAGGGTCTACACACTTAAGGTTCGGTGATGCTAGGGTTGTAGAGATATGAGTATGCAGTAATCCGAAAGTTGTTCGGAGTCCCGGATGAGATCATGGATGTCACGAGGAGTTCCGAAATGGTCCGGAGGTGAAGAATTATATATATAGGAAGTGTAATTTAGGCCATCGGGAAAGATTCGGGGTCACCGGTATTGTACCGGGACCACCGGATGGGTCCCGGGGGTCCACCGGGTGGGGCCACCCATCCTGGAGGGCCCCATGGGCTGAAGTGGGGAGGGGAACCAGCCCATAGTGGGCTGGTGCGCCCCCCCCCCCCCTTGGGCCCCCCTGCGCCTAGGGTTGGAAACCCTAGGGTGGGGGGCGCCTCCACTTGCCTTGGGGGGCACTCCACCCCTTGGCCGCTGCCCCCTTGGGAGATCCCATCTCCAGGGCCGACGCCCCCCAGGGGGCCTATATAAAGGAGGAGGGAGGGAGGGCAGCCGCACCCCAAGCCTTGGCGCCTCCCTCTCCCTGCTACACCTCTCCCTCTTGCAGAAGCTCGGCGAAGCCCTGCTGCGATCACTGCTGCATCCACCACCACGCTGTCGTGCTGCTGGATCTTCATCAACCTCTCCTTTCCCCTTGCTGGATCAAGAAGGAGGAGACGTCATCTGCTCCGTACATCTGTTGAACGCGGAGGTGCCGTCCGTTCGGCACTTGGTCATCGGTGATTTGGATCACGGCGAGTACGACTCCATCATCCCCGTTCTCTTGAACGCTTCCGCTCGCGATCTACAAGGGTATGTAGATGAACTCTCCTCTCGTTGCTAGTTGACTCCATAGATTGATCTTGGTGAAACGTAGGAATTTTTTTTGTTTTCTGCAACGTTCCCCAACAGTGGCATCATGAGCTAGGTCTATGCGTAGTTACTATGCACGAGTAGAACACAAAGTAGTTGTGGGCATCGATATTGTCAATTTGCTTGCCGTTACTAGTCTTATCTTGATTCGGCGGCATCGTGGGATGAAGCAGCCCGGACCAACCTTACACGTACGCTTACGTGAGACCGGTTCCACCGACTGACATGCACTAGTTGCATAAGGTGGCTGGCGGGTGTCTGTCTCTCCCACTTTAGTCGGATCGGATTCGATGAACAGGGTCCTTATGAAGGGTAAATAGAAATTGGCAATTCACGTAGGTAAGAAACGTTCTTGCTAGAAACCTATAGCAGCCACATAAAAACTTGCAACAACAATTAGAGGACGTCTAACTTGTTTTTGCAGCAAGTATTTTGTGATGTGATATGGCCAAAGGTTGTGATGAATGATGAATGATATATGTGATGTATGAGATTGATCATGTTCTTGTAATAGGAATCACGACTTGCATGTCGATGAGTATGACAACCGGCAGGAGCCATAGGAGTTGTCTTTATTTATTTATGACCTGCGTGTCAACATAAACGTCATGTAATTACTTTACTTTATTGCTAAAGCGTTAGCCATAGTAGTAGAAGTAATAGATGACGAGACAACTTCAAGAAGACACGATGATGGAGATCATGATGATGGAGATCATAGTGTCATGCCGGTGACAACGATGATCATGGAGCCCCAAAGATGGAGATCAAAGGAGCAAATGATATTGGCCATATCATGTCACTATTTGATTGCATGTGATGTTTATCATGTTTTACATCTTATTTTCTTAGAACAACGGTAGCTTAAATAAGATGATCCCTCGAAATATTTTCAAGAAAGTGTTCCCCCTAACTGTGCACCATTGCGAAGGTTCGTTGTTTCGAAGCACCACGTGATGATCGGGTGTGATAGATTCTAACGTTCGAATACAACGGGTGTAAGCCAGATTTACACACGCGATACACTTAGGTTGACTTGACGAGCCTAGCATGTACAGACATGGC
Source organism: Triticum aestivum (assembly GCF_018294505.1). NCBI lineage: Eukaryota > Viridiplantae > Streptophyta > Magnoliopsida > Poales > Poaceae > Triticum > Triticum aestivum. The sequence goes on along the minus strand of NC_057800.1, from coordinate 514,238,496 downwards.
CTCGGAACACAGAAGACCGAAAGGTCGAGCATGAGTCATATAGAAGATACGATCAACATGAAGATGTTCACCGATGTTGACTAGTCCGTCTCACGTGATGATCGGACACGGCCTAGTTAACTCGGATCATGTTATACTTAGATGACTGGAGGGATGTCTATCTGAGTGGGAGTTCATTGAATAATTTGATTAGATGAACTCAATTATCATGAACTTAGTCTAAAATCTTTACAATATGTCTTGTAGATCAAATGTCCCACGTTGTCCTCAACTTCAATGCGTTCCTAGAGAAAACCAAGCTGAAAGACGATGGTAGCAACTATATGGACTGGGTCCGGAACCTGAGGATCATCCTCATAGCTGCCAAGAAAGATTATGTCCTAGAAGCACCGCTAGGTGACGCACCCGTCCCACAGAACCAAGACGTTATGAACGCTTGGCAGACACGTGCTGATGATTACTCCCTCGTTCAGTGCGGCATGCTTTACAACTTAGAACCGGGGCTCCAAAAGCGTTTTGAGCGACACGGAGCATATGAGATGTTCGAAGAGCTGAAAGTAGTTTTCCAAGCTCATGCCTGGGTCGAGAGATATGAAGTCTCCGACAAGTTCTTCAGCTGTAAGATGGAGGAAAATAGTTCTGTCAGTGAGCACATACTCAAAATGTCTGGGTTGCATAACCACTTGACTCAGCTGGGAGTTAATCTCCCGGATGACGCGGTCATTGACAGAATCCTTCAGTCGCTTCCACCAAGCTACAAGAGCTTTGTGATGAACTTCAATATGCAGGGGATGGAAAAGACCATTCCTGAAGTATTTGCAATGCTGAAATCAGCAGAGGTAGAAGTCAAAAAGGAACATCAAGTGTTGATGGTGAATAAAACCACTAAGTTCAAGAAAGGCAAGGGTAAGAAGAACTTCAAGAAGGACGGCAAGGGAGTTGCCGCGCCCGGTAAGCAAGCTGCCGGGAAGAAGCCAAAGAATGGACCCAAGCCCGAGACTGAGTGCTTTTATTGCAAGGGAAGTGGTCACTGGAAGCGGAACTGCCCCAAATACTTAGCGGACAAGAAGGCCGGCATCACAAAAGGTATATGTGATATACATGTAATTGATGTGTACCTTACCAGTACTCGTAGTAGCTCCTGGGTATTTGATACCGGTGCGGTTGCTCACATTTGTAACTCAAAGCAGGAGCTGCGGAATAAGCGGAGACTGGCGAAGGACGAGGTGACGATGCGCGTCGGGAATGGTTCCAAGGTCGATGTGATCGCCGTCGGCATGCTACCTCTACATTTACCTACGGTATTAGTTTTAAACCTCAAGAATTGTTATTTAGTGCCAGCTTTGAGCATGAACATTGTATCAGGATCTCGTTTAATACGAGATGGCTACTCATTTAAATCCGAGAATAATGGTTGTTCTATTTATATGAGAGATATGTTTTATGGTCATGCTTCGATGGTGAATGGTTTATTCTTAATGAATCTCGAGCGTAATGCACATATTCATAGTGTGAATACCAAAAGATGTAAGGTTGATAATGATAGTCCCACATACTTGTGGCACTACCGCCTTGGTCACATAGGTGTCAAACGCATGAAGAAGCTCCATGCAGATGGACTTTTAGAGTCTCTTGATTACGAATCATTTGACACGTGCGAACCATGCCTCATGGGTAAAATGACCAAGACTCCGTTCTCAGGAACAATGGAGCGAGCAACCAACTTATTGGAAATCATACATACTGATGTGTGCGGTCCAATGAGTGTTGAGGCTCGCGGTGGCTATCGTTATGTTCTCACCCTCACTGATGACTTGAGTAGATATGGGTATGTCTACTTAATGAAACACAAGTCTGAGACCTTTGAAAAGTTCAAGGAATTTCAGAGTGAGGTTGAGAATCAACGTGACAGGAAAATCAAGTTCTTGCGATCAGATCGTGGGGGAGAATACTTGAGTCACGAATTTGGCACACACTTAAGAAAATGTGGAATAGTTTCACAACTCACGCCGCCTAGAACACCTCAGCGTAATGGTGTGTCCGAACATCGTAATCGCACTCTATTAGATATGGTGCGATCTATGATGTCTCTTACCGATTTACCACTATCATTTTGGGGCTATGCTTTAGAGACTGCCGCATTCACTTTAAATAGGGCTCCATCGAAATCCGTTGAGACGACACCGTATGAATTATGGTTTGGGAAGAAACCTAAGCTGTCGTTTCTAAAAGTTTGGGGATGCGATGCTTATGTCAAGAAACTTCAACCTGAAAAGCTCGAACCCAAGTCGGAAAAATGCGTCTTCATAGGATACCCAAAAGAAACTGTTGGGTATACCTTCTATCTCAGATCCGAAGGCAAGATCCTTGTTGCCAAGAATGGGTCCTTTCTAGAGAAAGAGTTTCTCTCGAAAGAAATAAGTGGGAGGAAGGTAGAACTTGATGAAGTATTACCTCTTGAACCGGTAAGTGGCGCAGCTCAAGAAAATGTTCCTAAGGTGCCTGCACCGACTAGAGAGGAAGTTGATGATGATGATCATGAAACTTCAGATCAAGTTGCTACTGAACTTCGTAGGTCCACAAGGACACGTTCCGCACCAGAGTGGTACGGCAACCCTGTCTTGGAAATCATGTTGTTAGACAACGGTGAACCTTCGAACTATGAAGAAGCGATGGCGGGCCCAGATTCTGACAAATGGCTGGAAGCCATGAAATCCGAGATAGGATCCATGTATGAAAACGAAGTATGGACTTTGACTGACTTGCCCGTTGATCGGCGAGCCATAGAAAATAAATGGATCTTTAAGAAGAAGACAGACGCGGATGGTAATGTGACCATCTATAAAGCTCGGCTTGTCGCTAAGGGTTATCGACAAGTTCAAGGGGTTGACTACGATGAGACTTTCTCACCCGTAGCGAAGCTGAAGTCCGTCTGAATCATGTTAGCAATTGCCGCATTCTATGATTATGAGATATGGCAAATGGACGTCAAAACGGCATTCCTTAATGGTTTCCTTAAGGAAGAATTGTATATGATGCAGCCGGAAGGTTTTGTCGATCCTAAGAATGCTGACAAGGTGTGCAAGCTCCAACGCTCGATTTATGGGCTGGTGCAAGCATCTTGGAGTTGGAACATTCGCTTTGATGAGATGATCAAAGCGTTTGGGTTTATGCAGACTTATGGAGAAGCCTGCATTTACAAGAAAGTGAGTGGGAGCTCTGTAGCGTTTCTCATATTGTATGTGGATGACATACTGTTGATGGGAAATGATATAGAATTCTTGGAAAGCATAAAGGCCTATTTGAACAAGTGTTTTTCAATGAAGGACCTTGGAGAAGCTGCTTACATATTAGGCATCAAGATCTATAGAGATAGATCGAGACGCCTCATTGGTCTTTCACAGAGTACGTACCTTGACAAGATATTGAAGAAGTTCAAAATGGATCAGTCAAAGAAGGGGTTCTTGCCTGTATTGCAAGGTACGAGATTGAGCACGGTTCAAAGCCCGACCGCTGCTGAAGATAGAGAAAAGATGAGTGTCGTCCCCTATGCCTCAGCCATAAGGTCTATCATGTATGCTATGCTGTGTACAAGACCTGATGTAAACCTTGCCGTAAGTTTGGTAGGAAGGTACCAAAGTAATCCCGGCATGGAACACTGGACAGCGGTCAAGAATATCCCGAAGTACCTAAAAAGGACCAAGGAAATGTTTCTCATTTATGGAGGTGACGAAGAGCTCGTCGTAAAGGGTTACGTCGATGCTAACTTCGACACAGATCTGGATGACTCTAACTCACAAACCGGATACGCGTATATTTTGAATGGTGGGGCAGTAAGCTGGTGCAGTTGCAAGCAAAGCGTTGTGGCGGGATCTACATGTGAAGCGGAGTACGTGGCAGCCTCGGAGGCAGCACACGAAGCAGTCTGGGTGAAGGAGTTCATTACCGACCTAGGAGTCAAACCCAATGCGTTGGGACCGATAACTCACTTATGTGACAACACTGGAGCTATTGCCCTTGCCAAGGAGCCCAGGTTTCACAGGAAGACCAGGCATATCAAGTGTCGCTTCAACTCCATTCATGAAAGTGTTCAAAATGGAGACATAGAAATTTGTAAAGTACATACGGACCTGAATGTAGCAGATCCGTTGACTAAACCTCTCCCTAGAGCAAAACATGATCAACACCAGAATTCCATGGGTGTTCGATTCATCACAATGTAACTAGATGATTGACTCTAGTGCAAGTGGGAGACTGTTGGAAATATGCCCTAGAGGCAATAATAAAATGATTATTATATTTCCTTATTCATGATAATTGTCTATTATTCATGCTATAATTGTATTATCCGGAAATCGTAATACATGTGTGAATACATAGACCACAATGTGTCCCTAGTGAGCCTCTAGTTGACTAGCTCGTTGATCAACAGATAGTCATGGTTTCCTGGCTATGGACATGGGGATGTCATTGATAACGGGATCACATCATTAGGAGAATGATGTGATGGACAAGACCCAAACCTAAGCATAGCACAAAGATCGTGTAGTTCGTTTGCTGTAGCTTTTCTGAATGTCAAGTATCATTTCCTTAGACCATGAGATTGTGCAACTCCCAGATACCGTATGAGTGCCTTGGGTGTGCCAAACGTCACAACGTAACTAGGTGACTATAAAGGTACATTACAGGTATCTCCGAAAGTGTCTGTTGGGTTGGCACGAATCGAGACTGGGATTTGTCACTCCGTATGACGGAGAGGTATCTCTGGGCCCACTCGGTAATGCATCATCATAATGAGCTCAATGTGATCAAGTGGTTGATCACGGGATCATGCATTACGGTACGAGTAAAGTGACTTGCCGGTAACGAGACTGAACAAGGTATTGGGATACCGACGATCGAGTCTCGGGCAAGTAACGTACCGATTGACAAAGAGAATTGAATACGGGATTGTTTAAGTCCTCGACATCATGGTTCATCCGATGAGATCATCGAGGAGCATGTGGGAGCCAACATGGGTATCCAGATCCCGCTGTTGGTTATTGACCGGAGAGTCGTCTCGGTCATGTCTGCTTGTCTCCCGAACCCGTAGGGTCTACACACTTAAGGTTCGGTGACGCTAGGGTTGTAGAGATATGAGTATGCAGTAATCTGAAAGTTGTTCGGAGTCCCGGATGAGATCCTGGACGTCACGAGGAGTTCCAGAATGGTCCGGAGGTGAAGAATTATATATATAGGAAGTGTAATTTCGGCCATCGGGAAAGATTTCGGGTCACCGGTATTGTACCGGGACCACCGGATGGGTCCCGGGGGTCCACCGGGTGGGGCCACCCATCCCGAAGGGCCCCATGGGCTGAAGTGGGGAGGGGAACCAGCCCATAGTGGGCTGGTGCGCCCCCCCTTGGGCCCCCCTGCGCCTAGGGTTGGAAACCCTAGGGTTGGGGGCGCCTCCACTTGCCTTGGGGGGCACTCCACCCCCCTTGGCCGCCGCCCCCTTGGGAGATCCCATCTCCAGGGCCGGCGCCCCCTAGGGGGCCTATATAAAGGAGGGGGGAGGGAGGGCAGCCGCACCCCAAGCCTTGGCACCTCCCTCTCCCCTGCTACACCTCTCCCTCTCGCAGAAGCTCGGCGAAGCCCTGCTGCGATCACTGCTGCATCCACCACCACGCCGTCGTGCTGCTGGATCTTCATCAACCTCTCCTTTCCCCTTGCTGGATCAAGAAGCAGGAGACGTCACCCGCTCCGTATGTGTGTTGACGCGGAGGTGCCGTCCGTTCGGTACTTGGTCATCAGTGATTTGGATCACGGCGAGTACGACTCCATCATCCCCGTTCTCTTGAACGCTTCCCCTCGCGATCTACAAGGGTATGTAGATGCACTCTCCTCTCGTTGCTAGTTGACTCCATAGATTGATCTTGGTGAAACGTAGGAAATTTTTTTGTTTTCTGCAACGTTCCCCAACATTTTGTCCAAACATGAAACACTAATCAAGTTTCTATGACATGAAGGAACATATAAAACATCTCTAAGCAGAAACGTGAATCCATCAGCTAACTCCAGGGAGATGTCGTTGACAGCTTCAATTTCTGCTTGAACTCTGTTTGCAACCTCAATGCATCTTTCGCTTCTTTGCATAGTCCACGTCGAATGGAACCCCTGTAAAGAATTTGTAACATGAACGGTTGTAGCTGAGTCAATCCACCAAGTAGATTTAGAAAACTGTGAATACAAGGATTCATTTACAAAGGAAACAATGATGTTACCTCTGTTTGCTATTATTGACTTCAGCCAAACAGGGCAATCTTTCTTGTAGTGCCCAGTCTGCTTACAATGGAGACATGTGTCTTTGTCCACTGGAAAAGACTTTTGCTGATATTGATGGTGCATGGGAGGATTTCCATGTGGCTTTGAAGGAGAACCTTTGCCACTTTGATTGTAGTACTTTTGATTATTATCCTTCACATAGTTCAGAGAACCACCATATGAGGTTTTAAGTCTTTCCCCTTCTTGCACACACATGGCTATAGTCTTTTCAATGTCCCATTTTCAAGGCAACATGTTGTAATTGACAACAAAAGTGCCAAACTCTTTTGGCAGTGAAGCCATGAAGAGGTGAACAAGGAGTGCAGGCTGAGCTCCAAATCCTCATCCATGGGTTTAAGCTTAGCTTCCATGTTGCTCATCCTGAGGATGTGCTCCCTTATGCCATGTCCACCGCCTGTGTACTTTTTTTGTCACCAGCTGCTTTAGCAACTGGGTAGCATATATCTTTGAATAACCAGCGAACTTGCTCTTTATCTTTTCAAGAAACTCCCCTACGGAAGTACACTCTGGTATTGAGCCCACAATAGCGTTCTCAATTGTGTTCTTTATGAAAGCCATGCACTTTTTATTAGCGTTGAGCCACTTTTGGTTTTCGAGGGAATATGACATCTCCACTGGAGCATGATCCCTTTTCTTTTTCTCCCAAGCAGCATCATCATCTTTTGCACCTCTGACTGGCTCTGTTGGTTTGACCGGTTGTGGAGTGTCCACAACCCAGTCCATCTCAGCACAGACAAAAGCCAAGTCAACGTTCTTTCTCCATTCAGTGTACTTATCACTACTGCGGGATGCTGCTAACGTGACACTACGATCAAAGACCCTTTGACGAAACTGTGTGCGATGCAATAATCGCAAACTGTGGTGTAAAAAACCCATCAAAAAAGGTGCAAAACGTTTGTGAAGGAGGATGCATCAAACACGGTTCACATTTTAGTTGCGTGTGCGATGCAGGGCATACGGTTCAGTTCAATGAACTATTTGCGATGGGGAGGAACAAAAGAAATGGGAAGCCAGATGAAGGTGTGTGTGATATACAGCATACAGTTCACTCGGATGAACTGTTTGTGATTAGGCAACACAAAAGAAACGGTCAGCCAGATCAAGGTGTGTGCGATATACGGCATGCGGTTCACTCGGATGAACTGTTTGTGTTGAGACAAGAGAACAGAAATGGTTCAATATAACAAAGATGTGTGTGATACGCGGCAAACAGGTCTGTAATCAGAAATGTGTGCGAAGACCGATAATAACACAGATGGTTGTTGCTAATAAGACGTGTGTGTTGTGCGATGGGATTGCATACAGAACAAGAACATACACACACACACACACACACACACACACACAGTTATAAGGACATTGTTGCATAACCAAATTAAACATCCACTTACATATGTGACTACTACAACCATGGCATTTGCACACACCAAAGTAAACTATTACATGCATAATTACATATGTGGCTACTACACACATGACATTTCCACACACCAATAAAGTAAAGTATATATTACATGCATGATTAACTAGCATAAACAATCATTTGATCATCATCTACTTCTTGTGACACTTGCTCTGCTTGTGGCTCGATCCGGGCTCGTCAATTTGGGTAACGAGGCACTTCCTCATGTCAACGATTCGCATGTGCATCTCGTAGCATGTGTACACGCTCTTGGCCACGAACCTGAGGTGAGGTTCATCCAGTTGCCGCATCTAGGCCCTGTGCCAGGATACATGACTTGTTCTCTGGGCATCCTGCTTCATCTTCTCGTAGTAGGGGTCGATGATGGCAGAGGCGAGTTCGACCAGAGTGTCCTTCTTCGTGCTGCCCCAGACCCTGTAGTGCTCACGGATTTTGACAAGATTCTTGCAGGCCAAGCCTGTAACCCTGAGAGCTTTTACATCATCGGTGGTTTCCACCATGGTGAACTTGTTGTCGGTGCTGTTGACAAACCTGTTAAAATAGTCGCAAGGCTCTGTGGCCATGCAGTAGTGGTAGATGAGGACATGATGGCGCACACACAACTGGGCGACAACAACCTTCTGATCTATGCCGGGACGACCGGCGGTGTATTGGAGGTCGATGCCGACCACCTTGTACTTGTCTCGAGCAAGCAACTGCTCAACGTTGTTGATGTAGTCGTCCACCACGGTTGGGTCGATGTGTACACCACTGAGAGATCCGTCTCCCTCACGTGGGTCTCCACTTTATGCTCGCCGAACTCCATTGGAGTGCCGCTAGACATCCCCTCTCTATGTGTCGACGTGGGTGTGCTTGTTGTGTTGTGGGGCGCGATCGAAAGGTTGAAGAGACTAAGGTTATAATGACCACGAGAATTAAAGGGGAAGCTGTACGGTCAGGAATATCGGCAGGCCCTGATGGCAGTTCTACTTTGCAGCGCGTAACTCCATCATGCCGCACATAACTGCATCGCGTGGCAACACGTGCGGCGCAACCGCATGCACATGGGCCCCCTGACGTGATCGTGCGCACGCCCAACCGCTGGTAGAGCGCGCGCGGAGGGACGCGAGCAGAGCGCTCCGCGGTCTCCTCAACGGCGAGCAACCATATATATATATATATATAGTAGTTGAACACGCAAGGAAAATCTGTCCACAAGCCGAGCGCGCCGACGGACACGAGCAGAGCGTGCCGCGGCGCCTAATGGCGAGCACAGCACACTGCGGCGCCTAACAGCGAGCAAAGCTTGCCGAGGGACGCAAGCAGAGGCCGTCACAGTGATACGTGGCAAATAAGACGAACTATGCGAGCGATGTCCGAGAAATCAAGCACGGATCGGATTAGAGTTGCTTGTGCGATACATGGCATACAGTTGATCCATCCGAGCTATTTGTGATGGAATAAGCCATGTGTGTTGCGGGCAAACACTTGCTGGTATATAACCTTAAATTTAACCAAGAAAGTGTTAATGCATGTTACGAAAATTGTATAACTAGAACTATGTTCAAATACGAATCCAACGATATAATCTTTGGCGGCATGCATTCATATGTTATTAGTTAAATCCTACTTATAAACCGGGACGGGGTATAGTAGGTAATTAAATTGCAAACTTTTTTGTATTAACCGTATGTGTACGTGTCCTTTCGTTCTCCTCTCGCACGTCTTGTCACCCCGCTGCCGCAGACGGCTTACAGCGCAAGCTTGCGCAGCGCGCGGGGGCGTTCTTTTGGCCAAATGGTGACGCTAATGAATCATCGGTGAGCTCGTTCCCGCGCAACCTCACAGGTTCCTGCGCAAGCTTTCCGCCCGACTCGGTGAAGTCCCCCAAAATCCCAATGCTTACCGGCCTGCTATGTAAACCCTCACGGCCGGCGAATCCCGCATCGCATTTTCCCCTCCCTCCCTGTAGCTTATCTCATCTGCTTCTCCCACAATCGCTAATGGCACCGGTCCGTCGTCATCGCTCAGCCTTTCCGCCGTCATCAGAGGACGGCTCTAGCTGGGAGGGTACACCGCGGCGGCGGCGCAGTCCCTGGCGTAGTGTAGTGTGCGTGACATCCTTGTTGGGTGTGCGCGAAACACCCACCACACGCTCTGTCGCCGCTACCCGTCAGCCATCGTTGCTGCCACACCACCATCGAAAGCCAGGGCCATCGCCCGCTCCACCGCCGCGGCTCGAAGGCGGGAGGTGGCCGTCGTGGCCGCCACCCCACTACCGGCCATCACCCACTCGGCCACCGCCGCCCGAAGGCGGGAGGTGGCTGCCACCCCACTGCCGGCCATCACCCACTCGGCCACTGCGGCCCGAAGGCGTGAGGTGGCCTTCGTGGCCGCCACCCCATCATCGGCCGCCGGGATCATCACCCGCTCCGCCACTGTCGCACGAAGGAAGGAGGCGGAGGTGGAGGCCCGCACGTGCGTCAGCGAACCTACGCGCTACATCGAGTTTGTGCAGGAGGAGGAGGAGCGCCTCGTCGAACACGCAAAGAGCCTTACCGCAGCCGTGGCCGTAGCACATGCCGACGCAGAGGTGAGGAATCAGGAGATCTACGAGCAGTCCGGCCGCTTCGAGAGGGGTCGTCTGGAGCGGCATTGGGCATTCGAGCCGGCGAGCATCGCTGAACGTGCAGCAGCAGCAGGCACCGTATTGCAGTTGTCTAGCTCGTTGGTAGGCTCCTCTTCCTCCTCTGCCTCTTACTGAGCGTGCTCGACAGAGAAGAGGCTGCTGGAAGTATCACAAAGCCCCTCCATAGTAGTAGTATTTAGGGGCTATTTTGTTCAGTTCATCTAACTATAAATGCGGTGGAATTGTATAACGTACTTAAAATTAGCTAGTATATACAGTTGAACTAGTTATTTCAGTATGTGGTTGGCAACAATTGGGGAAACGTTTGGTCGGTTCAGCTGTCGAGTTGAACTGTTTGTATAAATTAAGAACGACTGCTTAATCTATGAATGAAATATATGCTTAATTACTGAATTTTAGATGAAAAAATTAGATAGTGCTAGTGTTTTTTAGCTGCATATTTTGACAAATCACAGTGTTACAAGGATTGACAAATGGCAATGTTACTAGATCAACAAATGTCAATCTTTCCAGTTTGACAAATGGCAACATACCCAATATGACAGATGCAAATCTTACCAAATTGTTTGTACGTGGTTGCACCCGGGTCATCCAAAACAACCATTTGTGTTGAAGGGATGCACAAATCCTGCGCTGTGAATTTTCCCTTGACTTAAGGGGGAAGACCATAGCTCTCATTTTGCATACGGGTGTTCTATCTAAAACGTTTGCGATCAAGAGCTGCAGAATCCTGCTCGGCACATTTTCTCTTGGCTTCCTGAGGAAGCTATCGGTTTGCATACGGGTGTTCTAACTAAAACGTTTGTGATCAAGAGCTGCACAAATCCTGCTCGGCACATTTTCCCTTGGTTTCATAGGGAAGTTGTCGGTTTGCATATGGGTGTTCTAACTAACACGTTTGCAATGAATGTTTTATATTTAAAACCCATATTAAACTGTGACTTGGGTGCCATTAATGGAGAGGATGCGAGCAAGGTGGGCGGCCATGGAAGTCAAAGGGTTTGCTTCCCGATGATCCTGCGCGGCGTACAACTCACACGCTTCTCGGTGAGCCTCCGCATTGGAGTACAGCTTGCACGACTCCCGTTTAGTCAAGCACTCAAGCAGTTATCTGCATGACACCTCCTAGCCGTTATAAGAGTGAGGCGTGATGCCACGTGAATGGTTAACAAAATGCAGACAATTTAAATTATACAAACGTTTGATATGTTACAGTGGCAGCTATTTGTTTCAAAATGCCTTTGTTGGCTGTTATTCGAGTGCGCCTTCTCTCAAAATGGACATGAAAAATACCACAGCATGTCGGGTGCCATTCTATGATAGCATGCCAAGTTTCATGAATATTAAATGAGTTTTGGATTTACTAGAATTTAAAAACAAAGTATCTCAACGTTTTGCCGGCAATCAACAGTGCCCTGGTGTTTGAAATTCATTCCCATTTCTTGCATGGGACCTAAGCATGCACCCAAGGACATATATTTGATTTTTCAACCAATTTATATGCACTACAGCATGTGCATGTAGTTCAAATTTGAATTATGCACATAAAAAGCCTAGAAAACCCAGTTAATGTATAAAAATGTCCAAACGAACCCCGAAAAATTCTAAAATTTAAAACAACACGCATATTGTTCTCTGTTGACACTATATTTTTTTGAAGCAATAAGAAGCAACGGATATCGTTTCGTCCCTAAAGATGGCACGTTCCCAACCGAAACCATCACACTTGTTGTGAGAAGCTTATACCAAAACCTGCCCCAACTGGGACAAAATTTTTACCACGGCATGTTGATGCCGCTCCATGATAGCATGCCAAGTTTCATGAATTTCAGACGAGTTTTGGATTTACTAGAATTTAAAAACCAAGTATCTCAATGTTTGAGGCTGAGTGGCGGTGGCAGGGTGTTTGACATTCATTCCCATTTTTTCATGGAACCTAAGCATGCAACCAAGGACACAAATTTGATTTTTAATCAATGTATATGCACCAGAGCATGTGCATGTAGTTCAAATTTGAATTATGCACATAAAATGCCTAGAAAACCCAGTTAATGTATAAAAATGTCCAAACGAACCCAAAAATTCAAAAATTTAGCACAACACTCCTGTTGTTCTATGTTGACACTAGAAAAATTTTGAAAGCAATAAGAGGCAACGAATATCGTTTCATCCCCAAAGAGGGCACGTTCCCTACCGAAACCATCGCGCTTGTTGTGAGAAGCTCTGGTTTGTGACAAGCTTATACCCAAACCTGCTCCAAATGGGACAAAATTTTTACCACGGCATGTTGATGCCGCTCCATGATAGCATGCCAAGTTTCATGAATTTCAGACGAGTTTTGGATTTAGTAGAATTTGAAAACCAGGTATATCAACGTTTGCGGCCCAGTGACGGTGGCAGGTGTTTGACATTCATTCCCATTTCTTGCATGGGACCTAAGCATGCAACCAAGGACACAGATTTGATTTTTCAACCAATTTATATGCACCGAAGCATGTGCATGTAGTTCAAATTTGAATTATACACATAAAATGCCTAGAAACCCCAGTTAATGTATGAAAATGTCCAAACGAACCTTGAAAAATCCAAAATTTAACACCCCAGTTAATGTATAAAAATGTCCAAACGAACCTTGAAAAATCCAAAATTTAACACAACACTCCTATTATTCTATGTTGACACTAGAAAAAAATTTGAAATCGATAAGAGGCAACGGATATCGTTTTGTCCCCAAAGGTGGCACGTTACCTACCAAAACAATCACGCTTATTGTGAGAAACTCTGGTTTCTGAGAAGCTTATACCCAAACCTGTCCCAAATGGGACAATTTTTTTACCACGACATGTTGATGCCGCTCCATGATAGCATGCCAAGTTTCATGAATTTAAGACGAGTTTTGGATTTACTAGAATTAAAAAATCAGGTATCTCAATATTTGCGGCCGAATGACGGTGGCAGGGTGTTTGACATTCATTCCCATTTCTTGCATGGGACCTAAGCATGCAACCAAGGACAAAGATTTATTTTTTCAACCCGTTTATATGCACTGGAGCATGTGTGTGTAGTTTAAATTTGAATTATGCACCGAAATGCCTACAAAACTGAGTTAATGTATAAAAACGTCCAAACGAACCCTGTATAATTCCAATTTTTTTGATGACACACATATAGTTGCATGTTCACTACAGATAAAAGTTCTAGCAATTCAAACACCATCCTCTGTAGCTGTGACCCCATTATGTAATTCAAATCAAGACGAAAAACCAAGTAGATCGCACAAAGTTTATTATCACCAACCGTGTGAGATGCAGCACAAAATATTTTGGAGCACCGTCGGAGTATAGTATACATACGGCTTACGCGAGAAGGTGCGACGGCTACAGTCCACAGTCGGCGCGTCAAGCACACTAGCTCGCTCCCCAAATATCATTTCACTGTTCAGTCATCGCCGGTGAAAGATGGGGACATGGACCCGCGTCGTGAGGGCAACTTCGGCGGCCCACTCCGGCGAGAGCGCGGCCGCAGCCGCCAAGCTTGTGCTAACAAGCTTCGTGAGGGCGACTGCAATCTGTGTCCGGGCGGCCAAGGCAGCCCAAACAGCCGCTATTGCTTCTCAGGCAGCGGTAGCAACATCTGCCTCGGGGATTGCAACTGGCGAGAGTGGCACAACAGCTGTTTGTTCTGCAGCGGCGGCCTTAGCTCTGATGGAGGCCGCCCACGACCATGTTGAGGCCTCCCACGCCCAGCTCGTGGCGGTCACCGCACAAATCGAACGAAGTTTCTCCGACAACGGTCAGCACCCCACGGCCGAAGGGTTGTCAATCGTCGAGAGAGTTCGAGCAGCTGTCCGTTCCTGCACGGCATACCTTTCCACGACGGAGCCCGCCAAAGCCCATATCATGGCCGCCCACGCCCAGCTTGTGGCGACCTATTCCAAAGAGATGGAGGATGCGGATGGCGAGATGCTTGCCGAGTATGGTGCGATGGATGCTATCGAGCCCCTTCCCCAGGAGACCGTCGGGCGCGAGCTGGACAGGGAGGCAGCGGCGGAGATCGACGAGCATCAGCCGTAGTAGTACTCTTTCTTTTGTTTAACTTAGAGCGCCGGTCTTTAATTTGTTAAAGTAATGTTTAGGTCAGCTAGCTCTGTTTAATTGTTGAACTTGTTCGATTAAGAAGTGTGGGTGTGTTGTAGTCTCCTTTGTGTACCCAAATTATGCAATGACGTGGATGACCACTGTAACCAAGGAAATTCGAACCAAAATTTTTGATGTTCAAACTCATCACACACGGGTTACGCTATCTGAATCATTTGTGATATCAACATATCGTACACAGTTCGGAATAGGGGACCGTGTCTGAAGACACTTTGCATGCCATTTTTTTCGCTGAAGCGATTCCAAATTTTCGGCTTTCGCGGAAATATCTACCTCCCCGCCTCTCCCCCTACCAAAAACCACATTTCCCCTGTTTACACCTTCCTTTCCAAGTTGAAACCTTCACTCCTTGATTGCAGCGTCGCCTCCTCGCCGGCGACCCTCCTTCACGCTGCTTGGCCTCGTTTATCCAGGCAGGTAATCCACACCCGACCCCCATCCTCCTCCTCCTTCAACATCTCACATGCCCCGACCGCCGGTGCGACACCTTCCACCCAAATCACCGACCCCTCCACCAAATAAGTGCCGCCCTAAGCCATGGTGCACGCAGTATAGCCAGGATCTCAAGGAGCATTTGGCAGCGGAGAAGCAAATCACGGTCGCACGCGCGGATGAGGTCGCGATGGCTGCCATTCGTGCCAACCCCCAGATCTTGGAGGCACACCTAACCATCGAGGCCACCATCGACGCCTCGCGCGCCGACGACGCGACGCGGTTGGCTGCTTTAAACGACAGTTCATGGCATTTTCTTGAGCCCATCCTTTTAACTGTTTGGTTAATTAGTTGTCCTGTTCAGTTAACTATTTGGTTCAATTCTACAAATGTGATGTTCAATTCTTTAGGGTGCAATTTTGTATCATCTTCCATGTGAGAAATAAATTGAATATTTCTTTACAAAATACATGAGAAACAAATGCAATTGCTATATTTTCAAGTTGTCAAGCATGCTTCGTTTGGTTAACTGTCTGATCTTCTAGTATGTTGGTGTGCGATGTGGTGCTCAGTTAACGTTTGGTTCATTTGTTGTGGTGTTTAGTTAATTGTTTGGTTCAGTTCTGCAATGGGATGTTCAATTGTTGTGGGTGCATTCTGTTATTGTATACCATGTGAGAAATAAATCGAATTTGGCTATACTAAATACATGAGATACACATACAATTGCTATATTACTAAGTTGTTAAGCATGCTTGGTTTGGTTAACTGTCCGATCTTCTATTAGGAGTACGTTATATTGTGCAATGTGGTGCTCAGTTAACGTTTGGTTCATTTGTTGTGGTGTTTAGTTAACTGTTTGGTTTAATTCTGCAATGCGATGTTCAATTGTTGTGAGTGCATTCTGTTATTGTATACCATTTTAGGAATAAACATGGCTGTACTAAATACATGAGAAACAAATACAATTGCTATATTTCCAAGTTGTTAAGCATGCTTGGTTTGGCTAACTATTTGTTCTTCTATTAGGAGTATGTTATATTGTGCAATGTAGTGCTCAGTTAATGTTTGGTTCATTTGTTGTGGTGTTTAGTTAACTGCTTGGTTCAACTTTGCAATGCGATGTCCAATTGTCGTGGGTAGAATTTTGTATTGTTGTGTGCTACCTCTTGAGCACTGCGTTGGTTTTCCCTTGAAGAGGAAAGGGTGATGCAGCAAAGTAGCACAAGTATTTCCCTCAGTTTTTGAGAACCAAGGTATCAATCCAGTAGGAGGTCACGCGCGAGTTCCTCACACATACACAAACAAATAAAATCCTCGCAACCAACGCAATAAAGGGGTTGGCAATCCCTTCACGGTCACTTACGAAAGTGAGATCTAATAGATATGATAAGATAATATTTTTGGTATTTTTATGATAAAGATGCAAAGTAAATAAAGCAAAATAAAAACGGCAAAAGAAATAGCTTGTTGATAGAAGACTAATATGATGGAAAATAGACCCGTGGGCCATAGGTTTCACTGGTGGCTTCTCTCGAGAGCATAAGTATTACGGTGGGTAAACAAATTACTGTTGAGCAATTGACAGAATTGAGCATAGTTATGAGAATATCTAGGTATGATCATGTATATAGGCATCACGTCCGAGACAAGTAGACCGACTCCTACCTGCATCTACTACTATTACTCCACACATCGCCCGCTATCCAGCATGCATCTAGAGTATTAAGTTCAAAAGAACAGAGTAACACTTTAAGCAAGATGACATGATGTAGAGGGATAAACTCATGCAATATGACATAAACCCCATCTTGTTATCCTCGATGGCAACAATACAATACGTGCCTTGCTGCCCCTACTGTCATTGGGAAAGGACACCGCAAGATTGAACCCAAAGCTAAACACTTCTCCCATTGCAAGAAAGATCAATCTAGTAGGCCAAACCAAACTGATAATTTGAAGAGACTTGCAAAGATAACCAATATACATAAAAGAATTCAAAGAAGATTCAAATATTGTTCATAGATAAACTTGATCATAAACCCACAATTCATTGGTCTCAACAAACACACCGTAAAAGAAGATTACATCAAATAGATCTCCACAAGAGAGGGGGAGAACATTGTATTGAGATCCAAAAAGAGAGAAGAAGCCATCTAGCTAATAAATATGGACCCGAAGGTCTGAAGTAAACTACTCACACATCATCGGAGAGGTTATAGTATTGATGTAGAAGCCCTCCATGATCGATGCCCCCTCCGGCGGAGCTCCGGAAAAGGCCCCAAGATGGGATCTCACAGGTACGGAAGGTTGCGGCGGTGAAATTAGGGGTTTGGCTCTGTATCTGGTAGTTTGGGGGTACATAGGTATATATAGGAGGAAGAAGTACGTCGGTGGAGCAACGTGGGCCCCACGAGGGTGGAGGGCGCGCCCCCCTACCTCGTGCCTTCCTGGTTGCTTTCTTGACGTAGGGTCCAAGTCCTCTGGATCATGTTCATTCCAAAAATCACGTTCCCGAAGGTTTCATTCCGTTTGGACTCCGTTTGATATTCTTTTTCTGTGAAACTCTGAAATAGGCAAAAAACAACAATTCTGGGCTGGGCCTCCGGTTAATAGGTTAGTCCCAAAAATAATATAAAAGTGTATAATAAAGCCCAATAATGTCCAAAACAGAATATAATATAGCATGGAACAATCAAAAATTATAGATACGTTGGAGACATATCATGTGCATGTGAGGAATAAATCAAATTTGGCTGCACTTAATACATGAGAAACATATACAAGTGTTATATTTCCTAGTTCTTGATCATGCTTGGTTTGGATAAACGGGTTTTTCATGTGGCTTGAATTAATCTGATGAATCTGCAATGTGCTTATTTTTCATCAACATATTTTACTGATAGCATGCGAACCCTCACTTAACCTGATGACTAACTACCTTATATGTGTTGCAGGAAAACAATGTGAAGCACTGAGGTTTACACTCGAGATTTGCACGTGCATGGTCCTTTGTCTAATAACACATTATTGTGCAATTGCAGGAACCATTCTAATATTTAGGTTTTTAACAATTTGGTCTTGCACATGTAGGTCCTGCTGTCAGAGGTTTTGACCCGCTGTTCGACCATTTTTGCATATGGGGAAATGAGTTGTCCATGAATATCAGTCAAGTCAAGAAACCCAGAAAGATTGTTAGGATAAATAAATTAGTGATAAAAAACAACAAGATTTTTATCTGCACAATGAAGAAGACATCAGTTCACTACAGGATGGTACTAACTATTATACCTTGCCTTTTTTATTTCTTTGCCCCATTTTCAATATAGAGAAGATATTTATGCACATCCTTGTTTTCAGGCCTTTCCAAAGCAGTTCACTGATGATTACCTCTCAAACCACATGCATGGTCAGGAGGCGATGAAGGTATTCATACAACACCCACGGTTCAATATTGAAGTGTTCCTAAGAGGACGAAGGATGGACGGTCAATCATCCATAGGCACTGACCTAAAGTTGCAAAGATCTTCAACATCAATGAAGGCTCAATATTTGCCTTCTGCTTCAGTAGTTTTTCAGATAAGATACATATGTCTATGTACCGTCTATGATGCTAATTTCGAAAGGTTATAGATGTTGCATGTGAAACTTGGTGCTAGTGCAGTTGTGTAATGGGGTAGCTGAGTGCTGAAGCTATATGATGTTGTACTCTAATGTATTTCAATTATGAAAATGAAATATATTATATGCTTAATATGAAATGTCAAT